>NW_011942171.1:782240-789302 GCF_000187425.2 Metarhizium robertsii ARSEF 23 | reverse complement strand
TATAATCTGTATCACATTGACAAGAAACACATACCAGGTGACAGAGTCAAAGATCGAGCAGCACAGGCATCCTGTTCCATCAATTCTATAGTTAATGCCCTGAGTATGGAAAACGAGCGTGAAGTTTGCTTGTGCAGCAGCCTCGTCTATTCCGGGTTTGGGAGTAAGGCAGAACACGCTCGTCACATTGCCGTATTTTCTAATGCCCGCCCAGAACTTGGCTACAATCTTACGGCACTGAAAACTTCCAACGACCGTGACAAATTCAGCCGCGGCGTGGTAGAAGAACTACGCGGCAAGGTGCCTACGGCCTCTGTCAGCGATCTTGTCTTCCATGCACCAGCTGTCGTTGCCTTTTTGTGGAAAGAAAGGTAGGTCTCTCCTCGCGCATGTCAGTGTAACGGATACTAAATCTCATAGCTATGGGGTCATCTGTGAAGATCTTGGCGCACCAAAGCTCGCAAGGTACGATTTGTCAAATCGTGTCATTAAGGTCGGCACTGAGGGGCTCTATACCTACGCCGTTTATTTCGGCGACGTTTGTCCTCTGCATCGAGGTCCTTCTTTTGCCTTGGAGAGCACAGAAGTCGCAGTGTCGCTGAATGAAACATATTACAACTTGGAAACACTTCCAATCAGTGCGCTAGGTATCGATTTCAATTCGTTGGATATGTTCTAGAACTTGTAACGAATGAGTATCAACTTCATTCTGCCGCTGGCTAGCTTAAGACACGAGCCTTCCTCCATTATAAGTGGATTGCGCCAATCTAAATCGACCTCTCCCTCTTGATGCCCTGCCTTTGGTTTATATTTTACCTTGCCGCTTTCTGAAGAGCAAGGGCACGGGATAACTACATCGAAAGCTCTCATTGGAACCGGTATTACGGCCCCGGCATTTGTAAATAAAAGTAGGTTGCGTACGGTTCGTTGACGGGGTTTTTCGCCCGCCCAAGCTATGATAGGTCCCTCCTTCTTTTTGTTAGCTGTATCGCCTAATAGACGGGGGCATTCTTACAATAAGCTTTGAGTACTCTCTGACAAGTTGGCTTATCATACAGTTCTTCTCGCCCTTGTGCTGAAAAAGTCCAACGACGACTTGCTCCCACTCCAAATTGGAATCGCCAACTTTCTCAGCCAGCTCCAAGAGGGGCGAGATATCACCTACATCCTCAAGCGACATAACATCCATTGTATCGTAGAGAAACTCTTTTTATTCGTAGAAGTGGGTGCTTCTCTTCTTATTACCTTTGACCAGAACTGTGGTGCGTAGAGGAAATCCATAAGCCTGCAATTTCGCTTCGTGCGGGGTCGGAGGGTGATGTGGGACAAGGTAGGGCACCATGGAGAAACTCTTAGCTAACAGGCAGTCGAGATTCGGTCATCGGTTACTGAAAGCAAACCAATTGCAAGTATTAGGCAGTCGCATTATATTGATACCGGTATATTTACTCTCATAGATCCGTAGGAGTCTTTGTTGCTGGTTTACAGAGGCATTTGTAGCCGGTCACCGGCTAAGGTGGTTCTGTTGCGCTAAAAAGAGCAAAATTGTAAGTCTAGTGAATTTTTCTTGTAGCACTAATAGTAACTAGCCTATGTTCTATGCGACAAGTTCAGTGTCTGCGACACGCAACATCGTAGTTTACGAAGTCAGCCACGGTAAAGGACCCTGCGTCATTTGTTGTATGGGACAGGAAGAGCAGGATATGGCTGATTAAGGCCGTAAGATCTGCATGTCGAGGGAATTGATTGTGAACGAAATCGTGCGTAACCCACAGCAACGGACAGTTGTTGAGCAAGGTGCCATCTCACCTGCAAGGTCCGCCTACACCTTCTATGAATAGCCGCTTTGGTATTTTGTGTTTTGCTGTGATGTCCAAAGACTTGTAGTGTTGAACAAAAGAGAAATACACCATAACCACGATCAAAGTGCAGCAGCCCTGGCAACACGACAGAAGCGGACGAAGTTATGTCGACGGCGCACGGTTTTGTCGACGTTACGTATACCCAAATCATTGTTTACTCAAACAGAACAGAAGGAAAGACGTTGTCAATTGGTAGGGGGCTCATTCCTTTACTTCTGGCGAGTTCCACTTCGTTTGATACTGCCATTCAAGGGGTGAGAGGGGGATACGACAGCTTATTTAACGAGTATATAGCATGTATTTGTTTTTTAGACCGGATTGGTTAGTTATTTGATCGTAGTGCGTCTTGCGCCGAACTCAGTCCCTGCAGCGTAGACTTACTCACCTTGCTCCCAATCTTCAAGCCGAAGGTGGAAGTAATGCACTCCCGAATTGGCGCTATAACATATCGCGAGTCTCAAACGGGTAAGTATTTACAAAGCAGTTGATCGGATCAGCAGTACGTGCATACTACTCGGAGACGATAACCAGTTCCGCTCTATGAACGGACACCGTTTATATGCTGTGCAGCAAGAAGCAACAAGGCGGCGCTTTTCAATACAACTACACCCTTCACGCCACACCGGCTCGTATGGCGTAGTATAGAAACGCAACGTATGTACTGTTGAACATCACAGCGGAACACAGATGAAAGAAGTGCGTTGATTCTGTAAGCTAGAGATGCCGCCGAGGCACGCTATTTATGGAAGGCGCAGGCTGGACCCTGCATGTGATGCTGTTTCATGTTCAACAACACACTCTCAAGACTGAACACAGATGGGGCATGTTGGGAAGTCATAACACTTGCTCTCGAATTTTTTTCATTACCCCTTTTCTGTTGGAAGCGCAAGGCTTCTACTCGGTTGATAATTATCACGGTTATTGGGTTCTTCGTAACTGTCGTTGGTGCTTGTGTTGAATTCATCTATCTAGAGGTAGCGCTCACCCAAACTGGTGATGTTTGAGATCTGTTTGAGATCAACCACGTGTGGCCAATTAGAGGCCAGCATTCGCTGCCTTCCACCGCCAAAGCGGCGCTGGCAGCAACATTTTCACTTCCCTGCAAATTTTTTTTCTTGAGCAGCCTCATATTAAATACCCTTTTCTTCTCCAACAACAATGACTTCTTATCACACCCTACGCCGGACGTCTATTTTCGCGATTTGGGCATTTGCTCTGCTTAACCCTATTACGCTTATTCGACTGTACAACACAAAGGTACATCCAAATGACAAATTGAAGAAGGCTTTCTTCGCCCTTCGCCCACTCTTACCAAGTTCTCATGGAGTTGACCTATGTCTCGAATTTTGTACTAGTTCATTGACTTTTCTATACAAAATATTCCGCAATATGGAGATTATGGCTTCAGTCAATCCATAGCCCTGGAAAAGCAGCAAGTTCATTTGTTGGTTCCAGCAAATCAGGCCAATAGTCGAATATGTCGAACCTTGATGAGTGCCATCGTTAACGACTATCTGTCGGATAACGCCTCTGTAGACTGAAGTCGCAGGGCTTGGTGTAATAGCTGGTTGTCATAGCGTCGGCTATCATGACTAAACTTAGCCGAAAGTTAAATTCGGACGAAAGGAAGTTTTTTGGTATTAAGCAGAGGGCTGCAGACAAAGTCTGTAGCACCACGACGAAAAAATAACATCAATGATTTTGTCAAACAAGCTTAGCTAACAATGAGTCTCATAACGTGAAACTAGCTTACAGAATCAACGCACTCCTTTCATCTGTGTTCCGCTGTGACGTTCAACAGAAACTACATGCGCCACTGCTCTAACGGGACACCAAAAAAAAAAAAAAAAAACCCTTGTACATTCATAAGCAGAACACACGCTTGCCGTCTGCAGCCGCAATGCCCGAATCATTATTCACGAGGACCAAATCTCAGCCTGAAGTAGAATGTAGGTCCGTATACTTGAAAGAATATTTGACCACAGGTCACTATTAATAACATATGCACAGACACACAGAGAGAGATGTAAATACAACACCTATTTGTTCAATCCTATTCCCCATCATTATGTACAGTACTAGACTTTCCCCGAGAGCCGTGGCAACAATGAAGCCAAATACGGTTCCTTGCTGATGCCTATTTGTGGTCATGTTCGCTAATCTAAGAGGACGCATTAGCGAAGAGTGGTATCCAAGATATTCTAACTTCGGCCATAAATATCTCCGAGCACGGCCATGTTATGCTTGTCAATGTCTAGAACTTGGTACTAGGATGAAGTTTCTCCTAGCTTCTCACTTCATCGCCTGCATTTCAGTCATCACGGCAGCGGCTTGCGGCCAGAAGGTGTTATGGGTAGCGAACTGCGGTGACACAGTAGGAGCATTACCGGCAGGGATGGGAGACACCTTCAAGGCCTTGAACTCTGCTGTTGTTAGTGACATAAACTCCATATATGCCGGTTCGACATATACCGTCGCATACGCGCATACCACGACGTCCGCATCATGGTCGTACACTACACGAGGGGGCAACAGGTATCTTGTCAGTCCCACTAACTCGGCAGTCTGTACACAGCATGCGAACGTGGGTGGTGTGTTCGGTGCAACGACTGCGGTTGCAACAACCCAATCCTCCGCCCAGAGGCAGATAACGCCTGTGCCGTTATCACCAACTTGGGCAACACCCGTTGCGGCGGTGCAAACCAGGACATTAACAGGGACCGCTCCAGATTCTGCACAGAATGTCGTGTACTGGGGCCAGCACGGTGGCGCAGTCCCTGAGAATGAGCTTGCCGCTTTTTGCACCAGAGAGGCTGGCATCGACATAATAGTCCTTGCGTTTCTGTTCAAGTATGGCAACGGAAACGTGATTCCAAGTGGAAGTTTTGGCTACTCTTGCACAATTGGAGAGGGTCAGCAGTGCGACTCTCTGGCCAAAGCTATTGAAACATGCAAGTCTAACGGAATCAAGGTGATTGTTTCTCTTGGTGGTAATGCTGGTGACTATTCTCTGTCTTCCAAAGAGGAAGCAGAGAAAATCGGCCAGAACCTCTGGGATGCCTACGGCAACTCCAACAAAACCGGCTCGGTGCCACGACCATTCGGCAAGACATTCGTCGATGGATGGGACTTCAACATCGAACACAACAGCGGCAGCAAGTATTATGAGTTTCTGATTGCCTCGCTCCGCTCCAACTTTGCCTCCGACCCGGGAAACAAGTACCTCATAACTGGGGCGCCTCAATGCCCTATCCCGGAGCCTAACATGGGCGATATAATCTCCAGGGCCAAGTTCGACTACTTGTGGGTCCAATTCTACAACAACCATGAGTGCTCAGTCAACGGTGGGATTAACTACGACGACTGGACAAGGATGGTGGCAAATACGCCCTCCGCCAATGCCAAAATTTTCATCGGTGTTCCCGCCCATCCTCATGCTGCCAATGGCCAGGACAGCGGGGCCATTTACTATCTCCAACCTAGTAAGCTTGCTCGTCTTGTTGGCCAGTATAGAAGTGACCCCGCCTTCGGCGGCATCATGATCTGGGCTGCGGGTTTGTCAGATGCCAATGCCAACAATGGGTGCAGCTATGCTCAGGAAGCGAAGAGAATCTTAACGCATGGCAAAGTATGCTAGGCAATTCGTTGCTGTATACAATCCAGTCAATTACAGCTATGAGTCTATGACAATCGCCAGTGGTTCCTTTTGACCATGATGACGGACGGGCGGCGGTACAAACACTAAGCAACGCCATTGCTGACGAGACAAACATCATTGCAATGGTATGCAAGAGTGAAGAAAACCGGTTCGGGACGATGGATGGGAACGGTATGGTTAGTCGTTAGTTACACATACGTATTAGTAAAATAGATCATGTCGTTTCATGCAATCCCTTTCATCTGAGGAGCACTCCTCCATCATACCTATACTTGACTGGTGTTGTCAGATGCCGGTTCCGGTTTATTGTTGCGGACTCCACATGTCCGCCCGTAACACCAATTCAACCTCAACCCCTTCATCCAACAAACTATGGTTTAAACATGTGTGATATGTGCCACAGCACATTGAACGCTGTGCAGAGTCTCTGTACACACACACCACGCTGGCGAGTCTCCACTGAATGACAGTGATCGGCGCAACCAGAACGGAGTAACACTTTCACATCGTAGAAGAAGGCTAGGCCATAACCAGACTGTGAAAGGCCTCTAGCGAGTTGATTCAACTAACTAGTACATACCTAAGCGGTTTACTATGAAGAGGAAGAAAAGGAAGTCTACATAGTTCGTGACATAATAACAGCGCCTTACATCTTCCCAATACGCCTCCACAGAAGGTCCTAGAATTAGCCCGCCGGGGAGTTGGTGATAGGCGGCAAAGAGGCCGTTCAAGCGGCTTGACCCGTTGCCTGTTATGCAACACTCCATCTAAGAGCATCGACTCTCTGCAGTTGTCTGGTCTTCCTGTAACGAACAGAATATCAGTGACCGACGAGGTCTATTTCATCGATTGGGTTATAGGCCGTTGCGAGCCATCATGAGTAGTTCCCTCAGCAGCCCCGGTCTCTTTGGATCGTGCATAGATTGTGCAGACTTTATATGAGATATTCGTGAACAAAGCCCACATATCTGTAATAATTATAAACGCAACCTTGCTCTTGGACAAGCACTATGTTGAACGTCTGCCACGGGCTACCACTACAGTAGTAAGAAATAGTTTCGTGTCCTAAGGTGGTCATCAGAATGACCTCGCATTTTGCTAACCAAAAGTCGTGTCACAGCACCATCACGACTTGTCTAAGACACTCACATGAGCACAGACCATTAGCGCACCATAAAGCTGTAGTCTAGATAGCTTCCTCTTCCCTCCTCCTTAAGGCACAACTACGTTACTACTAGCACCTTAGATTCGCCCCGTGATAGTTTGTGCCTTCCTTTTTGGTTGCGCCGCCGTCTATTTCGGCCATCGTCAACGCGGCCCAGCCACCACGCCTGACAGGGGCGACCTTAGAACCATGAAGTCTCGCGACTGACGCGTCGCGATTGAGACCACCCACGAAGACACCCACAGCGCGATTGACACGTCGCGATTGAAGATACCCACGAAGATACCTACAATGGCCCCGGAAATCGACACTCCCGCCTGGAAGGCCAGTATTTTAGAAGGCATTACGGCATTCCCCCATGTCTATACCATTGTTAC
>NW_011942171.1:779285-782140 GCF_000187425.2 Metarhizium robertsii ARSEF 23 | reverse complement strand
CGTTTTGAATGCGAACAGCCTCGAAAGAAGAGTGGGGAACTGGGCAAGCAAAATATAACTGAGTTTGAGATCATGGGCTTTGCAATAAAGCATGAATGCGTAGGTGACTGATGGCCCTGAACTGGAGTATTAGGTGCTGCCGTCCAAGCGAGTCGGCGTCAGCCGAGTGCATCCCAACGGCCCAGCCCGTTACAGGCAAATTGTTAAATTCCCCTAACAAAAATCTGGAACGGGCACGATTCAACACCCCTGAAAGGCTGAATCATAAGCCGTATAACGACTTAAGGTACCAGACGCAGATGACCTGTCCGATTTTGTCAAAAATACCCGAAAGGGAATATTACCCGTTAACTCCAAGCTCCCATTGGCCAACCGCCGGCCCCGTCGAGGATGTCGGATTCCGTTTCTGAGACGGGTACCTGGCTGCTCCAACTTTAATTAGACTTCGCTCCATCCTACATGGTGAAACGCCAAATGTCGTAGCCGCAAATCACTGCACGCATAGGCTTGGCAGTCTTCTATCATGAGTAGTCGCCGCCTGCATCACTAGTCAGTGTAGTAAATAATGTAAAAAATACGTTTATTGGCAATATGGGCCCCCTCGCAATATTGTATTGTCGAGTTGTGCATATTGCATTACGCAATAAGGCATTGGTGCATATTGTATTGTATTGCCAAGAACCCAATATAGTGGCAATATGACAATATTGTCGGATAATGCCTCTGTAGACTGAAGTCGCAGAGCTTGGTGTAATGACTGGTTGTCATAGCGTCGGCTATCATGACTAAACTTAGCCGAAAGTTAAATTCGGACGAAAGGAAGTTTTTTTTTGGTATTAGAAAGAGAGCTACAGACGAAGTCTGCAGCACTCGCAACAGCAAGAATAATGATTTTATGAACAATCTTAGTTAACATGAGTCTCATAACGTGACAGGGCTCTGACCGAAAGAGATGGCCAGACGCGACAGTGGGTCTACCAGTTTGGTTATGATATTCAGAATGTCGCAACGAAAGAACGCCGCTGGGTCTGTTGTCTGTGTATCAAACGGAAGGATCCCAGACCGAAGAATTACAACTATAAGGGCCTACAGAATGCTGAGAGCCACCTGTTCAAAGATCACAACGGCGTAGTCGATCCTTCCGGCAAAAGACAGGGTCCTAAATCTACAGCTGAAACGCCCGCCCGGTCAATTGCCACGATGCTGCAACTGAATCCAGAGGTCACACGCGACCAAGAAATAACGAACCTCCTGATCAAGCGGTTTAATAAAACCGCATTTCAACAGATGATGGTCAACTGGATCGTTAACACGAATCGATCGTTCACCACGGCGAAAGATCCTGACCTGCGAGCGATCTTCGAATATCTAAACCCTTCAGTCTCCATCACAGAAGCTCACATATCCGATGTAACGGTACGCACGATCGCTGTAAGAGAGTTCAATGCGAATAAGTTAGCTGTACGAGAGACACTTCGGAAGAGCCCAGGCCAGATCCATATCCAATTTGATGGATGGCGGTCCGGCAACAGGCATGCTCTTTACGGCGTTACATGCATATTCAGGAGTCCGGATAACAGGCCCCGGAAGTGCGTTCTTGGCCTTCCGGGGCTGCTTGGTCGGCATACAGGTGAGAACATCGCTGGTGAGATTCTCGATATCGTCCGGGAATTCGAGATTGAGGACAAGCTGGGCTACTTTACGCTGGACAACGCGTCGAATAACAAAACAACCATGGAAATACTCGGCCGTGAGCTGGGATTTAACTGGAAGAAGCGCTGGGTTCGCTGCATTGGCCATGTTGTCAACATAGTGGTGAAACATATGCTCTTTGGCCAAGATCCAGACGCGTTTGAGAAAAAGATCTACGATGGCCAGCTTACGGCGGCGAGGGAGCATGAGCAGTGGCGCAAAAGGGGCCCAGTAGGTAAATGGCATAACTTCGCCGTTGTAAGCCACCTTCATCATGCTTACCCTTGTACATTTACGTTTCAGTGGCTTATTCAAACTGTATTGTAGGAGGTCAATAGATCCGATATCTGGACCGATGTCTTGAAAAAAGTCCAGCAAGTTGAATCCCAACTTTCTGACGACCCAGCGATCCAGGCTCACGAGCCTGTCGGCGTTGTGGTTGATAATGCTACTCGTTGGCTTTCCCAGCTCGCCATGATCGACCGGGCACTCGTTCTGCAGCCGTTTTATGACCCTTTCATCCAACGAGCCTTAAGTGAGTGGAACAAAGCCAATCTCACAAAAAGCGGGTCGGCGAGGAAGGGAGCCAGGATGCCATTCTTTTTGAGGGAAGAAAATCGGATTACAAGCAATGACTGGCGTGTGCTCCAGGCGCTCCGCGACATCCTGCTAGACTTTCAACTGGTAGTCAAAGCCTTGGAGGGTGATGGACAAGGCAAGCACCGGAAAGCAGTTCAGCAAGACGAGATTGAGCCTCCATTATCTGGTAAGTCCTGGCTGGATCAAGTCGGTCTGTCGTATAGTTTTCATGTGGCTAACTGGCGGCTCGAAGGCACGAGCTGGGATCTTCTTCACGCATATGAATATCTTCTCGAGTCTCTCGAATCTGCCAAGAAGATCGCGGTTTCTCTCCCGGACTTTGAGTACCTCGCTGTAAATATTAACCTAGGCTGGATGAAACTCGACGAATATTACCAGCACCTGAACGATAGTCCCGTGGTCTACGGCGCGGCGGCTCTGCACCCGGCTTACCGCTGGGCATTATTCGATGATCTGTGGGGCGATGATACCAAGCGACGAGCATGGATTACCAAAGCCAAGGCAGTTGTCCAGGAATTGTGGGCAGCCGAATACAACGCGGCTTCGATTGATCGACGCCATTT
>NW_011942171.1:775623-779185 GCF_000187425.2 Metarhizium robertsii ARSEF 23 | reverse complement strand
AGAGAATGCGGGCCACACACAATCAATACTCACTTTGCGTTATCGCGACATTCGCAGCTACGTCTCTGCTTCGAACTTCCTCACGGCTCTTCAGCCCCAGAACCAACTGATCCTTGGAGTGGCATTGCATTCGGCCACGTTGGATTTGTCAAAGCCGACGGTGGGTGGCCTTCTCGATCGCTCCGGTCTTTTGTTTGGGGTGCGCATCTCGTGCAGTGAGGAAGAGACATCATCATATTCACCCAAATAGTTGTGTTATTAGGCGATGAGCAACCTCTATCTAGCTCCTAAGCGCGACCACATTGTCTACATTGATGTGTCTTGCCAAATCTCGCGCCATCGGGCACGTGCAAAAACCCCTAACCTTGTGCCTTTGCTCCATCGCCGACTGTCCCAAACTCCTTTTATTTCGGTCCAAATATAAAGACAAACCGCAAGTAATTTTACTCGTTTCAGCCCGGAAAAGCTCAGCTGTCGCGTTAGGCGGCGGTATTGGATGATGCTAGTAGGAAGCAGCCTTGGTTATTTGAGGCGCCGAGCCCCATCCGGCGGCGGGTGTATCCTCCCCTCCGTCATGTCCACTACCCACCTCATCGAGGGCGACTACGACCGGCCTGCGTGGGCCGTCTTTGCTCCTGTGTGTGCTAGCTAATGTGCTGGTTGTCAAGTGCTGCCATATAAATGGCTGTATTGGCTCCCTCCTCGCTCACAAGGCCGCCTCGATGCACCGTCATTTACCGTAGAATCCTTTATGATTGATAGCCGGGCAGCCAAGTCCCCGCATACATCTAATTCCTCTGCTTCGATAATCCACAAACCCCGGTTCACGTCGTAGGCCCTCCACAGACCGCGAAGCCAGTCCATGCAAGGGGGTATCCGGTGCTCCTCAGCGCGCATTAAACAAGAATTTAAGCTCACTAACGCCCAAACGACCAATCTTCATGCTCTCCGTCTCGTCGAGCGCCGCCTCCACAATCTCCTTCTTCTTGTTCTGGAGTGCCACGATGCGGTCTTCTACTGTCTCCTGCGTCAGGATTCGATACACCTCTACTTCCTTCGGCTGCCCTATGCGGTAGGTCCGGTCAATGGCTTGCATTTCAATGTACGGGTTCCAGAAGGGATCCATGATAATGACGCGACTCGCGGCCGTGAGGTTCAGGCCTGCATTGCCGGCGCGGAGGGACACGAGCATGACATTGCACTCGGGCAGGTCTCTGAATGCTTTGGCTGCTTTACTGCGTTCTTCCCCGGTCATGCTGCCGTCGTACCGAATGGGCTTTTCTGGGAATTGCTCATGCCACATGGCCACTTCCAGGAGATCTAGGAGCAGCGTCCACTGGGAAAAGATGATGGTCTTTTCGCCGGTTTCTCGGATTTCTCTGAGCAGCTTCATGCATTCGGTGACTTTGGCTGCTGGCATCCATGTCTTGCGTAGGTACGTCATATATCGCTTATATGCTTTGTGGTTCTTGGCTGCCTCTAGACGAAGGCTCTTGAGCATGGATGGCTTCACGTCTGGCTTCTTCTCTTTGCCTTTTCCCTTCTCTTTGCCTTTATCCTTAGTCTTCTTAGTCTGTTTTCGCGCTTTCGTGTCACTTATTCTTAGTCTTCTTAGTCTGTTTTCGCGCTTTCGTGTCACGGGCGGAGACCTCCTTTGTTAGCTCGTCGATGTCGGCAAGCTCATCGTCGTCATAGACAATAAATCCTTTAAGATTCCCTTTGCTGTCAATTTCATCTGAAGGATACCCGCCTTCTGAGCCGTCTTCTTCGTCCTCGCTAGAGACATCGTACTCTGGTTCGATTTTCGTCGACGATTCCAGAGTGTCCGGCATGTGGACTTTCTTGAACAAATCATAAGTGAAACATTTTCTTGGCTCGAAAACACCTCGACACACAGGGCATTTAGCCTTGTCACTCTCGTTGCCTTCGTGGAGATTTTGCGCGATGGCACTGTCTACGATGCGAGATAGACAATCCTGGCAACTATCATGACCACAGGGTACGAAGAATGATGGCGACTGTACTGCATCATAGCATATGGGGCATTCAAACGCTTCAACACCCTTGATTCTCTCTACAATAGTTGCATCCAGTTTCTTGACTAGTTTCTCCACCTCCTCATCCGCGATGGGTTTGGCTGTGTCGTCGACGTCCAAATTGAGGTGAGGATGACAGCATGCTTGCCGAAGTCGAAGAAGCAACACGAGAATGTTGGAATAATTCTTCCCCACACTCCCCTCTCGAAGATACTTGCTGAAAACCACTTGGGCCTTCTCCTCAAGTTGTTTGTAAAAGTCGCGCTCGTCCACGGATAGCTCGGCGTATACGATATGTTCCCTCTTCGGAGGAAGTTGCAAGATGGGCTTGCCATCTAACTTGGAGTCCTTCTTTCGGCGTAGCATTATTGCTTTGAGTAGTGCTCGAAGCTTGTTCATGGCAATGCTCCTAGGGTCGCCGTACTGGCCGAATAATGTGCCAAAAGTCTATGTGGAGATTAGCCCAAATAGTCAAAATCCACACGCGAATTCTGATGGCTCACCTGACGGAAGTCCTCCCAGGCATTATACGGCCTAATACGCAGGAATTTTAGGAGGGAATAGAGCTCGAGAATGCCGTTCATCATTGGGGTGCCAGTCAAACACCACCTATAGGTCGCTCTTAAGCTGTGACAAGCTTTTGCCGTTTGGGTATTCCTATTTTTGATGCATTGCGCTTCGTCCAATATGATGCGGTGGAAGACAGCTTTCTCTGGATGTAGCAGCGGAAACTTAGCCATACAAGATTTATCATTCCAGTCGATGTTCCTATCTTTGTTTTCCTGAATGAACTTCTCACGGCGCTTGAGTTCCTGTGCCAAAGTGCCATAGGTGGTGAGCACAACGTCGTGCTTCAGGAGCTCATAGGTGGTCGTTTTTTTGCTGTGATACACAAACACCGAAAATTTATGCGCAAGCTTGGTCTTCTTGTACAATTCCTCTTCCCATTGTCGAATCAGCGAAAGAGGGCCAATGATTAAGTTTGTCTGCACTGTACGTAAGCGAAGTGTCTGGAGATAGCGGTGAAATTATACGCAACTCACCTTTGGACGAGATTTGGACTGGTTGGAAAGCATGAGCGACAGGGTGGAAATTGTCTTGCCTAGTCCCATGTCGTCGGCCAAGATACCACCCTTATTAGTGCCTTCTTCCATTTGTTTCATCCAGGCAAGAGCAACTTCTTGGTGGCGGTAGAGGGGGTACTTAAGCCCAGGCGGACCAACACCACGATTATGCTCTGGAATATCTACATCAGGACGAATATTCGCCAATAAGTCATCCAGCTCCTTTCCCGTCACAGGCGACTCATGAGTATCATCTGAGAGTACATTCGCCAGACGACTAGGCAGTGGATTGCCAAATGTATCAAGCCCATTTGTGAAATCAAACATGCTAGTTTGTCCGATAATGTTTGCAATACTAGAGCCGCTATTTCGTGGCGGCGTTGAAACCCCATTGAAAGGAACTCTCGACGGTGGGAGAGGCTGAAAGGCATTTCTGAGTGCCGGGTTCGAAAACCGGTTTCT
>NW_011942171.1:774235-775523 GCF_000187425.2 Metarhizium robertsii ARSEF 23 | reverse complement strand
GAGCCATTTGTATCGGCTTGTCGAGGCGATCCAAGGCATGCTGGAAGACCAAGAGAGGGAGTTTCGTCAAGCTTGTGCCCAGGACGAGGTGTTGACGGCGAGAGAGCACCTAGGGCGCGGCTCGGAGTATCTGGGCGACCTTCCTCAGGTTGTGTCTCAGAAAGGACTTTCTATGATCACGCGGGAGTACCGCAAGGCACTCAAAGGCATCCCAAGCCCATCTAATCCGTGGCCGGATGCCATTACGACATGCAACGACGATTGCAATGTGTCTATCGAGCTCGGGATCCCTTGCCATCACACACTCTATCGGAAGCTCACGACCACCGTGCCTCTGACTAAGTGGGATATCCACCCGCGGTGGCATCTACGAGAGCCTGTAAGCCGCGACGTATACCGCCGCATACTGGACCCAAAGATTGCCACCAATCTTCGTGGACGGCCCAAAAACAAGCCCCAGCCTGTACCAGCCAGTATGGCAGTTGGGGCCAGCAGCCAAACTGCGGGCCGTCGAGTATCTAGCACTCAGTCTCGCAGCAGTCGGCCACAGCGCGCTGGCTCCCCGTCCAACGCGATCCAGACATCAAAGGGTCAGCCAGGCCAAGGAAGGACACTACCTCTCAGGTCTGGGAAGACGACTGGAGTACGGGCAAGCGGACGGAGGACACAGCCAAGTGTACGAAGAAGGCGGTGTCAATGGGAGCTATCTAGTGCCGAGACGACAATTCCTTCAGCCCAAACAAGGTCTGCAACAGCTGAAACTGGCACACGGGCTCCAAGCAGATGCAGTAAATGTCATATGGTTGGCCATAGAAAGACCTCGAAGGCCTGCCCTTTGAGGTACCCGGAATTGCCCTCGCAATCACATTTTGCTTCCGAACCAGCTTCAGAGTCAACCACATTACTGGCTTCAACCGTAAATTCAAAGGGGGTCCCGAACTCGAATTCCATGACGGCCGTAGCACTATCTCACCCTATTGCTACAGCTGCGCCACGGCTGCCCACGTCACCTGTTCCTATGCCCACGCGTTCGCACAGTCCGCATCCATGTTCACCGCCCAGCTATGATTCCCCACGAGCTATCTATCTGAGATACGTTGCTGCAAGGAGTGCCTGGTACGCGGCCCAACCCCGTGGGAGTGTGAAAACCAACCAGGAATACCGTAGGGCAATGGGACTCCCGTTACGGTATGACCGAAAAAGTTATGCGTGGTGTTTGGACAGCGAGCGGATGTCAAGGCTCTGTACAACTACAACGGGGATAAGGGAATGGACTAAAGAAGAGATG
>NW_011942171.1:772028-774135 GCF_000187425.2 Metarhizium robertsii ARSEF 23 | reverse complement strand
GCCGCCAATATAAGCCGTCGCCGAGGTCCAGTTAGCCCAATCAATCACTCTACACTGACGGAATCGCGACCGGTGTCGAGCACCTCAGAACAGTCAAGCAGTTCCACCACCAGCCTCGAATGCTGCCGGTACGGTACGGAATGTGTGGGCGGGGTGCCTCCAGGATGACTCGATAAGCATTTCGTCTCCCTGCCTGGGCTTCACGATTCAGTCGGAGAGGATACCCCGGGTGTTCGGTGGCGGAAATCGGACATATACCTCCGAAATGACTATCGCACCTCTGAGTATCGACCAAGCCAGCAGTTACAGCACGTTGATACACTGATACCAGACCCAGCCAAGATCATACCAGAGGAGCTGTGTACCAATCGACTGAACCGAGACGAGCAGATAACGCAGGCTATAACAAAGCTGACGGTCATTCCGACTGCGTTGGGATTGGCTGGCCAGCTTGCACGAGCCGACCGACACCTGGCCTCTGCCCTTGCCTTAGCTCACGAAAAGGAACGTACATGGTCTGATGAAAGGCATCAGCTGCAAGCACGAGCGGGGGTATCACAACTAGCCACGGGCCCTGATCAATACTCTTTGCCGTCAAGCGTCCCTGGCGAGGCTGACGGACTGTCAGAACAGCATGACTTGTCCGATACCAGTTCGGGGTCCAAAACTGACGAAACAATCCCAAACCCGCCAATCCCCGGGAATCCAGCTCCGTCTGTTAACTCCCTTCTTACTCAAGTAAACCATTTTGCGAAAGCACATGGATTTGGGGTTGTCAAGGCCAACGGCATGGTTCGACCTGGACACCGAAGTCGATACATTTTCCAATGTGATCGATATGGGACTCCAAGGCCTGGAAGGGGTGCTGGTCTTCGGAAGCGAAAATCTCGAAAGTCGGGGTGCCTGTGGAAGATTGTCGCTGAGGCCTTGCCGCAGAATAACTTCCAATGGACTCTGCGGCATTTTCCAGAAGTGCAGCACCGCCAACACAACCACAGGTGTAGCGCTGATGCCGCCGCTCACCCTGTCCATAGGCGGCTAACTAGTCCTGTGAAGGCTACAATTCAGTCTACCAGTCGGCGAGTGGGCATTCGCGCACGAGATATTGGTGGCATCGTCCGAGATCACTTCCCAGATTCAGTTTATGTCCCGAGGGATATTTATAATGCTAGGGCCCTGATTAATAGAGAAAATTTGGGTTGTTACAGTTCTACGGCTGCACTGATCAGGTTGTTCGACGAGAAGGGGATCCCTTACATTGCGGAGTGGGACAGAGATGAGCCCGACCGTCTGGTGGGGTTGGTATGGACGTTCCCTTATTGCCTCCGGATGTGGAAGCGATTCTCCGAGGTCATTAGTTTCGACAACACATACAACACCAACCGTTTTAAGTTGCCCCTTTTCCAAGTTACGGGGCATACCTGCCTGGGTACTGTCTTTAACGCCGCATTTGGGTTGATCGACAACGAGAGGCTTGAAGGGTTCCAGTTCCTTGCTAATGGCGTACGCACGCTGCTTAGCCGCGCCGGCATCCGGACTCCCGATGTTGTTATCACCGACTTTGACAAACAGATGAAACAGGCCCTTGGGATTGAGTTTCCAGAAGCGCAGCAGCAGATATGCATCCACCATGTCAACTCCAATGTAATGCTGCAGTCCAAACGGAGGTGGGTGTATGGAACTAGGGATAGAGGCGCCGGCGAAGAGGATGTTTCGGTCGAGCCCGATGCAGACCTTGACGACCGCGATTGGCAGGCAGTACAGGAATCTGAAAGACAAGAAGAGCCAATTACCCGAGACAACTCTCCGCAATCTGTAACCCACGATTACAACGGAGTGCTTATGCTGTGGAGACTTGTGGTGTTTGCTGAGACGGAAGAGGATCATGAGAAGGCCTGGGAATACCTCTGCATGCAATTCGGCGACCAGAAAGCGATTCTTGCGTATCTCTATAGTACATACATGCCTGTGAGGGAGCAGTGGGCTCGCTGCTTCATCCGGAAGTACCGCAACTTCGGCATTCGAGTGACCTCTGGCACGGAGGCCAGCAACAACAATGTCAAGAGCTATCTCCTGAATGGCATGAGCCATTTGTATCGGCTTGTCG
>NW_011942171.1:761118-771928 GCF_000187425.2 Metarhizium robertsii ARSEF 23 | reverse complement strand
GCACCAAAATATCGATTTGAAGCGCTGATCATGGTGAATGGGTGCCGAACCACTCGCAAAGATACTAAAGTTGCGTTAAGTATTTCTGACATTGATCGACGAGTACTCTTTGCAGCCCAGGATGCACAAATTTTATGTACGGCGAAGCTGTCCACAGCCTCTGGGCAGATGACCGCCCGATCAGCATATCGAGCACTGTTGCCAAAGGGGCCGACCACAACACGTCCTGGAACCTGCAGTCGGGAATCCTCGTGCTTGTTTTGCAGAAGTATAGGGACAGCTTTCGCTCAATGCGCATAGACGATGCTTCGTCGTAGCCTGCGTAGCCCAGCATCTCGCATAACATAATAGAACCTTCGATAACATGTGGTAAACAATCTCGTTTCAAGATGGGAAGACCCGAGTGTCTGCAAGAAAGCTCTCTATGTTCCTCTTCCTCGAGTTGACCATTCCTCCCAAATCCACCGTTGAGCCAGTTGTAGATTGTGGGCGATTGCTCACAGGCTAGTAAGGCAAATTAGCCACGCGACTCGTCACTCTTACTAGCAAGACTCTCATTCTCTCCAGTTCCTTTTCCACTGGTCCATCCCGTGTGATCAGATTATCCTGAATACTTCTCTCGTTAGTCGCGGACAGCGGCTGAACGGCGTCTCTGAACCGTCGTAGCTTTTCCACACGAAGTCTAACGTTTCTCCGCTCTTCACTCAGCTGCGTTAATCGCAGGACAATGGCTTCATATTGGTCTGCAACCTCAGGATACTTGTCAAGATCGGCCTCAATCGGCCACGAAGAAGGCAGTTCTTCAATCGCATCATCCGCAGCTACACATTGAATTAGCATAAGAAATATAGGCCAAAAATAATGCAAGTGGCGCACCCAAGTCCAGCTCTCGTCCAATTGTGCTCTCCGACTCCTTCAACTTGTTCACTCTTTCTTCGGCATTTCGAGAGTATAAATTGCTGATCTGTTCGGCGACATTATAGGTCGCTTGTGGAGGGTATACACGTCGGTAGTGTAGTTGCATCGTTTGGTTGAGGTTGAAGAGGACGTCGTCGAGAATACGCGCCGGAATGGGGTTGCTCGACGCATTGTTGTTTCGGCGCCAGATCCGTGATGGTGCGAGGGGTTGGAAGAGGGTGTTTGTTTGGGCGGTGATAAAGGATATTTTGAGGGAGGGAATCGTGGGTGCGGTATCCGCCATGGCTATACGTAGTGCTCGGGTCCTAGAGATGGCGATATGAGAGCAGCTTTGATGTTGATGATGGTACAATGTAGCTATGGTAGAATTTGAAGCTGGCAGCGCCCCACCCTTAGCTGTGAAGAGCGGCTCTCTTGATAAGGCGTTTCTACCTAACATGGTGCGGAGCTGCTTCATCGACAAAAAACAGCAAATGCACATTCGCGACTAACAAGTGTAGAAACGTAAAAAGCCCAATCGTCATATCCCTCACCCACGGTACCCTATCGTGAAGCAATCTCTTTTCATTGGGGATGTAATTTATGAAAAAAACCGAGAATCTTACTTTTTACTAACCCTTTTTGGCTGCCATGGTATGTTGTGGCCAAATGGCTTGCCCACTGACAAGCATCTCTCACATCATGAGCAAACCCGGGATTCAGATCTTGATCTTCATGCAGAAGAACACATTCCGTGCCACCTCATCCATCTGCCCCCCCTATGCAGTATGTAAATACAGCAACCTAACACCAGAGTCGGCCAAGGACTTTCACAGTGCCTCCAAGTCACTGCACATGTGTTACGCCTGTGGAGGAAAGGTGGCAGAACTCTGGTATGCATTGCACTAGCAAATATTATGGGGCATCGGCTAATAAGAAGTGGCAAAAGTGTGGCGTCCCTAAGGCGTTCGCGTCTGTATCAATTCGAGGTGGAAGGTGCATTGAGCAACGGCCGCTTCTTCCACCTGTCTACAGACAAGTGGAAGGTGGTCATGGTGATGGTGCATTTGTGTGCAGGTATTGTGAAGCCGTAGTGTCGCTACAGACGCCTCAGCCGTCGTTTTTCTCGTTCAATAGAAGGGTACTCCCTTTGACATACTTAAATCGTGACTTTGCTTGCCTGTCACGTTGAAACAATGGGCACTTGGAGATGTGAACGGTGCATAAAATCGCCGATAGGTCTACATCCTCGACGTTGCGGGAGGTCAGCCACAGTGGCTTGTACCGTGCTTCGAATGTAAGCCACGAATGTGGGACGTGTTGCACGTGGCACGAACCCCTTGACTCAGGAACGACTGGTTCGCCCAGCCACCCCCTTGTGGCTGTTATGGCTCACCACCAATCAGGTCCTGGGGCGGCCTCGGCGCTTAGCTTTTCCTGGCGATCGTGTTATCTTTCTGCCCTGTCTTCTGCCATGTCTTTCTGCCCTCTCATGATACGCTTTCTCTGCACCAAAATCGATCGGATGTGATTAAAACTAATCCCATCGGAAATGGGCTAGAGACCTTCCGCTCCTTGTTTCATGCAAAGTACAAGAAGTCATCAATAGCACTAGATCAGCTTGATCTCGAAGGTACCTCGCCCACTATCTTGCAATATGTTGCTATTGCTCTGACTGCAAACAAAGAACCGCAAAATCTCTCCGTAGATCTGCTCTTGGCACTCCAAACTACTCGATCTTGCCGCCTGCTCCGCTCCAGCGGGAATGGGAAGAATCTCCTCGGCGACTTACTCAGTCAATTCCGCGGTCAACCCAGGCGAATTCGATATCGGGCGCGTAATAATATGGGCTGCTTCCTGTATTATGACATCCGGGATAGACTTGTCCCTTCTGGCTGTCACACTACTTGACCGCTTTCTACACCCCTCTCAAGGTGAAGTTCAGGATATTCCCGAGGATACAGAGCCGGCGCTAGTCGTCGCGTTAGTTAGGCTCGCAGCAAAATACGAAGGCAACCGTGGTCCATGCCAACGGGCAGATGACCTATACTGCCGCCTTACAGAGACGGGAGACAATCAAGAGGATATGGGCGAGGCCAAACATGGACAGAATCTGGACGATGCAGAGCTTGAACAGAAGACAGCCGAGTCGAAATGTAGAAAGAATGTGAATGCGACGGAAGGAAAGGTGCTGCAGGTTTTGAATTATGACTTGCATTGGCCCACGCCGATGCCTTTCGTGCGCAGGATTCTAAGGCACGGCGACGAGACAGACTCGTTCAGAAACGCGATAGAGATGGTCCTGGTAATTGCCAGTGTAAGCCACTATTTCGCAGAATATCCGGCCCACATCATTGCTGCAGCGTCATATTCGGTCTGTTGCAGGCTCTTAGGTGTGGTCCAACCGGTTAGTACGTTGATGGAAAAAGAGCTTGATGTTCACTAACCTCACTAACCCTCCTTGACAGGGAGTGACTCGTATTATGCAACAATGGTCGTCGGCAGACGAGTTGTCGGACGCTACGCAGAGGTTGGAAGCTGCAATCCGGACAGAGCTGAAAGAAAGCTGTCCATGGGTGTACCTGCCTCAACGATGGAGACCGCGAATAAGGTGGATCGTAGTGCTACTTACGCAGTATCCTATGGATCACGATTGGAATGAGTGCCGATACCAGTTGGTTAGAAAGAATCGCCGGTGTAAACTCCAAATAGCCAGGAAGAAACGAGCTGAAAGATCGCGGCTACTACGATCAATGCAAAACTGCGACGCTGAAAAGGTAAATGGTGTGCTGGAGGATGTTGGTGAGCTGCTGCTCTGCCATCACCACCGAAAGTTTAAAACGCTGCGCCTTCAATGGGCTCAAAGCCTTGAAGAATTTCCGATTTACAGGACAGATGATGAATCGCCATAGAAATGACGGGAGGATACGTGACCCAAGGCCTGTCGTGAGAGTATTTATCTTGACGGACGCTGTGGGGGGGGGATGCATGTAAAATGCCTACCTGCAGGCCAGTTTAAGACTGGTGAATAATACGTGGTTACATAGCATTGGTAAATCTGGATCTCGCACTGCTCGGACTTTCAGTCCCCGTCTGTGGACCCGACTAGGAAACCTTTGATGCCATCGGTTGTGTATAGCGACTCTAGCGAGGACGAAGAGGACGTCTCAGAAGACGGGTATCCGTCAGATGAAATTGGCGGCAAAGGGAATCTTAAAGGATTTATTGTCTATGACGACGACGAGCTTGCCGACATCGACGACCTAACAAAGGAGGTCTCCGCCCGTGACACGAAAGCGCGAAAACAGACTAAGCCTGCCAAACCATGGTCGACAGGGGTTGCGACCAAGAAATGGCAGGTAGTAAAAGGGGCCAGGGGTGCCGACCGGAAATTGCATTCAGTTGTTAGCCTACCCTAAATTCCTCAAATCTTTACAATTCACCATCATCACACCGCGCGCATGCCATCTATGACTGCTATGGCAGTCCACGCAAAACTCTCCAATCTGTGTCGTAGCATCTGAACATCCCGCTGACGGGAACAGATTTGCTTGTAAGCGCCTTCGAGCTGTCGCAATGTTAGATAGTGCTCTGTTTATATTGTATGTGTGGTTCGCGACCGCAACAAATTTTGTAAATTAACACTAGCCTAGCACGTCTTGTGCCCCGCGTAGGGGACCTGAGCAGCCAATGGCCGCTGGACGGAAAATACACTCACTCACTCACTCAATCAATTAAACCTCAATACCGCTCGCCAAGATGGATTGACGAATTAGGTAATCAAGCCTGCTGTTGATTGAGTTGAATTGACGTCGCTGGTCAATCAACTCAACTCTGTTGAAAGCCTGCTGTTGATTGAGTCAATCAACTCAACTCTGTTGAATAACGTTGAGTGGTTCCCGCCCTTGTCCGGGCCTATGAGCCTTTTGAACTCTCTCAGTAACTCCTGTCGCCGTCGATCAGATTGCATTTTCTGAACTGTATCCGTCAGATAGTGATTCAGAGTAATTGGGTGGCCGTCATAGTGTGGTTTCAACAGTTCCTGCATTTTCCTATGGAGTCTGCACTTTAGCGGCTCCATTGCAGCAGTGATGGTCTGGGATATTTCTTTCACAGAGTCTTGGGCGGCGACATGCTCAACTATATCGTGTGTCACCTCGTGTACAACTTGTAGGATTCGCTGTTCTACTGCTGCGGCAATATTTTCCCAAGGCTGGCACTGCTCGGCGAAGAGCTCCGAAATGACCAAAGGATTGAAAGTCCCCGGGAGCTCACGACCTCTGCTTCGCTTCATGAGTTGTTTAACTTCGTCAATATAATCAGAGCGGCAAATTCAAGGTCTTATGTCTTCGCCGTCTGTTGGCGGCGAATCGACGATGACTCGGTCCTGGCCATTTACTCGCATCTCCTGTTCGAACTCGGTCAAAGTATTCTGTACGCGCGCTCTTAGACGCTTTCGATATCCATCCTCCGATTTGGACGTGCCAAAAAAAGGATGATTGTACTCCCCGTCAACTGCGGCCTTCATGAGCAAGGAGAATTCGCGGCTTACTTGCAACAGATACCGGCGTCGTTCTCCAGCAGTCGTACGAGGTGATCCAAGCCGTTGGAGCTGAGTCTTACAAGCGAAAATTTCTGACTCCACATCATTGAGACTAGGGAGCTGAAGCAAGATCTGGTCCTTCAAAACATTGCTCAGTCGGGGCTTCAATGACTTAACGCCCAGTTGCTCCGGATTCATGGTGGCCCAGATTCCCGACTCGAAAAAATCTCTCCTCTGCCTCGTCACGTTCGGCAGAGGTCGCGTCTCTCATCTTGTAGTCCCTGTTCTTCAGAATATGCCAGCCGAGTCGAAATGCGACGTCCTTATTTTCAGCCAGCTTCACGTACGCGGCGTCATTGTCAGACCCGGCGTCCAAAGCGTCCGGTTTTGTTATGAGGCTCAAAGTCCGGTTACCCTTTGGGTCGAGCTCACGGGCCATTTCGGTGATTTCTTGAAGAGCAAAATCGCTCCTGTACCCTGTCGGAGCGCGAAGCGGTGGCCCCACTATGGAGACAAACCAGTTGCCTGGGCAGCAACGGCATGGGGGGACGTGCCATCGCCCAACAAACTACATGAATCCGAACCTCACCCACAACAGGACGAATTAATGCCGTTTGAGATCTTTGCAGACAGACACCAGCATGGAACGAATGGAAGCACTACTGCATGAGGCTCAGCTGCGGCTTGAAGAGGCTGAAAGACGCTTCAATGAAGAAAAACAACAACGTGAAGCAGCAGAGCAGAGAGCACAGGCATCCGAGCAGCAGACGCAACCCACAACCTTGAGCGAATACCTCGACGCATGTCATTTACAACCTTAAGCGAATACCTCGACGCATGTCATCGGTTAGTCTTCGCTAAACTTCATGTGGAACACAATCCCGACCGGTTATCACGAGGTTCTTTGACCAATCCGCAAAGCAAGCGATGTCCCACCAACCTGCGGCAATGGCCAGACTTCCTGGAGCAGCAAAGGCGCATATTTGGCCTCCTCCTCGACACCTTTCCTTGCGATTCGGATCGGCTCTTCGAGAGCGAGCACTTTCTAACAACCATGGGCGCCAGAATCGGCGGACGAACCATCGCGGACGAGAAAGTCCTAGAGTTCTTCTTGCACAACGCTGTTGAGGATCCTGTGAGGAATATCATCAATCAGCTTGTCAATATACCAGCCGTCAGGAAGGCATTTGATCTTGGCAACGGCATCGTCTTCGAGAACCACCCTCATGCGCTGAGTGAAACCGCAGAAGAGGTGATCGACAGGCAGGCGCGTACAGTACCACCGAGCACGCCGGGACACGGAGAGAACCTGAGGAAACTACAGGCGGACCAGATCTGTATCTACCGCTCCGACGACGCCCAAGGGGATCGGACGAGGGCCTTCATCTGCGAGTACAAGCCGCCGCACAAGTTGACAGCCCAACATCTACATGTCGGCTTGCGCGTCACGGATATCTACAAAGAGGTCGTAAACCGGAAGACGATACCGACTTCAGAAGACCCAGAGGCGCTCTTCGCATACCACGCCGAAAGGCTGACCGCGTCAGCGATCACGCAAACGTACCATTACATGATCGAAGGTGGCCTCGAGAAAAGCCTCTTGACAACCGGCGAGGCCATCGTGTTCTTCAAGATTGATTGGAAGGATCCAGAGACACTTTATTACCACTTGGCGGTGCCGAGCGCCGAAGTTGCTGCCCAATCGAAGGACGCGCATCTTTGTACAGCCGTCGCTCAGTATCTGGCCTTCACATTGCTAGCCATCGACGGGTTAGGAACGCGGTCGCACGGCCAGGATGAACGCGACCGGGCTACCAAGAAGCTGAACAAATGGGAGGTGTCATTTGACCTGACATACCGGTCAATCCCCGAAGAGGACCGGTCCTTTCTCTCAGACAGCTCGCCGGGCTACCAACCCCCTACATACGGCAACATAGATCGGTCACCGATTCGTCCACGAAAAAACCCGCGACGCGGTCAAGGGGACGCCGATGCCGGCATCCAGCCCTCGAAACGGGACGACTCGGGCTCCTCGTCGGATGAGGAGCCCAATCCAAGAGCGCCGACCACCCCAACGCCCCCCCAACGAACGCAAGAAGGAGCCCGACGTAGTGCGCGCCTAGCTATGCGACCACGAGGCGGCAGCGTCGATAACAGCGGGCAACGCCGACAGTTCTGCACCCAGAAGTGCCTTCTTGGTCTGGTCCGAGGACATGCTCTGGACCAGAGCTGCCCAAACGCTGCGCTTCACCGCCAAGGGGCGACGTTGCATCGTTGCGCAACCCTCCGCCACCCTGTCAACCACGCACAGTGGTTGAACCTGCTCCGTGCACAACTAGAGAAGACACTCGACGGCGGCATCACGCCCCTCAAACAGAGCGGCGCTCGCTGTGTGCTTTTCAAGGTAACATTACTTGCTTATGGATACACGTTTGTGAGCAAGGGCACAATCCGGGCTTTTATCCCCGATCTCGAACACGAAGCTGCCGTCTATCGACGCTTGGATGATCTACAGGGTGTCATTGTGCCAGTGTTCCTCGGCGCCATCGATCTGCGATCCATGAACAAAACATACTTTTTGGACCTCAGAGTGTACATAGTGCACCTGACATTCCTGGCATGGGGCGGGGAAAGTCTCTATGAGGCACAAGGGGCTGCGTATATCACGGAGCAGCAAGTTAAAGGCAGCTTGCGTGCCATACATCAGCATGGTGTGATACATAACGATGTGCGAGCTGAGAACATCCTGCTCTGTCGGGAAACCAACGAGGTGATGATGATTGATTTCGAGCGGGCAGTGCTATTGCAACCGTCACGACCTCCCCTCGCAACGATGACGCCGAACAAGCGTCTCTTACTGCAAGACACACCCCGCGAGCGAAAGCGTCACAAATCGCGTCGGATGACGAGATGCTTTGCGGAGGACATTTTGATGGCGAGTGGTCTTTTCGTCACCACCAATACGTAGGTCTCGGACACGTCTAACAAAAGTTTGACTAAGTGATGATGGATGGGTGGACTGGGAGATTCCTACCATTGGACAGGGACCCGGTGGATTTCAAGGGAGAACAACACATGATTTTGAGGAGACGAAAGGATGCAGAAATCATACATCCTTTCATTCAAGGCTTGGTCAAGTCCGTCACAGCTGACATTTTCCAATGCCCGGCATCCGCAAGCCAGGCTCCTATATCGGACGAATGGAAGGTCATACTCCATTCAGTACCACCACATTCTACTACGCGGTATGATGCGGACGTAGGATTCAGTTAGGTAATTTTCATCGAGCAGCCCCTGACTTCCACTCGGAGACCCTCGAATCATCGCCGTATACGAAGTCGACCAAACTGATTAGCCATTGCGAAGGGCAAAGGAACTTGTCTGATTTCATCAGCATGTTTGACTGCCCGGCCTACCTTTGTAATTATGTAACACCCTGGTCGCCCCAAAGCACCAAAACAGGATATATTGCTGTCATAAACCCATACAAGCATCGGAAAGTGAGTGCATTTTTTTGATCGCACGACGAGGTTGGCCGATGATCTTGGCATGCCGCGACCAGAATATGCCACCTACAAGTTTTGGATTGCGAACCGATGGATACTGTTGGGATCACAAGGCAATTGGTGATGCAGTACTGCAAAAAGGAGTATAATATCAATTCAGGTCTATCTCCTAGTTATATATGGTAGTAACAGGGGTAGTGTTGGTGGTAACGATATTTATACATGGTGCTTCCCCCTATTACGGGTCTACACAGGTCTACACATGACGTTACACGCGATATTAAGTTAAAATACTACGCCACCCTTTGCACGTTAGAGCTGTTGACTGCAAGGGGTAGAATCATCCGAAGGCTGAGATTCCGTAGGCCAAGCAACTATTACAGCCATTACATTAATTGTCTAGTTGAGTCCGGGAGTAATTATGTATTTTTTTATGCAGAACTCTGGTCTGTCTTGTAGGGATTCTGAGTAAGAACCTGTTGTCTCCTATGGCGCTGATCCTCATCATCTTCTAGTCAAGCCAATCACCGGCTGGCGGCATACACGGCTGGCGGGTGAATTGCCGACTAGTATTTGCGTGGGACGACATGTTGGCAGGACGTAGTAATATCGTGTTCAACTCCCGTGGTAGAAGCGGAAGCTGGTTATATATTAAGCCAACCTCGCGGAGGAAGCGAACCGCGTGGACCCGACACTTATACTACTGCCCTCGCACAAGCATAATGTTCACGTAGACGTCTTCGGTAGGCGTAAGCTGGGGCAGGCGGGCCGGCACAAGCCCAAAGTCGAGCTGATTATCCGCGGAGAAGGAATATGGCTCCCCAAAGCGGCATTTCGAATCCTTTCGATAGCAACAGCCACAGATGCCGTCAAAGTCGATCTTCATCTCAAATCAACACACTTGGCATCTGGTCATTGTCGAGCGTGGTCCAAATCTCACGGAGGGTGGGCCTATCGCGGTCTGTCAAGGCGCAAGCGTCATCTTGTGCGTAAAAGACCGCCGATTCTTCAGGCAGAATCATCACTGGACCCCGAATACACCGTCGCGATCTCGACGATTGAGTTTGCATTCGAGACTGCCTTGGCCGCCCTCGTGTACCAGGAGCAGAACCACGGCGGCCAGGCCTTGGCTGTGTGGAAGGCTGCCGCAAGCGATGGCCGAGAGGGTTTCCATCCAGGGAATCATTAACGTCAGTCTCGTCTTCGTCCCCTAGATCGGAATCAGACTCAACCGCTAATTGTTTGAGATATCTTCGTGGTCGAGCAGGTGAAAGCAATAAGTTGAATAGTCCTCAGCGTCAATATCAGATTCAGAGAACTGTCCCTGGTCATCCCATCCCCATCTGAAAACCTACTCGATGGTAGTTGATCTTGAACAAACTACTGGGGGGCATAGCACAAGGATACCTTCTCCAGGATCCTCAAAATCTTCAAAGGCGCCGAGTCGAGATGTAGTGGGAGTTATGACAGTTTCCCCGCTCGGCGTCGTGAACAATTGTCGCGCTGGATAGCGGCCTGCTTGGCCCTCACCCCGGCCTTGGAGGAATTATCGTGCGAGCCCTTCCCCCTTTGTGGAACCTAGCAGCCAAGCAAGAGTAATCCACACCAGGTGTGCTAGATGTGCTGCTTCTGACGGTAGATGGCTCAGGAAGTGAGGTGTTATAGGTCGTTGGCTGTACTGGTGGTGATGGAGCCAGCTCTAGGTTGGTGGAATTGGCGTCCCCAGCACTACCCGTGGCTGACTAATTGGCCCGCCGAACAACTTCCTGGATGTAGGAGGCTACTGTAGTCTCTTTGGAGATGTAGGCTGGCTTCCGGATCTCTCTTTACTGGGCGATAAGGCAGCTTCTCCGTCAGTTCTCTT
>NW_011942171.1:743231-761018 GCF_000187425.2 Metarhizium robertsii ARSEF 23 | reverse complement strand
TCACGTTATGAGACTCATATTAAACTAAGCTTTTTGATAAAATATTTATTCTTGTTGTTGCGAGTGCTGCAGACTCCGTCTGCAGCTCTCTTTTTAATACCAAAAAACTTCCTTTCGTCCGAATCTAACTTTCGGCTAAGTTTAGTCATGATAGCCGACGCTATGACATCCAGCAATTACTCCAAGCTCTGCGACTTCAGTCTACAGAGGCATTATGCGACAAGTGTGGTGTCCGCATTGTCCATATCAAGACTTGCATTCCTTAGGAGTGTTGAGTCTAGACGCATTCTCTTCGATGCCAGTGGCGTGACAAACTTGCTCGTAATTGTAAGCTGCATGACGCCCACATCACGCAGATATGCGCATATATATACTAACCTGACTATTTCTCTGCTGTCTTTAACAAGCTCACTAGCGACGGGGGACATGCTTCGAGCTACCTGAGAGAACGTTCCAGATTCGGCGTTTGCTATAACTTCTCTTTCGATATTGTCATCGAGAAGTCTCTTGGACTTGGCGGACTGACGTCGTTCGTCCTCCAGCCTCTGCTTCTTCTTTAGGCTTCTCTGAAGCTCCGCAGCTATTATAGGCTCCATCTCCTTAGATCTGCGAAATAAGTCGAGTCCATCGTCTTCCGCCGACAGTTTCTCATCATGGATTGTCTCGACATTCTGTGAAGTCACCTTGCACAAAACCGTTGCCTTGAAAGGAAGTTTCTTGCCTTTTGGACGTGATGGGGTTTCCATCTTGTCACGCATGGCAGTAACTAATGAACATAGGGGCCTACTCAACCTCGGGCTAAGTCCCTAACTCATCTCGATTTTGGGTCGTTCTGTTTTATTTTCTGAGAAGCAACAAGATGCAACACGGTCGGAAAACCTGCGCCATATGCGTGGGTGCATAGCCACAGACCTGCTTCCAAGACGACGTTAAACGTGGCCACGCACCAGACAAGTGCAGCTTGTCTGCCACTGGCTGTTACGAACGTGCAGGATGCTAGCGAATCAGAACAGCGCGGGATTTGGTATTGTTAATAATACCATCAAGATCTTACTTATCAGCCCTTCTCTTTTCATTCCATTCTCCCCCGTCCTCTTAATTGCTTTGTACTTCCTGTAATTACAATATTAATACCTCCCCTGCCATCCTCAACGTAAGCTATTCCACTTTTCGTCAGTATACAGGAAAACCCTATCGTCTGGCGATTATTGGGCGTACGACTGGGCTTTTCAGGCTCGTGGCTCATGGAGTTACTAAATTATCCATGCTCACGGACATGCGAATCCACAGAAGAGCATTGCATATATGATATGAAGAAGAAAAAATATAAGTGCTTCCCCCGAGGTTGTATCTGCTCAATCTAGATCTCGGTGGAAGCCGGGTGGTAGGGATTCCCCCAGGAAGTTGAATTGCAAGTACAAAGTATTACCCTACCGGGCTGTTCGAAGTAATTTCATGATCATTGGGTTAACGTCATTAATCACCTGGATATTGCTCCTTGATATTGGATACGAATCTACAAGATTCTGGATCAAAACGTCTGAAAAACTTTCCTGCCATGGGAAACATGGTATCATCGATGTTTCTAGAATCATGTATGAGCTCGATGTTATCAGCAGCTACAACCCCTAAAATCGTCAATGAGCTCAATGTTATCAGCTGCTATAATATTTGGCTCAGACCCATTGCTTGGACTGTTCCAAGGACCCACAGTCAGCACAAGCGAACAGAAACAAACAACGGAGTTACTACATCGGAGAGGAAGGGCTTCTGGGGCTTACAAGCACATAAAATAGAACTGATTCGGTAGCCGAACAGGTACTCGTGGGTGTTCGCCCGGGGCGGCAGTGTCTGACTCGTCATCTGTGTCTCGAGACGTTGCCACAGGCAAATGCTGTGTGCCTTGGTCAGGCCAGCCAGTGATCACGCCTATCCAAGCATAACGCCTGTGTCGAAAAACCTGGCCGATCTTAAAATTCACTGACTGATTGCCGTCCAAATCTCTCCGGGACATGGGTGGTATCAGGTCATCTTGGTCTCGAGCCAAACGCCAGTGATCCCACGGGTCTCCCAAGCCGCGATTTACATGACGGGCAAACCCATGACGAAGCGCAGTGAAACTGTTATACATGGGCCAAAGATACTTCTCTACCAGCCATACGTCTTCGGGCCATGACCCAGCAAATCGGTGTAGAAAACTTGCTAACCTATCATTCCATTCAAAAGTATCAGGAGGCGTCAGCATCAGAGATGACCACATGGCTGAATACAGTGCAGCATCCACGTTCATTGCGTCGTTACCACGCAGAAGCTGGCTCAATTCTGGGTGGGCGTCGTCTTGTAGTTCCAGAATCCTGGCAAAAGTCGCCTTGATATTTTGAGCGGTCCTTAGCACCATTGTTATGGGGGGCACAGGAGCTAAAAATGCACCTGTGCTTGTTTGCCATGCATAGTGAGCTAGTAGGTTATGTAGGTCGGAAGCAGGGACTTCGTTGTCGAGCCCATACGGATCGAGGTACATCCTTTCTGGTTGCTCACGGTAGCAATCAACATCCCCGTCCAAAGTATATCCGGACTGAGCGAAGACAATTGCATAGACGTGGCTAGGCAAAGCACAGCATTGAGCATTGAGCCCCAGTCTCGCGGCGAGACAGCAAAATATGGCACTGGATATGAGTGGAATAGACTCATGTTCTTCATGCCGCAACGCCTGACCTATCAAACAATTTCGAAGATTTCGATAATTCTGTTCCGTGCTACGTAGGTCGGTTAGATTATTGGCACGCACCCATCTGTTCAATGCCACTATTAAACAATTTCGAAGATTTCGATAATTCTGTTCCGGCCTACGTAGGCCGGTTAAATTATTAGCGCGCACCCATCTGTTCAATGCCAAAGCTGTCTCTCGAGTTGTAAGCTCTGAAAGGTCAGTGCAACTGACTCGAAATCGAGCAACTAACTCGTCCAACATCTGGGAAATCTAAGCAAAGCCAATCAGAGAGTTTGTCAATCAAGCATTGAGAGAGCAGTTTGTATGACGACATACGTCATCTAGGTCACCAGTTTGGTCGTGTAACACGAACATGTCAAAGGCGCCGAGTGCTCTTTCGAGTCTCTGCGCGGCATCTTGTGCAGACAGCGAATCGCGATCCAGACCAAGCCTGGACCATTCCTCAAGGGCGATGCTCCGATGAATGTTGTCGAGGATGGCATTGCTAAAATATCTAAGAGTCGAGTTTCAATTATCCTGGGCTGACTGCTTGTAAGGCAGGGCAGGGTAGATCGGGCTAATTACCTCCTCGCTAGAACATCTGACGCGGACTCATGTATATGACATTGGACCAAAAGGAAGTCCTTGGCGTCATACCCCAGACGACAAATCTTCTCAATCTTCTTTAAACGGCCAACCTTGGTTTCCACAATACCATCAAGAAGCTGGGAGATGGTATGGTTGCTGCGTGTTCTCAACAGGAACAAGTACTTCCAGTCGACACTTGCCACCGTCGCCTGCAGCTTTTCGCCAAAGCCATGACCCGGGTGCCAGTATTTAAAGGTACTCCGGCAATGATATCTCCAAAGCAAGCCTTCATTTGCTAACCTATAGAAACGATGACACAGTAGCTGAAAGCATTGCAAAATATCCCTAGGTGGGACAAAGCGAAGGAGGTGCTGAATGATCTCATCCGGGAAACGACCTAATGAGCCAGTGTCAGGTAGCTTGTCGTCATTGGCATAGATGTCCGATGGGATACTATCCATCTTCAAGACATGAGCTCGCTCTATCTTTCGCCACCTGGAAAGCTCGAAGTGGCTTGACCTGTATTCTTAAGGTTTCGATGGAATGCTCTAAATCGCCCATGAAGTATTTTTCGCTAGATGGGTTCCTATAAATCTTAGTACAATTCACGACTCAAGAAATGTCGGTCGACACCCTACTTCTTGAACCCTCCAGTCTGGCGGTATTCTTCTAGACAGATCAGGACGGCTTGGTGTAGTGGACGCGGGCGGGCATGGACAATCGCCGATCCCGAGCAAACTGTGAATTGGGCCGGCCAAGTCACCAAACTCTGTTCGGTACGTCGTAGGCAAGAGGGAGAGGAGGTAGTCATTCGTGTCGTGACGCGTTGTCACCCAGGGCCATTCTCACGCTCGAGGAGCCAGGTGCAGACTCAGAAGACTCTGTTGACAAGTCGTCTTAAACGGGTCAGAGACGGGAGGAGCACAACTAGCGAATTGTCCACCCTGCGATCTTGTAGTTGCCGAGAACCCCCTTCCTCCACTTGACACCACCATGGGCTGCTGTGGGCTACAGATTGGTGACCCTAGCGTGATTGGCGAACGGAGTGTCATACCACCGCACATGGCACACAAATGATGATATTTATTGGGAGGGAGGATTCAGGTAAATGTGATGAGTCGCCTGAAGCTGAGGAGGGGCTGCTTTGTGCAATTTCCGGGCCAGCTTGAACCTCCACTGTCTCAACAACCCCTCAGTCTGGTATCGTAGAGTCTCACAGCAGCGTATCTCAGGTCGAGGTGGGCGACGTGGACGCCACTTCCACCAGCACGCTGTTGCGTTCACCAAGTTGTGCATGCCGAGCTCTGACACAGCACATCGCATGCTGTGTCAACCAAAAGAATGGCTGTCACCCGCGGTTGCGCACAACGCCTGGGAGCTACGAACGGGACACTCAATCTTGGATCCGCACCGTTCCCAAGGAACCGGAGCCCTCCCCGACCCGCCGACTTGGGTGGTAGGCAACCATGGACGTATTTAGTCACGGGTATATCGGTCTGGGGAGACCAGGGCTTGACTTTTCAGTTACCTGAAAAAGAAGATGCCTGAAAATCTTTTCTTATTAACAATATGGCTCGTCTGCAGGTGCAAAGAAAGGAGCCGCTGAGCCATGTGAAATCCAGGGTGAAATATGATAGTTGAAAAGGAATATGACAGGATATGTCAGCGGCTTTCTGATGAAGGGAGTCTTGAAGAACACTAGACATGGATGTTCCTCAAGCCGACGTCACATTTCCTGCCGTGGTTACATCGCTGGCCACAAGTATCTGGTGTTCGTGGGTGTGGCTTCCCTGTTGCAACGACCCACGGCTTCTGTCAACCCTCGAGCACGGACTCGCAGGACTCGCATGACTCGCAGGAGAACCTTCGGATCTCACTCCGAACGGGCTGGCTCTCCTCTTCGAATTGTAGTTCGGTATCACACGCTTCACCATTCCGCCGTTTGGGCCAAGGAAATTTTCTCTGAACGTATCCCGCCAAATATGATATGGGTAAGCACTGGATTGTGTGGGTTTCCCAGGCCATACTTTCTCGACATGCCCCTGTCCAATCCACCATAGCCAGCAGTGTCTGGCTGTGTCAAGCTAGGGGTCGCTACCTTTCATGCGTCTGGCGATGGGAGACGTTTTCCTCAAAAAAGTGTCGAGAATGAAAACCCGCAGAATCGAGTATTCCCCATTTGTACACTCCGTTGCTGAGCTGCCGATGTTACCAACTCTGCTCCTCGGCAGCAAGACCAAGCATAGCGCCGACACGTCGCGACACCGGTCACATCACGACCGGCTCGAATTGTTCATGCATGTCTCTGTTGTATCACATTGAACTTGGTGACTTGTCTGCCAGGGATTTTCAAGTCACAACTTGCAATGAGAAGCAGAAGGATCTTTGAGCGGCCGCCTTTTTACCCTGAGCGAGTTCTACTGCGCTTCTTTTACTATTTGACTGCGGATTTCTACAACCATGGTGGCTACGAGCCACCGGTGAATATGGATGACCAGTCAGTCGTGTAAGATGAAGGTCTCTTTATGTCCCGGCATAATGGAGGGTCATGAAGTGCATACGAAGTACCAAATAATCGTCAACATACAGCAGATAAACGGCATGCTCTCCGCCATGTCAAACACAGCTAAGCGCACATCCCGACCCTGTGAATACCAGGCCGAAAAGTGTCTCAGACTTTTCAATATGCCCACCCAACGGGCCGCCGGCCATCCCCGAAACCACTTCACAGGGCTAGAGAAAAAAAGATCTGTCAATCAATCGGAAGGTGAAAATTAGTTGAACAAAAAGGGACAGGTACATCAATAAAAGGAGACAAAGCTTAAAAAAGAGAAAAGTCCAGGACAGAATGAAATCCATTCTCATGCTTGGCACATGGCCGTCCAGCACTGTTGTGAGAAAGCACAGAAGCATATTGTGGAGACGATGCAACAGGTATGTCCCTTAATAGAAGAGACTAGGTCGATTCGTTAACATGTCCAGACTACACAAGAGCACTTATCCCGCTTTTGCGATCGCTATTCGGCATATACATCTTGTGTTGAATACTTTGTACAACATGCCCAACACAATAACCAGGTTCGAATGATCGCAGCTTTTGCCAATATTCGCCTGCCATCCCAAAACTGTCACTGTGAGCCCAGGCCATCAACTGTACACTCAGCTTCCGAGCACGCAAAATGTCCATCGCCTCTGGTTTCTGTTTCACCTATTCCATATATTCGTCGTCTGGTAGTCACAGGGCTAGCTTCTCCATATGTTATGAGTTGCTTCTTCGGCGAACAGTGGAAATTAGGCGTTGGCTATATTGTACAAGCGGAGCATCAGAACTTCCTCCTAGCAGCAAAGAGTGAGAATTGGCTGGGTGTCAAATCTCACTACGATATCTGCGAAGAACAGACCGTCCCTTTTTTGGTATCACCACAATATATAACGGAAGAGGAAATCCAGTCGGCGGAAGCCAGTTGGAGCGAATGGCTTGCTATGCAGGATTGGTTGTTAGGGCCAAGAGGTTTGGACCTGTAAAGCAAGTAAGCCATAGACAACCGTAGCTAAGCATGCCGGTGGCCTTTTGAACTGGACAGGATAAGCAAACGGTCAACTGCCGGTGGGAAGGTGCCCAGGGGAGGTGAGAAAATTGAGTCGCAGAGCCAGGCGCACATCGGGTCTCCATTTCGAAGCTATATGGTGGTTAAGAGATATTGATTGTCTCTGTTCTGGCCTTGATGCAGTGCTGAGCTGTCGACACAACCATCAGTCCCTATGAATCGTTAGCGACATGCCGCACGATGGCACGCATCAAACAGGGTCGCACCGCATCACCTTTTTAATATGCCAACCTGGCCCGACAAGACGTACACTCTGCAAGTCGGATATGTGTTGCTCGGCGTGTTCGGGCGGTGTACCGAACTGGCGCGGTCGCGACGGTTGGAATATGTGTTCTAATGTGCGAGCGTAAACTGAGCGCTCGAGTGAAGCGTTTAGGACATTGGTCGCATGACTAAATCAACTGATGTTTTGCCCTTGCATTGCGGTTCCCCCACATCCAATATTTTTCTGATTATTGCAACGCCCTATTCCCATAGCTTCGCAGCGGGATGTGGCAAGCTGGGCTGAGGCGACAAGTCAGCAATGATGGCTTTCATCTTCGGACAAAGGAGGCAGACCGAATCGGGAAACAGGGTTACGTCTGATTCTATACCAAAATACGTTCTTAGTCTTATCCTTGATCAGCACAAGCTTTTATGGTTCTGTATCTTTCCTCCCCCAGGAATCTCAGGCTGCATTGATGGACCCCGCTCTTCCGACTTCCCTAAATCCACCGTTCCCATATGCCAGTATGCCCACGCATGCGGCAATGTTGCGGCAGCTCATATATGTGCTGTTGAAGAGAATATTCCACGAGATACAGAGTATATTTTCAGTTCCGGTACGCGGCTGGAGTGGGATAGGGATATGATGGCTGTTTCGATGAAGTATTTAAGGGTATGATCGAGGGGGAAATGTTCGCCTTCGAAGTGTTGACATTGATCAAGGGGGCTGCTTATGGGGAAGCAACGGAGGAGAACCGTGTTCAGCTGCAAACACAAAAGACTCTATGTGGGGGTTCTCGGGTGGGATGCCAGCGAATCAGAACAGCACAGAACTTGAGGTATTGTTAACAATACCAGCTTGCGGAGAATATATACTCCTCACCAGCCTCTTCCGCTTTTCATTGCATTCCTCCCTGTTTCATCTGACACAAACATCCATTTGGCAGGTACGCGACCAATCGCAGGATATATCAGCCTCCTTCTTTCTTCTTTCTAACCAGCATCACCTGGCGCTTTTTGAGCTGCAACTATCGTTGTGGCCCGTCAACTTTCCCTCCCATGAGACTATCGCACAACAAGGTTTTAGGAACAAAGATCATAGCATCTTCAGCCCGTCTCCTACACTGCTGTCCTGATGTCCTTTCTAACGCAGACTCCCCGGATTGTTCGCGATTGGATATGCCCGCTAGTCAGGTCGATGATATAGCCCCAAGAAGTCTCGCGTCGTGGGCTAGTTGGTGAATTCCGCATGCATTTTCTCAAGAGAGATTCTGCATGCGGGCTACCACATCTAGCATCTTGGGCGCCCTGAGGAGAGTACCCACAAATAACTTCAGGTACGTACCTGTTCCACACATAATGTCCCCCAACCAAAAGCACAAAGTTGTGGCTAAGGGGAATCGGATTCATGGGCCACCCAACTAGACATTCCATGCTGATCCCAAGCCGCGTTCCACCCTCTGCATTGCATTGCAACCCAACAGACACCAGTGCTTTCAAACACAGGCAATGGCGGGCGGCAGATCTTACCCGGCAAATTTATGGGGTCGCGACTTTCAACAGGTTTATTGGCAAACAAATGTGTCCTCTGGCATCGACAAGAGCCAAAGGCATGTCCTCCGAGGTTTGCGTATACTAACCCTCGTTAGCATTCACAACAGGGCTATATTACATGTCCTGCCGCTCATTATCTCCTCCACGAAGACCACGAGGACCGACACAAGAGGCAGGACACGATGAGCGAACAACTGAGCAGGCAGCTACACAGCCCACCAACATGCGGAAAGTTACAACATGCACCTGCGTTCCCGCTGCATCGCACATGAATAAGGGCGGCGCATAGCGAAAGACGGTGCAGAAATGTGAGCAGAAATGTGAATATGCTACACGACAAAAAAAAAAAATTGACATATTATTGGTGCGTTGACAGTGTAACCCTAAGTACTCCATACCAGAAAGAAATGGATCAGAAGTCGTCTGGGTACAGGGAACAAGCATTGGTAGATGAAATTGCTCCATACTGCCAGGATCCAAAATGGATGCACTGTTCTGCTCTCTTATTCGTGGACGTCACATGGGGGTAGAATCGTTAAATTGGTTAACTTTGTCCTGTGGGAATTTTTGGCTGACCAGAGCGCTCCTTCGGCTCTAAACCCAAACAATGGCTTTGGACCAAACGACCGCTTGCTCCTCTGTCGCATATCAGGCCTACCCTGATCGTACCTCATGTGGGGTACTGCAGCAGCTGCCTGCAAGGCAGCTGCTACTGCCTAAACTATCAAAGGTTTCTTTTGTGTATAAAGAGCTGCACGGTTCCCGTGCAACTCTTAATGGAGTTCTTGCTCCTTAGATAATTCTCACTTAATGCAATTGGCGCCTTCGGCGCCATTATACTCGATCTTTTGCGACCCTCAATTGTCTGACAGTTATGAGCCCGTTAGCGCTCAAGAGCTTATCATAGCTGATTCTGACCGTCGTGCAAGTATCCCTTGTACGACGCCTATCAACACACATCACATCACAGATCTGAGTCCTGCCGCATACCTGCAATCGTCCTGCTGTTTCGTGCTGAACATTCTTCACGATGTCAACCAAGTCCGAGGTCACACTCTCCAAGCCATCTGAATGGACTGCTTGGTACGAGGACTTCGTCTCTAGGGCTGAGACTTCTAAGATATTCGACTTCGTCGATATTGACAGAGATTCTCCGACCTTGGAAGAGCCAAAGGAGCCCATGACATCTGAGGATATGCTCATACAGCTGAACAAGGCTGTTCTTGACACTTGGGAACGGGCTGCCCAGCAGAACCCGGAAGCCGCCGGAGCCAGACCCGAGCCGCTGACAGACCTAACCGACAAGCAATGGATGTACCTTACCCGTCTACAGTCAGAATATCGGGTTAAGCTCGCGACTTTTGCTAATCGTCAGCGCGGCTACGCTGAGCTTGCTGTCTGGGTCCGTTCAACCGTGGATAAATCCTACCTTGGCAACACGACTTCTAAGTCAGACCTTCGCACTATGGTCCGTGACCTCAAATCAAGCCTTGCACCCTCTGAGGACGAACAGAAGGAGGAGGCACGCTTGAGATACCGGCAGGTCCTGGCCCAGACCAAGAGGGTTAAACCAGAGGACTGGCTCGTGGCTTGGAATAAGGCTAAACTAGAAGGCGAAAGGCAAAAGATCGCTGAGCTTGAAGGACAATCTGCCCTCAACGACTTCCTCACAGCAGCCTCTGCCTTCGATGCAACTTGGGCAAGCCAGCAGAAGGTTCAAATCATGACCAGCAAGAAGTTCGGCTTCAAGATGGATGTCACGCTTCCCGCGTTGGGCGAGCTATTCCACGAACAAGTTCGGAGCACCAGAATGGCTGGCAAGTTGGCCGACAGTGCATTTGCCGCGTCTGACGTAGTCCAAAGCCCTTGTCCGTGCGGATTGCGACCGTCCATACACCGATGGAAGCCGGTCGACTGCGCTGCTGTGCAAGTTGCCATCAACGGCGAGTCCAAGGATGGAAGGCACGCCAAGGCCAGTCGCGTCAAAGCCTGCAAGGAAGCACTAAAGCAAGCTAAATGGAAGAGCCTAGTGGATTCAGTTAAAGCTTCGACAGCTACCGCCAAGACGGGCCAACCAGAGGATAAAGGAAATCCACGCAAGCATGGTGACTTTGCCGGTTTGACAATCGACGCAAAGGACCTCTCCAGTGGAAATACCGACTCGGTTTTCGCTGCCTTACGCGAGAAGCATCCTCTTTACAACTCGACGATCTATGATGGTGGAGCAACTACCCATATTGTCAATGACAAGGGTCTGCTGATCGACATCCGCGAAGCCGAGGAGACCGACTATGTCATGATTGGAGAAGGTTCCCTGAAGGTCGAGGCGAGAGGCACTCGAAGGATGGAAAACGTTCTGGATGGCGAAGACGGAAGAAACACACGAGCGCTTGTCCTTCTTGATGTTGCGTATGTGCCTAGATTTCACACAAACATCGTCAGCGCGAAAAGACTTGAAAAGAAGGGATTGTGGCGCTGTGGGGTTGATAACACGCTTCGTGTGGGCACCTATGAGAACAATGATGTTCTTTGTAGGCTCACCGACAAGTATGATCTTGATGTAGTCGAATACAAGCCTGTTTCACGCTCCTACTTCAAGCTTCCACAGTCGCCCGTTTCCGTGTTCAACGCATTCCAGGATGTGCTTTCCTCCTCCCGGACAAGCAACCTCAAGCCGAAACGGCAAAGAATGGCAATTTCACGAGTTCCGCCTCCACCACGATTGGATTCGTCTGAAATCTGGCACCGTCGAGCCTGCCATGCAGGGCCACGCGTACTTGAACAGCTTGTCATGCAAACAAAGGGAGTCCGAATCAAGGGTCCTACAACTGTTCAATGTACAGCTTGCGGTACAAGCAAGGCAACTGAGATTATCTCCCGCAGGGAATCACCACACCGGTCAGGACAACCGTTTTACCGGGTATTCATCGATATCTTCGAGTTCTCTGCGGCATACAACGGACGCCGTTACGTTTTGCTCATCACCGATGAGTTCAGCGGCATGATGTTCTCCTGGTCCTTGACCTCCAAACCCGAGGTCAGCAAGGCTATCAAGGACTTTGAGGCTCGCATCAAAAGACACACAGGTGCATCGATCTGCAAAATCAGGATCGACAACGAAAGGGCCATCATCAATTTACCGTTCCAAAGGGACTCTGAGTTCCAGATCTGGGCGACAGAGGCAGGAATAGACATCGAACTTCCGCCGCCGCAAACCAAGGAACCAACCGGTGGTGCGGAGCGACCTGGTGGTATCAACCAAGTTCGAATGCGCTGTGTGATCGGCCAGTTGCATGGCTGAGTGGAAGCAAGGTCACTGAGAATGTGATCTATTGAGTTGTTCTGCTTTAGCTTCCAGTCTTTCGTACCCAGCTATTGCTTCTGGTCTGCCTTGATGGCCTCAAGATCACAGTGGGTCAAATACACCTGTTCGAGATCCTTTCCTCTACTCAATGCCACATATGCTTGTCCGTCAGAGAAGATATTAGAATTCAAGGCCACGGTAACAGCTGGCAGTGACAGACCTTGAACCTTATGGATTGTCAACGCAAATGCGTTGATGATTGGAAGCTGTACACGTTTGTATTCCACCCCATTTGTCTGGAAATACGACGGAGTTTTGTGCAAGTGCACGTGCCACACCCCACCTAAGAGGTGGGGTGTGGCACGAGTAATGGCTCCACCGTGTGTGTATTTTCCGTCCGGTGGCCTCAGGCCACTCAGGTCCCCTATGCGGGGCACAGGACGTGCTAGGCTAGTGCTAAATTTGCTGCTTCCAGCTACGTAAACAAAACACTATCTAACATGGCATCAGCTCAAAGGCGCTCACAGTCTACTCTGTTACCCGTCAGCGGGTTGTGCAGGTGGTGGTATCTATAAGACCTGGTCGGTCTATAGTTCGGGCTGCGGTAGCAGCCAGAAAAGGCGTGCGCGGGCAAAAGGTGTTGAGACCACCTTCCGCCTGTCGCCGCCAAGGAAGAGGAAACAAGGAAAGGGAGCACGAGAGTGCTGTGATAGAGAATTTCGTCTAGTGGTGCGGGCAGATCTTCTCGAAGAAAGAGCTTGCCTTCGCCAGCTTGACGAATTTGTCGAAATCTCTACCTATTGCCTGGTTGATCGCCACGGTCGGTGAGGGAGCAAGCCTCATTCGACAGCGCGGCTGAATCTTCCGGCAAAAGAAGAGATGTGTCGGTGCTTTCCGCCGACCGCAAGAGCATGTAATACAAGCATCGCTGTGGTGGAATCTTTCGTGGTAGTCAGCGAAATCACCATGGTGACTCCTCGCGGCTAACAGGTGGTGAAGGATTGTTCTTGGGAGGCCTAACTCGGGAGGACAGCTAGAAGGGAACTTGAGGGTCAGACTTTGATACTTATCTGGTGCAGAAGCATCCCACCAGGCTTGGACTGCGATTTTGGCCCGCTGTCTAGCGGTCCTGCGCAAGAAGGCCAGTGTTGGGACTGCGTCTGCGGGCTCGGGTTGGGCGCATCCCGCCTTCGCCAGGACGTCGGGTTGTTCATTGGGTTGGGCCCACCCCGCCTTCGCCAGGACGTCGGGTTGTTCATTTCCTGGAATCTTGGTGTGTCCGGGTATCCAGCGGACTTCCGTCATTCGGTGCGTTTTCGCCAAGGTCTAAAAAGTCAGGAAGACTCTGCGACGATTCTGATGGTTTGCCTCGAAGGCATCTGGCAGCTGCGATATTGTCCTGTTGAATTTTTTTTTCCGCGGCCTAAATATAGGGTAGGGTAGCGAGCTGATGTTCCGGCCAGTCGGATTGCACCCACGACGACTGGGGCTTGGGTTCCTTTACTGTCATCGGTACGCGTCAAGCTTCCAGTTGGGCGACTAATAGGCGGACGGGATCCATATTGGCTACAGAATATTTCGAAGAAGTGTCAAACATCGGCAATGAATTAGGACGCGTTGTAAACGAAGCTTAATTGATTTGCAAACGCGACGCGTGGGCCGGCACCGAAAGCGGAGGCGCGATACCTAAACTGGTAATTGGACGGGATCCCGTCCAGTTTTAGAGGGACGGGGCCCCGTCCGCCTATTAGTCGCCTTCCAGTTAGAGTCCCAAGTTGTGCCTTGGCAAGCAGTGGCAGCGATCCGCGGTCCGCTATCGTCCCGCCAGCACAACAGCAGTCTCTAGAAATGCTCCTAGGGATTGCCACGCAGCGCAAATCGTTGAAACAGCAACTTGACTCTGCGTCCATCAATGTTGAAATAGGGAGAACAACTCTCGCTGATCTCCCAACGGTCCAAATCGGCTGCAAGAGGTATATACCTGAGGATATATATAGCAAACAAAAATCGCAAAGGCCGGCGGAGCTGGATTCAAGCCTACGGGTTCTTCCTCACTGAAGTCAGTCCTGATTTGCGGACGTTGCAGTCCTACTGGGTCTGCTCCAAATGTGATGAACATGGGAAGAGCTCGCTGTTCGTCACGTCGAATACCACATGTCCAATTGAGCGCCTCCGGAGGTATGTGATTTCCGTGCGGGTTGGACATTTATTCTTTCTGCGTCTTACCGCATCTAGGTCCCATCTGATTACTCGAACGGACGACTCGTTGGGCGATGCGGAGCGGACGATTCTTTTTGCGCTGTTACATACCCTCCCTCGAAACGACGCTGCGTGGAGCTGCCTACTGCAAGATGCAATGTTAATAAAGCCAAGGAGTTGACAGTCAGCTGGATCGTTACTGCCAACCTTCCTTTCACAGCGCCATCGAACCTTTACTTGCGAAGAATTCTCGACTTGCACGATGCATCATTGGCAAAGGAGGTGCCGTGGAGTCGGCAGTCGGTTCGCGATACCGTGCGGAAACTATTTGAGGCAAAGAAGGGAGCAATATCGACTCAATTGAGGAATGCAGTCACAAGGATTAGCTTTAGCTTCGACATGTGGACTTCTCCCAACCGCTACGCCCTCCTTGGTCTCCATGCTCACTATCTCGACGCTTCCTATAAGGTTCAATCGCGGCTTCTTGCCCTCCGTCGCGTGTGGGGATCTCATTCCGGAGACAACCAAGCAACGACAATATATGGCGTCCTCGGCGAGTACGGGATACGCGACCGGATTGGCGCGGGTGTCTGCGACAATGCCTCGTCAAATGATACATGGTTGGTGAGCCTCTTTCGTCAACTGTCTCCTGCGATGACCGAGGAGGACATTAGGAACCATCGAACAAGATGCTTTGGACATATGACCGGCCTTGCAGGTCGAGCGCTTCTCTGGGGAGAAGATGCTGACTCGTTTGAACGAGAAGCCTTCACAGAGGCGGCCTTCCAAGTTGAAGAGCGTGAACTTCGACTTCGGCGAAAACGCGGCGCCGTCGGCAAGCTGCACAACATCGTCCGATTCTTAGGGCTTCTCCGCAACGGCGAGAGTTGAGGAAATCTCTGGCATGCAACCAACGCGATGATGACCACTACCAACTCTTTGAGGAGGAGCGAGCAGCAATTGACCTCGAGTTGATGCAGAACAATGAGATCAGATGGAATTAGACCTTTCCGATGATCCAGCGTGCCATTCGAAACGAGAGCAGATTGACCACTTCATTGCGTATCTCGAAACCAAGGCAGCAGAACCCCGGCAACGTGTGCCTATCCAAGATCATCTCTCACCGCAGGACTGGCTTCTCTTGACGGAGATGCAGAGCTTTTTAAAACCGCTCTACGAAATCACTATGCGGTGCCAGGGTTGGGCGAAGGAGGGCCGTTACGGCGCCTTGTGGGAAGTTATGATCGGAATGGAATATTTGTTTACCTTCTTCGAGGAGCAGAAGCTGATCTTCTCGCCGCTTGACGCAGGTGCTAATAAGCCACGGAATGCGCGAGCCTCGGTAGCCACGAGTATGATTTTCTAGTCGTCTTCGCTCGCCTCAAGTCTATTTGCTAATAGTACTACAGGATGTAGTGGGCTACAAGCTGACCAGTGCCACGGACGCGAGAAACACTTGCCTCAGCACACTCGAGACGAATATACTAGTACAATCTCGCAAGCTGAGAGTATTGATGATGACCACCGACGATGCATACAAATCTCTATCAATAACTGTTGGTCAAAACTCGATGAGTATTACACTCTACTTGGCCAGTCCCCGCTTTACCCAGCTGCCGATATTCTTCACCCGCGTTGGAACGTGTCTTGGCTTGAGGCGAACTGGACCAGCCGCGAGCAGCTGGTATGGCTGCGAGACGCCAAGAAGAGCGTTTGGGAATACTTTGAACTACACTATCCAGCCAATGAGCCATCTGATCGAGTAAAAACCGTAACCGCAAAAGCGATACGGCAAGCCGAGCCTAGTCAATTCGACCAGTGGATGCAGAGCCAGGATCGGCACATGATGGAGGAAGACGATGAACTCGCAGCTTACATGAGGCAAGGACCGATCCGGCGGGAGAACTTGAACCCTATTCTGTGGTGGAAGGACCACCAAGAAGAATACCCACGCTTGAGCAAGTTTGCCCTTGACATATTGGCGATTCCTGCGATATCTGCCGATCCTGAGCGGACTTTTAGTGCGACGACGTTAACAATAAGCTCGGAAAGACACAATCTAAGTCCCAAAATAACAGAGGAAATACAGTGTCTGCGGAACTGGCTGGGCCATCAGGCCATGACGGTGGGTGAGGTTGTTAGTTTTGGCGGGGAAGGGATGGGTTTGGGTGAAGAGGAGGCATGGTAGTACCGTAGCGCTATAACAATAGCTTAGTGCTGACTGACGTATCAAGTAAATCAAGTCGAATCAATTTAAGTAAGTTCACAGAGGATTTTATTTCAAGTAATCAAGTTCCACCCCCGAACTTGACTTACTTGAATTGAAGTCATCGCTGTCTTCCACTTTACAAATAGCTGCATTGGTCGCTGCAGATTTTCAGCGCCTCCTCAGGCTTCCTCTTTCCCGATTCCTTCAAATCTCACCGACTCCGATAAGTATGCTTTCATAAAACACCTATTAGGTACAGACACGTGTCACGTTATGAGACTCATTGTTAACTAAGCTTCTTTTTCCAAAAATTTTTTTTTTTCTTCTTGTTCCCCCTCCTAAACCCTAGAAACTTAGGATATTTAATACTTTCGGAATACTGCTGCCTGGAGGCAGCAGTATGACGACTACTGTTGCCACTTGCCACTCTGGTGGCAAAACGCTTGCGTGTTTCAATCAACAGAGGCAGTTTTATCCGACAACACGTAAAGGGTAGTCACTTCCCAGTGTCAGCCAGCGACAACCACACACGTGGTCTTACGCGTGTGCCTGGTAAGTCCTAGTGTTTATACAGCGTTTTCACACTAGAATTACAAGGGACAAGCTTTATTCTTGTCGCTTTGCCGGCCATGATTGTGTACGTTGCCGGAATACTAGCTCGGATTGAATGCGATCGGAACGCACAAGCTTACGCGCAATACCCCACAGCGTAATCCGGGAAATTTGCCCAATTAGGCAATGTCCTGTCTACGTAAAACGCAAAGTTTCGTCGAGGTTTACTCCCGTATCCCCCGGCTATGAGACTAGAATCGGAGTTCAGCAAATAAGCCCGGTTGAAAGATCGGGCATCGACAACAATTTACGAGTTGACATGGGGCCATAAACCAAGATGCTCAAGTAGATATTGCTATTATATAAGCCTGTGTAAATGGCATTGAGCCATTGCAAGCAGTCGACTATAAGTTGGCAGTAAACCCTCACGAACCTAGAGAGACTTCCAGTTCTGAATTAGAGCAGCATTATATGCATTTATTCGACCTGTCCTGATCCGAGTTGAGAATTTCCTTTCAATATCACCGCTATTGATTTGATAAAATGAAACATCAAACTCTGATACTTGGTTTGGCAGCACCCTTTGCTGCGACCGCAGATTGCGGTACTAAGTGGAAAATTGGTCAAACTGTGTCTACAACCTCAGGTCTGGTCCATGGCCACCCAGCTCCAAATGCCACCAAGGTATCGGAATACCTTGGTATTCCCTACGCCATGCCACCAATTGACAAACTTCGATTTCAAGCACCCGTCCGCTATAATGGGACGAAGGAGATATTAGGTGACAAATTTGTAAGTACATCGACCAGGTCGCCAGTGCTGTACACTGACTTCGCTGTCAAACGATAATTCCGCCCCA
>NW_011942171.1:740210-743131 GCF_000187425.2 Metarhizium robertsii ARSEF 23 | reverse complement strand
TTTTTTTTTTAAGAAATAAAAAAAAATCAAAACAGTCCACAAGGACTGGGCAGGCCCAGTCCCATCTTGACTCGGAAGATAGACCCCTGGTCCTCCTGACGCATAGAAGCTTGGCAAGATGATAATGCTCATGGAAAACGTACCGTAAGACAATGAGGCAGACCGCACGACCGAAGACTCCTGGCCCCGACAACCCAGTGCAAGGCATGCCTACGGACCTAACATTTCTAAAAATGGGAAGGTAGTTGACAGACAGTTATGCATATTTAAATGCCGTGATATCCCAGCCAACGGAAACTTGATGTAAATTATCCTTGCTTTGCAGCATCTAGCCACCCCTTTCCATTAGCAGTCATTGCCCATTCTAAACCCCAACTTCCTGTCACCTCTTTTACGCACCAAAAATATGAGGTGCACTCTCTTGTTAGTCGCTAGCTTGGCTGGTCTTGCCGTTGCGCAGCCTATTGTTGAATGCAAAAATACATCCACAAGCACGCTACCAAAGGACGAGGCCACCGAACAGCCCATGCCTACTCCCACCAAGCTCACTAGCGGTTCCCTCAAACCCTTCAAGCTGCCCGCGAAAGGACAGGGCAGCGTAGTTTTGCTATGCGGAGTTCACATTAATAGCAAGAAACTGAAGAGTGAGGATTGTGTTGGCACGGAGAGATTTTGCAACGAGGCTCTCTATAGAGATTTGGAAGAGACGTTTGCTAGCCCCGAGGAATGCCTTGCTAGTCAACAGCCTAAGAAGACCGCCGTAACCGAGAAGGATCTACGAAAGGACGAGGCCACAAAGCTACATGAAGATGCGGTGTCTTGTTTCGATGCTTTAGATGAAGTATTTAAGCAATGCCGGGAGAGCAAGATGGATGATTGTCGGAAGGGCAAGGCCGACGTGCAGCAGTGCAAATCAGAGGCCGACAAGCAGTGCGTACTGGAGACGGAAGACGAAGCAGCCAGATGCAGGAAACTTCCGGACACTGTCCCAGGAAAGGAGCGAGATCCTCTGAATAACCAAGCCGCACAGAAGTCGGAAAGGAAGAAAATCGACGATCACTGTGGGCGCTTTGGCGATGATGGTGAGAAAAAGTCCGAGTGTAACTTGGCAGTGAGACGCTGCGTTGGTCGGGTACGCAAAGACGCATCCTTGGAGGATTTCCTGGCCTGTGTGGACAATACACAGGCCTGTGCTATATATAAGTTTGCAGACGAGCATGATGCCTGCGTTATAAACGCGGAGCAATGTGCAAAAGAGTTGAAAGGAGCATCTGACGGGTTCGATAAGCTCGCCAAGTGCGCGAGGGACCGCACCAACAAAACTTAATTAACTGGCTGAGCCTCTCTCGCCTTTGGCCCTGGCCACGAGCGACATGAACTACGCGTCGAGCTCAAGATATTTTATTTCCTTATCTGGTTCGATTTTCTCTTTTCTTGGCTTCTAGATACTTGCAGTAGTCGACTGTTAACGCCAGCCCTCACCCCTAGGAGCCGCGCGAGCGCTCTTCATTTCTCCTTCAATTTTCCAGTTGATCCATTTACTTTGGAATACCGGTTATAGTTCCGCAGTTATCAATATATTCGGTTGAGAGCTTTTTAGAGTTAAAATGATAATTGTAGAAATGTGTGTAGATAAAACACTACGCCACCCCTTGCACGTTAGAGCTGTTGATTAGCGAGTTATTGGGTCCGTTGCGAAGGATGCATCCGCATAAACACGGCGCTTGAGGTCCGTGATACGGTAACTGCCGCTGAGGCAAATCCCGTACAATTTCGTTGTTGATATATATCTGAAGAGGTGTTTGAGTATTTGGATGTGGATCTCAGTTGGGCCTTGATTAGCTTCACATAGCCGTTGTACGGTATATGTGATATCAGGCCTTGTCCCCATGGATAGAAAGTTCAGACTGCCAGTACGTTCAAGCCAGTCTGTGGATGGCATCACTACATCCAGTTCTTTCCAGTTAGCCGGTATCTCGGTCTTCGAAGGCCAGGGGCTCTGTGCCTTGTTGAGCTGTTGGTCGTCAGTTAGCCGGGATTTCGATCTTCGACGGCCAGGGGCTCTGTGCCTTGTTGAGTTGTTGGTCAGGGAAGAATTTCTGTATGATCCTGTCGATGAATTTCTCTTGGCTGATCCAAATGCGGCGCTGTGGTCGGTCTCTCTTGATTTCAAGACCTAGGAACTCTGTCACGTCGCCGATTTCCTTGATTTTGAATCGCAAGGCAATCGACTCAGCTGTGTCCTTGACCATCTGTTTAGTGGGTGCCGCAATGATCATATCATCGACATATAGAAGGATGTGGACTCCATCGTCTCGTCGGAAGAGACAGAGTTCTGATGCAAGTGGCGCAAATCCTAGCTCTTTCAAATATGCGCGGGCTGTATCAAACCACCACAGCGGTGATGTTGGAAGTCCATAGAGTGCTCGTCTTAACAGACACACTCGTCCGGATCCATCATCAAAGCCTTGCGGTTGTTTCATGTACACTTCCTGTCGTGCCTCTGCATTTAGGACCGCAGTCACTGCATCATATTGGCCCCATTCCAAGTCTAGCAGAGCAACGACTGTACAGAAGAGTCGCACTGATGTCATGTGTGCTACTGCTGCATAGAGATCTTCTAGGGCGTAGGAGTCTTTCATTTGATCACCCCGTACGACCCATCTGGCTCGTACGTAGGGTTCAGCATCCTTTGGGCATTACTCATCATACACCCATCTGCTGTCTAGAGCAACTTTGCCCGGTGGCAGCTCAACAAGTATCCAGACATCCATCTCAACGAGGCTGCGGAACTGTTTTTCCATTGCTGGCAGCCACTTTGACTTGTAGTCATTTCGCACACGGGCATCAAACAAGTTCTTTGGTACCCGTGGCTGGTTGAGATGTTCTCTGATCTTTATGACCGACCACATCGGTATCAG
>NW_011942171.1:737950-740110 GCF_000187425.2 Metarhizium robertsii ARSEF 23 | reverse complement strand
TAAAGTCCATACCTTCGTAAACGGAAAACATAGCTTTGCACTTCTTAAAGATTCCCTCTGGAACCCAGAGGCTGGCGTGAACTTAATCAGCATCTCACAGCTTACAGCACAAGGCATGAAAGTCGAATTCTGTGCCGATTTTGCTGCAGCTTGGTCCGGGAAGGAACTTCGCATGATCGCGACACAGCGAAATGGCCTATACTTCCTAGACCAGGATCGGGATTCAAACATTATGTCTGCTGCTTGTGCAGCCTATTCCATTTCAGATCCAGCACTCCAGATCTGGCATGGCAGACTTGCACACCTCTCTGAGCAGGGGATCAAACAGCTTATGAACATGTCCACAGGGATTAAACCTATTCAGAGGTCCTGCTTATGTAAAGGTTGCGCACTTGGCCGTCTCAAACAAGTTCCACACAAGGGAAAGATTCGCAAGGGCACAAGGCCACTCGAATACATTCATGCCGACATTTCAGGACCCTTCCACATTGAAGGATACAGCAGAGAAAGATACTGGGCAGTATTCATAGACGACTTCACTCAATATGCTTGGGTATTCCCTATTAAACACCGCTCTGATTTCCTCAGCTGCTTCAAGTCTGTACTGGATACCGCAGAACGACCAGAACGCCGGTGTTATAACCTTCACATCGACAAGGCTGGAGAAAATATCTCCACTGAGGTCCAAGCTTTCTGTAAAGACCGTGGGATTGCGTTATCCGCTACAGCAACTGAGCAACACGAGCAAAACGGTATTGCTGAAAGGCTCAATGGGGTTATTCTCGAACGCCTTACAGAAGTCCTCGCAAGCATAGATGATGAAGAAGTCCCATCTAAATACTGGCCCATCCTCCTGCAATCAGTTATGTATCTTAGGAATCGGTCCCCCAGCTCAGTAATTGGAAAGACACCATACGAAGCTTGGTTTGGCCAGTCTCCTGACCTTGCCCACCTAAGAACTCCTGGAGCCAAAGGATTCGTCTGGCTAAAGAAAAGTGGTCACCGCAAGCTCGATCCTGTTTCTGAGCCCTGCCGAATGCTAGGCTATCAGGGTTCCACCAACTACATTGTGCTCACAGATTCTGGCGTTACTGTGTCTAATAATGTTGTTTTTGACGAACACCAGACCTGCCTCCACCGGACTCTGCATGCAGAGGGGGAAGCGGAAGAAGTGCCTGCAGAGACTGGGTCAGCAGCCAGTGGGAGCAGTGAGACCATTCTCGATACCATTATTGTTGCAGAACCGGAACAGCAAAAGAATCGCAGGATTAGGCACCCTTTTCCGCTCAACCCGAATATAATGCTAGCCTACTCCTTCCTCGGCGCAGCACTCTACACACAAAATCCTACCGAGCCACCATCGTACAAGCATGCCAAAGGAGATCTAGCCTGGCCAAAGTGGTTAGAAGCCATGAGGTGCGAGCACGAGTCCCTAACGGACAACATGACATGGTCGCTGGTAGCGTGTCCACCTAATAAAAAGATTCTGAGTGGAAAGTGGGTATATAAGCTGAAGAAGGGCCCCAACGGAGAGGTTCTTCGATATAAGGCTCGATGGGTTGTACGAGGCTTTGAGCAAACAGAAGGAATCGATTACAACGAGACGTTTGCGTCAGTTGTCAAGCCCATGAGCTATAAAGCAATATTTGCCATTGCCGCAGCCCTTGACCTTGAGCTGGAACAAATGGATGTGAAAACAGCCTTCCTATATGGTGATATAGACGGCGAAGTCTATATGGAACAACCGCCCGGATGTGATGACGGCACCGGGAGGGTCTGCAAACTCAACAAGGCACTATATGGGCTTAAACAAGCCCCCAGGATCTGGTACCAGACGCTTTCCACATTCCTAGAAGATCTCGGCTTCTACCCCCTAACTTCAGATGTGGGAATTTTTGTCAAGGGTAACACCTATATTGCCGTCTATGTGGACGACCTCTTGATTGCTGGACCCTTAAAGGAGGAAATCCAGGAACTCAAGAACGCCCTGGGCAATCGATTTCAAATGACAGACCTTGGCCCCTGCAGCTACTATCTAGGCATGACTGTTGCTAGAGACCGCAAGAACCGGACAATTCGGCTGAGTCAAAAGGGATACATTGAAAAGGTCCTCAAGGATTTCGGGATGTGCGAGGCCAAGCCCCAGTACACGCCTATGAA
>NW_011942171.1:726512-737850 GCF_000187425.2 Metarhizium robertsii ARSEF 23 | reverse complement strand
GTACAATTTTGCCCATGTATGGCACCATGCGCCTAAGACCGCCAGCCAACCACTTTCCTTGACTTCCTGCCGTCGAAACTGCAACATCTCAGATTTGCATGTACGGGAGAGTGTGTAGAGTGCTCCTCCCATAAAAACAGGAGTGTCGCAATTTCAACGCACGCGGGAATTGTTTGAACCAGTGGATGCTATTATATTAAGCGCGGTTGGCACATGTGTGTGTAGGCGTGTGTGCGCGTGTGTGCGCGTGTGTGCGAGTCGTATATCACGCATTCGTTGCTTCATACTTAAACGCCGCCAAGGCCGATGGTGATGAAAATCACAGGGTAGTTATCACCACTTGCGCTACTGTCTGTTGCAAGTACATATTTGCCAGCCCCTGTTTAGTTCTACAACAAAAACACTTCTACAGCAGCATCAGCAGCATCAGCAGCGTACCGAGATTGCGCCGAGATTGCGCCTTCAACACGGCACTTTCCATGCATTGAGACAGGCTGCCTTGAAGGGAGCTATAAATGACGCGGTTTCGTCCGCCCTTTAACACCCAGATCAGGTTAGGTAGGATAAAGTGCTTCGCCAACAATGCCTTCATCGAGCGGCACGAAGCTAGCCACGGAACCCGGCGGAGCTGGGCGCAACCAACTGATGCACTCTAGCAATGCGCACGAACCGTACCTGTTGCATCCCCTGCCCGCAAAGCAGCCTCTCTTGGTTGAAAATGCAGCCGGCATGTTCTCGACCTTGAAAACCGGCCACCGGGTCCTTGATGCCTGCGGCGTCTCCATCATCGACCACGGCAGCGGCGCCGTCCGAACGGCAATCGTGGAGCAAATGAACAAGGTGTCCTACACGCACTCAATGATGCACACAAACGACGCGGCCGAGGCTTTGGCCAGGTTTCTTCTTCAAGACCAGTCCCTGGGCTTGACGAAAGCGTATTTTGTTGGCTCCGGCAGCGAAGCAATGGAGTCCGCAATGAAGCTCGCCACGTCATATCACAATGCCAACGGCGAGCCCGGGCGAACGCATTTTGTCTCCAGGAAACAAGCGTACCATGGAAACACCATTGGGGCGATGAGCATCAGCACGCACCTGGGAAGAAAAGCGCCGTACGTGACGGCCTTTAATCGGCTGGATGTGAGCCACGTAAGTGCCGCATATGCCTATCGCGGCCAGCACGCCGACAAGACCGAGGTGCAGTATGCGGCTAGACTCGTCCGCGAACTGGAGGCAGAATTTCTGAAGGTCGGTCCTCACCGAGTTGCTGCTTTTGTTGCCGAGACCGTCGGCGGGTCTACGGCCGGGTGCATTACTCCGCCAAAGACTTATTTTGAAGGCGTACGGCGCATTTGCACCAAGTACGGCCTTTTACTCATACTGGACGAAGTCATGTGCGGCAGTGGTCGCACCGGAACGTACTTTGCCTTCGAGGCAGAGGGACAGGTGCAGCCTGATCTGGTTGCCATTGGCAAAGGGCTTTCGGGAGGTTATCTTCCCATTGCGGCGACACTTGTGCGGGGGCGTGTGTACGACGCGATCGAAAGCAATGGCGGGTTTGTGCATGGCCACACGTATCAAGCGCACCCCCTCAGCTGCGCAGCAGCACTGGCTGTGCAGAAAATAGTCAGGCGGGTTGACATGCTTTCCAGGTGCAAGCAGCTCGGCGCGCTTCTGGAGAATCTTTTGAAGCAATCGCTCCAGGGATCAAAGTACGTCGGGGATATTCGCGGCCGCGGGTTGTTTTGGGCGGTTGAATTTGTGGAAGACACAAACTCAAAGCAGCCTCTAGATGCCATGTTTGCCTTTGCCAATAAAATGAGGAGCCTTGCACACGAACACGGCGTAGCCATACTATCCGGGAGTGGAACAGCAGATGGACTAGTCGGCGACCACATCATGCTGGCGCCGCCTCTACTGATAACGAAAAGAGAGCTTTGGATGCTGGTGAGCATTGTTAAACTGGTCTATGTTCAAGCGGAGACGGCTTATGACGAGGCGAAGGTACGCGGGGCAAACAAGGCGATTACCACGACCTATCAACCACCTCAGACCAAAGCTTCACAGCACTGTTAGATGGAGAAAGAAGCAGTGTCATTCAAGTCAATCTTTTCCACGTCAGTGTTAGTGAACTGCTTTCGCCACCTATCCACACGTCCCTTTCATACGGTAGTTATGTACATTATATTAGGGGAATGCCATGGAATGCCATGTTGAAAAGGAAGAACAGAAACGTTGCATACAATGGTTATGTATTAACATACTCAATTATTTACGAAGTAAACCCTCGTGTTTACTGTACAGTAAATGCATAACCAGTAACAATGTGCAAATACTCAGGGTCCAGTCTACTGCTACAAAATGCAGGGGCCCCTTGCTCAACACCTCGACTGTCAGCGTTTGCCAGCCGGGGACTCTGTGAGTCGGCTCTTCGTGAGAAAGACCCTCTGCTCGGCCCGTCAAAACGGCAGTCAACACTGAAGGAGTGAGCATGCAATCTGGTACTGTATAAAGAAGGTTCCTCCGAATAGCACGGGCACTGCATGATGGAGAATCACTCGACACAGACGCCGGGCTTTGGGATCATGCAATCTGAAAATTCACGTGGTGGGTATTGTGACGGTGAGTCACCGTCGTCCCCAGATGCGTTGCAGCCAGTGGACGAGGCTCCATTCACCTTCACACCTGCCGTGTTTACCGGCCCGATATTGTTGCTGCTTTCAGGTGATGAAGACAGCACTGCGGCCGACGAGTCGCGCAAGCACGAGAACACTGCGCCGACCCAAAGGTACCATTCCGTCCTGAGGCTACTCCCCGATACTAAATTCGGAGTATTTTGTGTGAGATGTATGGGCTGATCACGTACCAAGGCAAATTCCCATTGGCCATGCCGTGCTAGAGGATGCCCTTGGCATGCAGAGAGGCGTACGCGGCTCTACCATCTGGGAGGAGTTCAAGGCGTATCTAAAGGGTCTGGAGGAGAAGGCTCGCCAGAGACAGAAGACAGCGCAAGAGAAAGGACAACAAGAGACAGGGCGGGAGAGGGAAGGGCCCGAGGGGGGGCGGAGGAGGCAGGAAGAGGAGGAGGGTGCGAGACAGCGAAAGGCGGAGGTGGTGAACACCCTTGGCGCATGAAGGCGAGCTTGTCTATGGAGAAAGTTTCCGAGCGTGCACTCGATTCGAATTGTCCAGACTGGGCGAGACTGGACGAGGAAATTAGACACGTTGAGTGGAGTGCAAGTGCAACTTTAATCCTCAGTTTCACACAGAGAGTATTGCCCGGCGGTCAAATTTACCCATCATCAGCCCATTTTGTCCGGTCATGTTCGAAAATGAAGGAATGGAGGCATTGACGAACAGAATGCAGAATCAGACGGTCCCTTGCAGGGATGATATTTTGTCAGCCCATCTACGATATCAGTATGTATGCCTATAGAACTCGTTGTGCCGCGGCATCCACCGTCTCAAGTTGTTGCGGTACGAAGTGCTACGATCTATGTGCAAAATGCAGAGGTCTTATCTGCTTTAGCCTACGGGAGACCATATTCTAATACTGCTGCAGAGCCCTTCATTAAGTTCAATTCTGCACTCAATGTCAAAGACACTGTTGTGTGCGCTGGGGAGACATCTCCATCTTTAGTGTGATTGTTCGGGTCGAGCAAGTCACCTCACCGTGGGGTTGCAGATGTTGAGTGATAGGTTTGCCTTGGGTGCGGCCATATGAGACTTTGGCTGCGGAAATGATGTAGTCGCATCGATCATCTCAAGGGCGCGCAAGGCAACACCCGGGCGCCACCCGTCGTCACCCGTCGTCCGTCGAGCCGCGACTGGAAGTTAACACAGGGAATATTAGACGAGGGATCCGTGTTAATCTGTTCTAACTCAATGACTACGGCGGGCCAAGATCTAGTGACGAGGCCATGCCACGTACCACTGCCTTGTGATGGCGGACGGTGGATTACGCGATACCCTACCAGGGTAAAAGCCCATTCAACGTTAACCCGATGACTAGACACTCTCTGCTTTTAACGAGCGGCATTGCGAGCGTACCGGCTCCCCACCACATGTGTACTGAACGTAACTCGTGGAAGCTGTTGCGTTGAATGTGTGTGCTATCCACATCACTCGACATTGCGGCGTATGCGGCTGGATGCCTCCGGTCTCAAGGTTATTTCTTCCTGCTTACGCCCACCGAGTTTCGCGCGCCAGTTAATGCTGCCTACGGGCCGGTCATCACACAGCGTCCACCATCCTTATCTAGCGCGGAGCCGGTCAGTTGCCAAACCCGTGAGGTGCGGTTTCCATTACCCACTTCATCTGTCGGATAATGCCTCTGTAGACTGAAGTCGCAGGGCTTGGTGTAGTAGCTGGTTGTCACGGCGTCGGCTATCATGACTAAACTTGGCCAAAAGTTAAATTCGGACGAAACGAAGTTTTTTTTATATTCAAAAGAGAGCTGCAGACGCAGTCTGCAACACTCTGAACAACAAGAATAATGGTTTTGTGAAGAAGCTTAGTTAGCATGAGTCTCATAGCGTGACATCATCAGGTCCGTGACGCTGCCTGTGCTGCGACATTGCACCTCCCCTGTATGGTGTGTGTTAAAATACACACTCCAAGCCAGAGTCTCAATTTTTTTTTAAAAAAAAAAAAAAAAAAGAAAAGAAAAGAAAAGAAAAGAAAAGAAGAATTCGGGGCAGAGATTGCATGCGTAAAAAAAATCAGAGGGTCATGAGGCTGTTTTCTACTGTCGTGATTGCTTTACAATAACTACAACCCAGCGTAACACTTGTTGTCGGATACAACTGCCTCCGCTGATATAACAAGCAAACTTGGTGTAATTTCCTGTTGTCATAACGTCGGTTACCATGATTCAACTTGGCCGAAAATAGATTCGGACGAAAGGAAACTTTTCATATGAAAGAGAGAGCTGCAGACTCTGGCTGCAGCACGAACAACAACAAGAACAATGCTTTGATGTAGAAGCTTGGCTAACAATGAGTCTCATAACGAGAAAAGTATGGGGGCAATGCTATGCGTGTCGACCTGGATTGAAACGCCGAGGCCATGCTCATCCTGGGACGTTACAATCCGGGCATTCTGCATTCTGCATTCTGATTCTGACGGTAGACGGCCGTGCATCACTCCGGGGCAAACTTCAATATCGCGCTGCTCGCGCGTTGCATGTTTGGTCTTGGAACCATGGCTCACCGGAACTGTGCTCTGTACAGGCAGACACCAAAATTCCACAGGCACCTAGGCCATCCAACAGCCGGCAGACCACAAGAGACATATCGACGGACGTCGGAGAGACACGACGACCTGCGACACGGATCTGGAAGAAGTCCGGCATAGTGTAACGGTTCGCGTCAACTCGGCGACGGAGGTATTTTGATCCTTCGCCCCGGCGCTGTAGCCTCTTTTCCAGCGTCCCCTGTAGCACGTTGGTGGTGCATACTGGTCGGCGAGATGGTCGTCGAGATGTTGAGAGCGAAGGGCTTGGTATCCTTGCACAATCGATGACTAGAAAGACTCAACAGAAAGGCCCTAGTCCGCCTTTCTCCCCATTCGTCAGTTCCGCTAGACGTCACAGTCATGCATGCCCACATGGGTCTATGACTTGAGCAGTTCGGTCACTTTCCGCGAAGCATCTTTGGTGTCGTTCAAACAGATTCGGAATAGTTTGACAACAAAGGTGAGAGGAGGGATCACCCGGCGAGATACAGCTTGAGAAGCAAACGTGCAGGGATCCCTGCCTGGCCTGGTGCGTTTCGGAAGGCCGCCTACTTTTCTTCTACAGCAGAGCCTCAAGAAGCATGCATGCATGATGCTGACTTCGTCTCTGGAAACCCTGCCCCGTTGAGAGCCCGGATTTCTGTCCCACATGTTGCAAAAGGGCATGGCGCCGGAAATCAGCAACTGCCCGGCAACTGACCGGCACATTCAAGCCCAGGTGGGCCTGGTACCTGTGATAATGGACGTCACCAGAATTCGATTCGCCAGGCATTGATTGCCATTCTCACAGCGAAGGAAGGCAAAGTCGCTCCCTTCGGTTGATGTGAGGCCTGCCGGGAAAGAGCCCACTGAAGCTGAGTCGGTCAGGCATTTCCGGGGAGTAGCTGTTCATGATCCAGCCGGACCAGAAAAGTTCGGAGCGTTCCGGGATCCCTTCCAAGTGCTGTCGCCCAGGCCCAGAGTTAGATGCAATGGACCACGGCAGGCAACGGAGTTGTTCAATTCTTCCTACCAATTTCTTCGTAGTAAAACTACTTCTTCTCGCTCCGGCCGGTACAACATTCGATGACCGCTTCGGCCCTTTCTATTTACGGTAAGTTTGACAAGTGCAACATGCTGGCTCAGGTGCAGCAAGGCGGATTGTGGGTGGATCATCACTGTCTGTTCATTATCACACACCCTCGCGTTCTACCTCTAACTCACAGCTCGAAGTGAGTGGCGCTAAGCCCTTGGGGCTAATAAGGACCACTCCCCTTGGTGCTGCCAATCACGCCTGGGTCGAGAAGTAATGACAGCACGAAAGACAGAGCCGTGGCTGCAAGCCGCGAAAAAAATAAAAATAAAAATAAAAATAAAGAAACGTAAATCGGTGGATAACTAATAAATACTTCATCCCAGGAGATCAGCTTGTTGCTGCCGTCTAGAAGCCTTCTTCTGGAACACATCGTCTTTCAACGCGCTCACACTACTTGTGGCACTTACGTCTTGCCAAACAACCCTGGAGTCGCCGGGGTGGGGCACATTCGGTCTTGATCGTACTCTGCCCAATAATAACCCCGTGCTAAGGAAAATGATTTTTTTGCCGGAGTGAGAGGATCGAGAAAGAGACAAAGTTTAGTATCCAAAACCCCGCTGGTCCTTATGTGTACGCCCTCCACAAGTCCGGACCGTTAGGGCCGTTTCGGTTATGGAGGTCGAAACCGCTCCAGCTGTGGGGGCCCACAGTAGCTATGTGTAATGGCAGCGCCGCGAGTGGCTTCCTTTGTTGAATAGCTCCCCGCGACTTCACGAGCACCATATCACGTTAGGGGGAGGTGACCGAATTTTCGTGCCCCTCTCTCCTCTTGGCGCGACAGATTGACTAAAGGGACTGCTCCATGTGCAACGCGCGCTGTTCAACCATCCATCCCCGGCCACTTTTAGTTGAAGTTGTCACTTGAAGTTGGCGCTGGCTTTCCGGAACCCACTCGGATCCCCATCAAAGACCTGGACGCTGGCAAGCTCCACGGGGCACCCTGACCCCCCAACTGCCTCAGGAACCAGGGCAAGTGCCAGGTGGTGGAAAGGTTCTGGTCTTTCTAAACAACGGCTGCTGACTCAAAAAAAAAAAAAAAAAAAAAAACCGAACAACAGTCCAGCCTTACCCCGGCGTATGACAAAATCCGTATTCGCCGAAACCCCTTGTGTTGCTCGGCTTGCAAACAGCTTCGTCAGCTGGTTGTCAATTGCCGCGACGGGCGAGAGCTTTACCGGGGCCGGTGTCCTTATTCCACTCCAGTTGCTTAAATCCAAGTTGACAAGGAGGGGGCGGAGTGCCGTCAAACCATGGGGGTGTTGGTTATCCGTCGACGGAGGGAGAGGGTGGTAGCTGGCTTGACATCGACTGGGGATCCGCCACGACAAGCGTTACAACCCAAAGCACCTTTTGGCATGTTGTTGAGAATTAATGGAGATTATGGCAAGGACATGGATTCAAGCGCCACCGCATCAGGCTGTGAGATGACAGCCGATGGTGGGCTGTGCGTGCATCTGTCACTGCAACCCTGAGCACGAAGCAGTGGATCCTACATCAAAAGAAGTAGTTCATGTAACGCGTAAAGTAATTGGTCTGTGTGGATAAGAGGAGGGTGCATTTCCGATGTGATACCACAACGCAGTCGTGCGCAGCTACCCTCGAGTCAACACTGAATCCCTTCCTGTCGCCATATCGAAAGCGGCTGTTGGATGCGCTTTTTGACAAGTTGGCTGGAACTCTACAACATTGCACACCATTCGCAGCCACTTATCAGCAAAAGCGCTTAATATAACAAAATGTCGCGCAGAATATAGGCTACTAAATAGTAGAGCTGCTGGAAAGACTTCAGCAGGCCGTACACTTTTGCTCTTTTTAGCGCAAGACAAAATACCCTGTACAACCACACACAACGTCTACACTTGTCTAGACGCAGCGAAAGCAGCGTAAGATAGCGCCTTTAATTACAGCCTAGCTATTGATAGGCCTCTCATTCTGCCATCTCGAGGGCGATGGGAAACCTGTGACGGTACAAGAGCACGAGCAAGGCCAAGTGCGACTTGGATAAAGTGGTTGTTGACAGAGTAAGCGGTTCCAAAGGGAAACTCTGACTCAGGCTATTGTCAGAATGACCACTGCACTACTCGCACAAAAATATTGTATCTTTATGCATTTGGTTATGCATGGTTATATCTGACAGCTATCCAGCCTCTAACTGGCGGCTGCTTCCTCACAACGCCGAAAAACTTGCAGAGGACGTGCTTCCCAGAATCTGGCTACGAAACGCCTAGATTGATCAGACTGAGTGAGGCTGTGCGGAGAAATGGCAAACGTTGAGTGGCGTGCAAGGGCAGCCCCAATCCTCGGTCAGACAGAGTGTCGCGCGTCGCTCAAAATTGCCCATCATCAGTTCATTTGTCCGGCCGAAGTCGAAAGGAGGGAATGAACGACCAGAATGCGGGATTAGAAGGCCCTTCAGCTCGTTGTGCCGTGGCATCCACTGTCGTCTCGAGCTGTTGCGGTACGAAGTGCGGACGTCTCACTTCGGTTTAGCCCGCGGCAAAACATGGTGTGAATATCACTGCAATGATATTCAACAAGTTCAATCCTGCACTCAAATGTCATGGGACTGTTGCGTGGGCTGGCGAGGTAACCCCATCTTTGGTGTGATCGTTCGGATCGAGCACGTCGCCGCGCTGTGGGTTGCAACATCGATAACTCAACGGTGCGAAGGTCCTGTTGGGAAAAAGACGTGCCCGTATCGATGATCCGAAAGGCGCGCAAGGCTACACACGGAAACGCGGGTGCGAACCGGGACACGCATCCGTCGTCCGTCGGACCGTGACAGAAAATTAACACAGGGAACTGCAAGCGAGGGATCCTTGTTGGTCTGCTCTAACTTGATGAGTATGGAAGCCGAGATCCTGTAACGAGATCATGTCACGTACCACTGCTCTCTGACGACAAAATGAGGCGATTACCTTTCACCGAGCTACCAGGGTAAAAGCCTATTCGCCAATACGCGACTGGATGGCTAGATGCTGGCTGTTTTGAGCAAGCGAAACCGTGTACTGTATGTACGTAACCGTGTTCTACGCCACTACATGTGTGCGGTAACCGGTGGCGGCTGTTGTGTTGAATGTGTACCGTACAGGGCTAGGATGGAAGAAGAGAAATTGCTTGAAGCTTTTGCGCGTTACCGGCTGGGTGTGTTTGATCCACATCACCTGATGTAGCGGGCATGCGGGTTGGACCAGATTCGGCAGAACGTGATCCTTGTCCTGCATGCCTCCGGTTTTGCCCTTGCTTGTGGGCGGCAAGCTCCGCGCCTCAATTACGCCTGCCCGGATTCCGGCCCGGGTGGTAACAAAGAAAGTGCGCCAGTTATAACACAGTGCCCTGTTTGCTCCCCAAAACCTGGGCCAGTCGGTTGCCAATCTGGCCGGATTTACACTGGCCCATACTTTAGCCGAATGGCGCGTTCTTATTCGCGTCTTGATCCTTACTTTGTCCCACCACTGCCGAATGCGTGACCTGCACAACGGCTCCCTGGGGAGTGGCTGTCGCCGCCCGTGTATGGTGCATGTGCATGGTAAAGTACACAATCGAACCCAGGATCTCATATTATTGAATTCGGGTGAGGTTATTTACGTCCCGGATGATTGCAGAAAACTGCTTCACAAATAACACAACGGTCACTTTCCCAACTCAAGCCAGTCAGCTGCCAATTTGGCCGGACTGAAGCCGTCCCATTTCATTTATCCCACTATTACCGAAACCGTGACTTGCACTTCCCATCGCCCCTCCTATCAGGTCCGTGAAGCTGCCTGTACAATGGCTGCGACACAGTCTCTGAATCGTACATCTGAATCGTACATGTTAACATACACATTCCAAAGCCGAGATCCGAGATTTTGAAATTGGGGGATAGATTGCCATAGTTATGTGAAAGTGGTTCATAGTGCCATGAGGCTATGTTCTACTGTCGTGATTGTTTTGCAAAACTCACAGCTCAGCAAAATACTGCACTCGGGTCCTCGCCACCAGATCCTTCTTTTCCTCTACAAACACCTGTCTCCGCTGATGCGTAGGATTTCCGTCTCGGCGTGAAGTTTACAATGCTTTCGAAAGGTATGTATGTTTTTGAGAAGTTTATCGCAGACTGGGCAAGTAAGCTTTAGTAAGTGCCTGTCACATTCGTTATTCCGAGATTCCCTTGATCGCAGACATAACAACATACTCGTCGAAATGGCTAACGACCGCATCCCAGTAAGGGAAGGGTTTTGAGCATAGTTTTAGGGTCTTGGGATGGGGGAAGGGCTTTGAGCATAGCTTTAGGGTCTTGGGATGAATAAAAGCGCAGCAATACAGCATGCCATCCCAATAATACTTTGGTTTACTGCCACTGCAAAGAGTCCAAATGTTAGCCCTCTCTTGTCTCTGCTTAATTCCGTCGTCGCCTTCACTTACACTGAAGCCTGATCAGGCGGTAGCCTATTTGGATCTGTAGTCTCGGGAGCGTACGATGCCGGGCTGGTCGAAGAGTTGTAGACCGCAACTGGGTTGTTATCAGGCGGGAGACCATACGAAAATAGAGAGTTACTCTCGGCTCCATATAGATAGTTTGGTGAGCTTCCCACCAATACATCAGACGCAATGGGTTCGTCGAAACGCTCCCCGTCGGTTCCGCTATCCTGTTCAAAGTCGTTTTGCATCTGCTGAGGGACGCAGGCCCATTGACTATGGTGCAGGCCGCCGTATTGAATGCCCATAGAGGGTGTCGAAGGCTGGAATGGGATATGGGCTGGCTGAGAGGCTCCGGACGCCCAGTCTCGGATCGGTCCGGAGTACATGTTCTGGACATGAAGACCTTCATGATGGAAGGGTTCACCTTGGGACGCGTCCATAGGCACAAATCCGGTGTTCGCATCCACGGTGGAGAGACCATGCTCCTGGGGCAATATCTGGGGGGGCTATGTTAGACCAGAGCAACTATGGTGTGCATAGGATACCTCACAGCTTGCTTATGTGCATAGGATATCTCACAGCTTGTTTATTCATCTCGTGTAAACTTGGGCCGCTAATCCGAGAGGG
>NW_011942171.1:724636-726412 GCF_000187425.2 Metarhizium robertsii ARSEF 23 | reverse complement strand
GGCAGCAGTATTACAACAAGTATGTATTGTTCCACTCTTTAGGTACAGTGGAGTTCAGGTTCAGCGTCCTCTAATGGATGAAAGCTATTTGACGACTTGGGCAACTTCTGGCTTCGAGTAACCCAACATACTGTGCGCATGTTAGTATATTCTCACGAGTTCATAGCGTAAACGGTACTTAGGGGCTAACTACTACACACTGTGGCCAAATCACGCTAGCCAAATTTGGAACATTTTTATAACAAGCTTTATTGACGGTGAACCTGGACTCTACTGTAAACAAAAAAAAAAAAAATCAAGAGTCTTTCATTCTGCCCAAGCTGTCCCATACAATCGTGCTGTGTGACAACTTATGACTTCACCGGTTGTCGGGTGGAAGCTGCCACGACTCAGAGCTATACGTATCGACAACCCCTGCAGCAGTAATATCTTTGAACCAAGAAAGGCATGGGTTAAAACGGGGTTGTGAGACAACACATGGTGGAAAATCAACACACTCACTGTCTCAAAAATGACACCGACTGCACGACTCAGAGCTCTGCCCTGGAAAGGCGGGGGGTTTAGCAGGTTCGTAAACGAGTACTTAACGAGTACTACGACTATGTACGACGATGAAGGATGGTGGTCTTTAGGCTTAATAAGGCCCTACCATGTATCTTGCGGCCGCCATATATTGTTCAACGAGATGCAAACAGAAAGGGAAACTCCATGCCGTGGTGAAATTTACTGGAACAAGGATCGGAAATATATTACAGTAGTGCCATCGCCAACGAGCTGTATCTTTCAGCAGCCGCCCGCCGGGTTCCTCAAAACAACACACTGGCCCGCTTGTTTGTCCTCTGCGTGAGTGCCAGAGATATTGCCATATGATTGCGCCCTAGAACTATTATTCGTAACAGCTTGCTGCTTGCCCCATGCTCGAGATGCGGCCATAAAAAAACACGCCGAGCCCAGCATAGAGCACCCACAGAATATCTTCAGACCACTGTACGCCCCATCTTGCCATGCAACAAGCGCCCCGCCGAGGGGGCTCCCAACCAAGGCGCCCAGCGCTTGCATGGCAAAAGCGGCACCAGTCCTTGTGCCGACGACTTCTTTGTTTGATATTTTTGCGACAAGACTCGGGCACAGGGCTATGAAGCCACCAGATGAAAATCCAAAGAAGACGGGAAAGAGCACGATGCCGGGTATCTTTGTCGCCGGTAGCCAAATAGTTAAACAGGAGACCGCACACAGGATAGCCATGGCTTTGATGAGTCGATAATGGCCGACGGACTCTGCCAAACTCCCGCCAACTAGGCGCCCCAATACGCTTAACAGACCCAGCATGCATTGTTAGCCGAGCAACAAGAAAATACAGAGTAGATGACGTAGCTCTATCTCACCTGGCGCCATTCAAAACGGGTAGCAAGTAGGTTATTAAAACGGGAGATGCCCCGGCTGACTTTGCTTGCAGGAGCATGTAGCTGAAGGGGAGAAGCATTCCCATCATGAAGAGAAAGAAGGCTGTGGAGGTGAGTGCCAACGGCAAGTCTTGCAGTTGTCTGAAGTAGTCAAACACCTGCTGCAGTTCCTCACCGGCTCACGGGTTCTTAGGCGTGCGAAGAGAATACTAGTTCGCAAATGAAAATATTCTTTAATGATTCTCATGTAAGTTCACGAATTTCTTTGTATACTATCTGTGTAATCATGATGATGTTGTATCCTTTTGTAGTTAAAAGTAAATAGCATTGTTCGACATGTTATGCAGTTGCGCGCCGCTATCGTGATCAGCTC
>NW_011942171.1:720754-724536 GCF_000187425.2 Metarhizium robertsii ARSEF 23 | reverse complement strand
GAACCTCCTTCCGCAACCTCTGCATTCTCATCTTGCTCGCTCATATTTGGGCTTGACTCTCACACACTCACCAGCTACACTTCTTCCATCCGTGTCCTTGTCACTACTGCCAACATGAGAAGCTGCCGTATCATTGACTTTGTGCCGTTGGTTCTGGTGCTACCGTGGTATCTTTACCAACCAGTCTTAGATTGTGGCACTCATCCACTTTCGCCGTGTTACCATTGATATTCCATAAATAATTATCAGGGTCCACATCGCTCCCTTTTTGCAGATTCGCTACCGCTTCCACCCACTGCGGCGTGACGAACTTCAGCTGGCTTTTTATTTCGCGGTTATTCATCAGCGCCCTTGCGTCTTTCATCTTTCTTTCTTGGCTATTGTAAGATTGCCCGGTACAGACTATATGGGTGGCGAGTTTAACGCTGTCGGGTACTGAGCCACCTAAGCGTAGGACCAAGCTTCGTAATGCAATGTGCGTACGGTCCTGGCCCCCAAACCTACCACAAAACACAATAGAGTAAGATTTGAGAGGCCGCGGACGCTCTGTTGGGAGGGCCTTCCGATCCAGCCTTCTTCGAGTCACGACAGCCATCGCGGCCTTACCACAACGTGATTGAATCTCAGGTAATTGTGCGGGGGGTGTTGGCCATTTATTACTTGCCGCCTTGGCGACCTAGGTGGCTCAACCTGTTGGCCAGTACCATTTGGTCATCGCTTGCAGTCCAAAGTTGCCATTGATATGTACCAGAAGATATATTTATTTCTACAGGGTCGTAAAATTGGCTCTGAGCTTCTGACACGATGTGTCACACAGCACGATTGTATGGTACAGCTTGGGCAGAATGAATGACTCTTGATTTTCTATCTAAAGGAGCGGAATTATACGAAATTAAATACTTCTGGAATACTGCTGCTTAGGCAGCAGTATTACGTTCCTGTTACCACTTGCCACTTGCCAGTGGCAAGTTGCCACCTAGGCAGTGATGCTTGCGTATTCTTGACAGAGGCAGCATTGTGCTTGAATGAGCGACCTGATCTTGACACAATGCCCCAGTTCGAAACCAATTCCGCGTTCCTTTCCTTCGTATCGCCCTCTCCGTGCTGTTCAAATGATCAACGTAAAGAAACAGCCGCCTCCTTACAGGTGGATTGCTCGCAAATTTGTTCACCACAGTGTACTTCGCAAGAAGCTGATCGATCCCAATAGGACTGATCGATCCCAATAGGAAGCCTAGTCGAATCAAATTTGTTTATGCCGCTTATACAGTCTAGTCGAACCAAATTTGTTTATGCCGCTTATACCTCTTGTTATGGCAATAACAAGGAAAGAGGAATTCCTCCCAAAGACGCTGCCAAAAACGCTGCCAAAAACGCAAGCAACTCTTCAAGGCGCTGGCAAGATCAAGTGTGAAAGCAGAGACCCCACAGCGGCGGAAACGTTACAACGTTCGCAGTCTCAAACTATGATAACGATTCAAGATTCCAACGGGCGGAAACGTTACAACATTCGCAGTCTCAAACGATGATAACGATTCAAGATTCCAACGTAACATGAATGTCGGGGTGGTTTATGAGGTGTCGTTCGGCGAGCTGAGGGTTGTAGAGGCGCAAACGCAGCGCTCATGGTTTAAATTTTGGGCTGTAGTTAAGGCAAGAGCTATTCATGGCCCGTAAGGCCTTGGTTGTCTAAGAACCTTTGGGGGCCGGGGTTCAGACTCAGTATGCGTTAATCCGCGCTTACGAGCTATGTCGTTAGATGCCGCTAGGATAAGTTGCAGAGCAAGAGACACAATACTACGCGCTGTATAATATCCAATGGGAGTATGTATGTATCATTCCAGTTGTAAGAGTGGCATGCGCACTGCAGAGAATATATTCATAACCAAACGGCGTCTTTCGCTTGCAACGTAAGCAAAGACTACCCACCATTAGGTCCTTCGCTAGCCAGCATCAGAGTTTGACTTGCCGTGAGAGTAGATTTTCGCTGCAGTGTCTACTCCGCTGAAGATATGCGTCAACTTTGCCATGTGCTCTTGTGCCTCGGTAAAAAATATCGTCCCAACACGCCTTACAATGGTTGTCTCATGCTGGGCTAAAGTACTGTAATCACGCATCCCTATGTGCTGCGATGTTCTACGTTGTTCTACCTAGTACGCTGTCCCTTCACTTCGCCACTGGAAAATGATGTGTTTCTTTGGTAATTAAAGCATGCCGCCGACGTTCTAAATCCACTTATGGCAAATTGAAAAACGAGATCATTCTCACTCAGTGCCAGCGAATGATCTGTCAACATCCACAGTCTAATTTATTTGTGTGACAATCACTGTGCTGAACTTACAAAAGAGCATCACCAAAGACCATATAATCGGCCACGGCTAGCTGTATTTCCGCCATACGCCTGTCTGTAATTGTTTCCACTCGAAAGCAGTAAGCTCAAGATGTTGATGCTTAAGCCTTGTCTTTTGTCTGAATACCACAAGTTGTGTACCGCGTATAGACCGTATTGGGCAGCCGGTTTCATCTCTTGTGCGCGCCTTTCAGTCTCGTAGATGCGAAGAGGATCAGCACTACATTCTACATCTCGGTGTATAAAGGAACGCATTAATATAACGGCGTTATAACATGTATATACTTCAGTTTGATTATGCGTCGTGTGGTCGGACGAGCTTTTCAAATGAATCAAATATGAAACCAACAGCTATCTACACCTTGCTTGTTCTGTATCTCCTCATCTCCACAGCCACTGATACAGCCACCCAGACTTTGTTTGGCGTTGATTTGACGAGTCTCGATCTGCCTGTTGAAAAGCATCTGGACGTTCCGCCTAACATGCGGCTGCTCCTCCTGCCTAGCGCTGTTGCGGTTGCTGGTCGACGCGTACGCCGGCTGCCAAGTACTTCGTCGAAGGCTAACTGTAACTGACTGTTGGAAGCACAAGACCCCTATCGGCGTGATAATTATCACAGGCACAAACGGCTACGCGCTGGTGATCATGATGTTGTTCTTGCTTGTGTTGAATTCATCTAGCTATGGATAAAGCACGCCTGAATTGGTGTTGAGGTCTCCTCACGTGAGGTCTGTTTCAGCCACTGTTTGAGGCTACTCGCAAGCTGCTGGCTCCGCCGCCCAAGACGGCGGTGGAAGCAACACTGACATAGGGATATTGCATTAATACAGTCGCATACATACAGTAAGTGGCAGAAAGATTGGCGAATGCCGAACCGAAAGGGACGTAGCTTCCTGACTTATGAGTAGCTTGGAAGTATTGGGAGGAAAGGGGGGTTCAAGACCCGGAAGCAGGTTGGGAAACAACCACAGCAAACGAAAAGAAACATGAATGTGCCATGAGGAGTGGCCAAACAAAATAAACTGGAATTGTCTTCAAAAAAAAAAAGAATGGGCCGTGAGAGCGGATAAAATAAACTGGAATTTTCTACAAAAAAGAATGGGCCGTGAGGAGCAGACAGACAAAATAAACTGGTCGTCTTCAAAAAAAGAATGGGATGTGGCCTTGACAAAGCCATGGCCTTGAGTCAATCTTGAGAAAAGAAAACGGGCTGGCAAGCTGAATGCGGGAAATACATGCAGTACAATATGTACTGTACTAAATACACATGCTGAACTGTGCAAAATAACAGCACAGCACATGGACCAGATTCCGTAATGTCAAGTTGCCAGTCAAGTGTACCCTGGACTCGATGTGTCCTTCCCAAGAACAAACTGTACACCACCGCATCCCCAGCCAACATCTGGGGGCGCGGCCTGAACCTCTCCTGGTT
>NW_011942171.1:695252-720654 GCF_000187425.2 Metarhizium robertsii ARSEF 23 | reverse complement strand
GATCCCATTTCAAAGAGACTTTATTGCAACACTCAAAGAGTTTAAGAACCCTCGACTATGACTACCAGAAGGGTCTTGTGGTGGCTAATGAAGAGTATGAGCGTCAAGTGGATGTCGTTTTACTACAGCTTTGCGGCAGACTCATAAAGACAATGGGTCCAGTGATGGTTAGGGCCACATTGGAGAGCATCGCACGAGAATCGCCAGGAGAATTTAAAAACTATCTCCCAAAAGATGTATGCGATGGTTTTGAGGAGTCTTCTGCCGAAGGAAACTCTATGCAAGTCGCCACGGAGCCCGGTGTTGCCAAGGAAGTGAGAATTACCTGGATTGCTAATTGTGCTGCTTGATGTTGACGGGTTCCCAGAATAGCCGAAGTAGCCAAAGTACAGTGACTGCAGGACTTACATCAGCGGCAACTAGATCGGTCACAGAAAGCCCGGGCGTCGATTGCTCCAGCTACATCACGAGGGCTCAGTCTAAACGTCAAAAGACAACGCCGACCGAAACAAGCTCCTCCCGGCCGCAATTTGAGCATGCGAGCAACTCCCATGAGTTCAACCACCAGAATGAAAACGAGGTCTCTTTGATTACTCATGGCAGCCCTGCGGACGGACCAAACCCTGACTCGTTAGAGGAGCCTAGGGTAGCGATACAGAACGGTCATGTTGATCTGCAGCAAGGCGATGAACGACAGGTGAATGGACAAGACGACGTCGAGGCACTAGAGAACACTGCGGTAAAGGTGAAAAAGGAGGCGCTTAGCCAGGGGAGACAGCTTCCTCCATTTATTCAAAAACTTTGCCGGTGAGCACGTAAATTGATTTCTGTCAGAGGTGAATTTTATAGGGACAGATGTCGAACTTCTGCTGACTCGGACATTCAGCTTTTTGGAATCAAAGAAAAACGAGCACATTATTCGCTGGTCCGACAATGAAGACTCGATCCTTATCCTTGACGAAAATGCCCTCGCGAAAACACTCATCCCAGAAGCATTCAAACACAACAGCTACACGTCGTTTGTCAGGATGCTTAACCTGTACGGGTTTCAGAAACGTGTCGGTCTATCGGACTGCTCAATGCGAGCCATCGACCGCCAGGACAAAAGGCAGGGCGAATACTATAGTCGATTCTTCTGTCGTGGGCATCCGAATTTGCTGTGGCTCATTCACAGGTCTCCGCAGCAGGCATCTAGCAACGATGGCGTCGGTGAGAATGACGAAGAGAACAACAGCAGCGACCAAGACTTGACGGCTGCATCCCACGTGTCCCCGTCCACGGGGCGCTCCATAACTGCGCGCAATGACCCGGTGCTCAGTTCCGAGCACCACTTGCTCAACCTCACCGATGTCGACGGAAAAATTATTGAGAGTATCAAGAGACCGGACCCTTGGAGCTCCTCTGTCGTTGAGATTTTGCAAATTCCAGTCATAAGAGACGTGAAAATTCGGCCACGTCGGACCTTTACGGAACAACAACTAGCCAAGGTGTGCAACCAGTCTGATCCAAAAGGTTCCAGACTCCTTGCTTGTCTAATTCAAGCGGGAGGTAAAATATTGCAGGGAGAGTGCTCGTGGTGCCAGACAGGCCAGGGCCCGTTTGAGGAGTGCATTATTCTGGACGGAAAAGCATCAAAGTGCGGCAATTGCGAATGGACTCGTCATGGCTGTGGCGCCAAGTGGACCGTTTACCAAATCAAGACAACACTATGCAGAAGTGATGCTTCTCGTCAACAGTGCCTTAGATGGGTGCCAGGTGAGAAACTATTCAAGCTACAGGTACTGACACAATCAGAGCCCGAGGAGATCTGGGGAGACTGGCCCAAGAATAGTGACTTCGGTATTCCATTGAGGGAAATCGAGGAGGTCAGGTGGAGCGCGGACGCGTGGCGCGTAAATTTTATAATGAGCCAAATTGATCCCACGCACTACACAATAAATGGTCAGCCTCAAAGGGAGGTAATGCTAACATTGTCGAGCGTCGCGGTCGTACGGCAGTTTAAGATGTTTTGTGAGGCAAAAAAGATAAAAGTAGTCCAGATGCAACCGTAAGTGGAAGTAACCTCTCCTTTCCTACTTGCTTCCTTTGCATACTGACGATGGGGGCACAGGCAAGAAATGGTTAGACGATGGATGGAGATACCTTCCCCGATACTTTTGCCTCAGTGAGAAAGACTAAGGAGTCGGCATTTGATTGGCAGAAACAGATCTTGCGGGCAAATTCGGGCGTAAATAAGTCATACATTCACGGCACAACTTCACTGAATATTTTCTGTGCCGCTTTCCATATTTCTTAGAGCATTGCTTTTGACGGATTGACGTGTTCCAATTCGATCGTCAGCCAGACCGTCTGAGGTGAGCTTGTACTGTATGAATATATTAATAATACACGAGTAGAAATCAAAGGAGAAGTAAATCACATCTTGAAGCACCGCCCCCTGCCGATATTGCGTCCTTCGGTGTTTGTTTGTAACCGACTCTCTGCCAACATGTTCTAAATACTCAAAGGGAGGTTTGAGCTAACTTCAGCTAAAATTAGTTGGGATGGTGTTCCCGTCAAATTTTCAGAACTTCCAGCTCAACTCGTTAAGAAGGAATTGCTTGCCTATCACGTAAGCAACGCCGTCTAAGCGAATGACACTTATGTTTGAAAATTTTGAGATGTGTAACAAGCGCTGAAAAAACCATCGCTGGTAATCTCCGTCGCCCACTGCGGCGTCTTTCAGTCAAGCTACCAACAGCGGAGTGGCGATGGGCTAAAAGTTCGGTTTTGTTGCCTTGGACAAGCTTAGACTTGGCGGGTGTCTGCAAAAAGTCTTCAAGAAGAAGTACATTTCGCACATTGCTCCTGTATAGACCCTGGGCGGGAGGACAAAGCCCGATGGCAAAATCAAGAGCAACGTTACCAACCATTTTCAACTTTGTCAAAGCGGGGAGGCCACCTTCAATCTTCCAGCACTCTCGGACCACGGACAGCGAGAGTAATCCATCGATGACGTCTCCGACCCTATTTTATAATATCATCAGAGTATAACGCCATGCATAATGACTATGGCTGGTAAGCTTACACGGGAATGATCCCAATCACCGTGCTCCAGCCGAATCCAGCACCGCAGAGAGTGAACAGGCACAGGTCAAGCCTATGGACTCTTTTCCAGACCGTCATTAACACTTTCTCGTCATGTGCTGACAGATTCATCCTAGGTATCACGGGGCGAATCTAAGGTGCTAGTAGTAACGTAGTTGTGCCTTAAGGAGGAGGGAAGAGGAAGCTATCTAGACTACAGCTTTATGGTGCGCTAATGGTCTGTGCTCATGTGAGTGTCTTAGACAAGTCGTGATGGTGCTGTGACACTAGGGACAGAGTTATAACAGCAATCCTTCACAAAGTCTTGTTAGAATTTTCTTGTCTTGTTGTCCGAGCACTACATTCAAGGGTAGAGGATGTCATCACCTGTTTCAGTTTTCTTCGTCTTCTTTTGCCCGCAAGACCTTTGACGACCACAACTATTACCCGGGAAAGTATAGTAACCTAATGAAGAATGGGGACTCCGCTGAATGGCCTTGGTTGAGATTTCGGGCAACTTATATGCTACATGGCTGGATCGCAAAAAGAGATATGCCTCTATCCATTTGTGTAGTAACTATAGCTCCTAGCAATGATACTTGTGTCCCATTTTTATTTCAATAATCAGGCTCTGCAGGAAGACGACCTGACCGGCCGGCGGTCAACACGGAGTGACTGTTTTCTGCGTCTTATACTAGCATACATAAATATGTTGGCAAATTTCCTGACCATGAAATTGCACGAAAGAATAGACAACAGCTACCACACTCTTTTTGAGAGGACATCTGCTGCTCGCGAGGGTGTAGGTGGATATAACGCAGGTTACATGCAGGCAGTTATGCTCGATTCGTTTAGGGTGCTAAGCAAGAAGCAAGACGCCATTTTAAGTAGGCAACGACAGGATACTGCACACACAACACCTCAATCTACTTATACTGTTGGTTAGTACTGTACTCCTCGCGTGAGTAAGTCTTCCGGCCCGTTGCCTTGCTCAGTTCACCCAGAATTGTACCAGACCACCAGGAGTTCTAGACAGCATGGTGACGACAACGGCATCAACTGCCAAGCGTACCAAGAGAAGAAATGCATCTGTGAAATCCGACGACGACATGCAGGGCCGATATGAATGTCATTTCCAACATTCTAAGTCAACTTGCTCTCCAAACCTCGTCATGGGCGGAGTCGCCGGGTTCTCATGACATCAGCCGTATGCAGCATACGATTGACACTATCTCTAAACAGGTCGAGGACCTCACTCGAGAAGTGTCTAAAATCAGGACTAATTTGCAGGCATTGAGGCAATCTCGTCCACTACTGGAGATTCCCAATGTAACGAGGGCAGGGTTTCCTGTTATGTCCATGGACTTCAGGCGGTCAACAGGCTCAACCAGCCGCTGTAGGGGCCCCGAAGCAGAGATCGCTCAGCAAAGCGATGTAGCGACCACCATGAAACCCGTTTCTTTGGGCGGTCCGCATCCGATGACCTGGAAGAGATTCGGTTGTATGGACTGTAGGTGTTCCTCTGATTTACCCAGCCCGTTCAACTAACAAAATTCTTCTACAGCGACCACCGTGAACATTCTTTTAAATATGCTGGGACAAGCAACCTCAGGTGGGCTCGCAAAAAGGCATGCCCGCCTCCGCAACGCACTGAGTCTGTCTATTGCCGACATACAATTCGGAATAGAAAGCTCAGTCTAAGGCCAGCAAGTCGTCAGACAATAGTAAGTAGTATGAGTTCCAAGCCACATGGGTCTGGAGATATGTTGTTAATGCTGAAATACCATGAAGTTACGGTAGTCTTGATGTGTTCTGGGTGTGAAAGGCCTCTAGCGAGTTGATTCAACTAGCTAGTCCCTAAGCTGTTTACTATCAAGATGAAGAAGAAAAGAAAGTCTACATACTCCGTGGCACAATAATAGCGCCTTATATCTTCCCCATACACCTCCACAGAAGGTTCTAGAGTCAACCCGCCGCGGGAGTTAGTGATAGGCGGCACAGCCGTCGTTCAAGCGGCTTGGTCCGTTACACTGGGCAAGTAGAGGTAGCCGGTTCATACCTCAGACTGCGGACGCCTACAATTTTACCATGTCAAATAAAATACCGTTGCGCGTTCTGTGCGTGTTAATCTGGCAAATTCTGATGAAACAAGTATGAGAATGATCGGCATCTATGTACTATCATGGTTACAGAATGGCTCATTTTATAGAAACATACGCAGAAATGAAAGGTTGGAGATAAATTACAACCGCCTTTGGAATGCAGGCATTCGATTTAGTCATGCTAAGCTACCATGTGGGCGGTGTCTCAAACTATATGCACTATACGGAATGCTCTCGCTCCCACATCGGCGGGTGCTAACTACAAGTTCATTCTGGCGGTCAAGTGCAGTGGCTGCAAACCATGTTGATCCTGGATGTTGACATCGGTACGACTGTGGCCCAAAAACATCTCGACAGTTGACAAATGTAGATCCCTCATGGCCCAATTCAGCGGAGTGTTGCCGCGTCCATCCGCTTTGGTGACAGCAATGTTCTCGTGATCCAAAAGGGTCCTTGCAGTCGATGCGTGTCCAGTTTTGGCGGCCAAATGAAGCGCTGTGAGTCCACAGGCATCTTATGCATCCACATCAATATCGTTCCTGTCTAACAGCAGTGAAACAGCTTCGACATGGCCATTGCTGCCTGCAACACGTAAAAGAGTCTGATTCCGGGTAGCGCAATTGACAAACCAGGTCGGGTCGTGGGGGAGAAGTAGTTCAACTGCTGCAGCATGACCGTTGAGCGTAGCCAAATGAATTGCTGTTGAACCCGAAGCCTTGAAGTTGGCATCTTGTAACAGAAGTCGAAGCACGCGGTTGTGGCCTCCCTCAGCCACCAAAATTAGCGGTGTCTTCTTGTGAATGCTGTGGCAAGTCTGGACGAGGCTAAAAGTGGGCGAGCGTCGGCGTAACGAAACGTCAGTGACTAATTTGATGAAGCTGCGAGCCTCCACGTCAATGTCTGTGCCCCTTCTGATTGATATTTCCACTGTGACCGCGGAGCCCATTTCCGCAGCCTACAATATCGCAAGGTTGTCTTCGTTGCAGCTCCGCTTGTATAGTATAATTCTGGATGGAGCAAACCAAAGACGGGCCGGCACGTTCGAGTGAGGCAATTGAGGTAATCGTCACGGAAACTATGCTCCGCTATCTCGAAGAGTATCTCTCTAGGTAGGCTTAGAAAGTTGGCCTCGCAATTTTTAGAGATTACTGCGACCTTTACTGGCATCCTGCTATTATACCTCTCTCCATTGTTAAGCATCAGATTAGATATCTCTTGTCCTATTGTTGCCGACGGTTACGGCAAACCGGGTATATATCAACTGCTAGAGGAGGCTCCAGAGCTGTGACTAAACATAGTAACGGCAAATTTTGTCAAATAACGTCTGCAATACTCGCTGCGGCAGTTTCACCACTGCCTCGAGAGTACTTGGCGTGCATCTAAATTTGTGATACCGTAAAAGTAGTGATCTCCTTTTGCAATATCGGCAAGGACATACTAAGGAACATAGTTTGTCGTGAGAGGTGCTTGAACATGCGTCAACACGTATGACGACACCTACTATTGCCACTTCATACGGCTTCGAACCTCTCTTGAATGATTCCCGGTGCAGAAGCCCACCTACCATTATGTGGGGAGGCCAGACTATGAGAGTAAGTGGAAATGAAAGATGAAGAAAGCGGATTCCCTCTTGCTTTATTTCTTACACTGCTGCCCCTTTTCAGGAGCTAACAAAGGCGGACAAGGACAGATGGAAGGCTTGGAATAAGTATCACTATGAAGGCGATAATAGACAGCATGTCTGAAGCACATTCGGCTACGAAGTCGGATTTGTCTGAAATCATGCCGCGACGAAACTGGATGGCGAGGTGGTGGACACATTGGCAAACCAGCTATTGGAGAGGGGCGAGCTGATAATCTCTGAAAAAGATATGGAATTTTAGGGCTTAATAAATAGACGGTAGACCATGCAGACTTTAAAACTGGGCAGTGCGCGAGTGTCAATAATAATTACCGGTGGCCAAGAGGAATTGCTCTTTGAATTGTGTTCCCGGGGTCGGGATGCCGCAATACGTTACAGAGTACTAGGAATGTCTTCTGTTCACGAGCCCCTCACGCAGGAAATATCCCGCATTCCCGAGTGCGAGCTGGTCGAAGCGCTTGACCAGACATTCCTCCGGGCAGTCCTAACTGCCTTGTGAACCTGAGCTGCTCTGACGCAGGCTATGGCCTAAAGCTTGAAGCCTCGTTCTGAACTTGCCAAGATTTCGCTTTTAATGTTCATTAAAGCCATAACGATAAACAGTGGTACATGCCACCGCCTCCCACCGAATAGAATCAGTTCATATTGATATAAGTTCACCTTACAACGTCAGAATAGGGTCTGCCGGGTTGACCCGGAGCGGTTAATGGAAGTCCTGTACGTTGTCCGCTCAAGAAGGGCAGAGCGTCTGGCTGTTCGCCGCCAGGTTTGCATATTCCTTTGATGTTGAACCAAGATTAAGGCGGCTAGTAATCCAACCTGATACTCTTCATTCCAAACATGTTCATGTCGTCCAGTGACTATCTCAGAATTGAAGTCTTTCTCTTCCCCTGCTCGGTCTCGCTCCCTAGTGTCGTGTTAGTTCTTGCATATCTCGAGAGCTCAACTGACCCTGCAACCTCATGGCTAACCCTGGCCTTGGTCACTCACTCTCTCACATGGTTCTGCAGCTAACCCTGTGCGCTCAGGCTGATTGTCGGCGTTTGAGTCAAATGGTCAGTGACTGGAATCTGAGATGAATTTGGGAACACTGTTGCTATAGGAGCCTTTCCATGGTTGGTTCCATTTGCCTTGGTCGAGTCGTTGTGTTGCTGGAGGAAGAAATAATATACCGAGTCTCTGATAGCTCAGTCTCTATTATGCGGGAAACGGCGGGCACCCCTGTCAGAAGAAGTTCCAGAAATGCCGGATTGACCTTTCGGAACATTGGCACCCATACTGTACTTGATGCCTACTTGCTGGTTGACACGTATTTAAACGGCCAAAGATGGCTTTTGCATCTCCTTCATGGCGGCCAATGCCACACGCCATTTCTAGCGTATAACAGCTGGATTGCTGTTCAGTGTCATGAGGCCATTGCCACATTGATACAAAACATACTGTAGACCTAACAGCTTAATATTAATATTTACAATAATTACAAACACAAATAAATATATGGAACCGCTCGAATTTCTTTTTCTGGGGCACAATCTCACTCTGTTACGCAATTCACCCGGCTCTTGTTCACAAACTTGAAGAGCGTGTTGTCTGGTTATGATACGTCGTCATCCGTCGCGCCAAATCTAACCTTGACAGCATGTGGAAGGACATGGGGCTTTGTCGGGCCTTGGAGAAACAGTTTGGCTGGTCGTGATCCAAGAGTACCTCAATGGTTGACATATGTCGATTCCTTATAGCTAAATGAAGCGGAGTGTAGCCGTGCCTATCCTTCGCATTGATGTCGGCGACACTGTGCATCAAGAGAGTCTTCACAGTCCTTGCATGTCCCTTTCTGGCGGCTAAATGAAGTGCGGTGAGGCCACATGGATCTGTGGAATAAGCGTTGACGCAACTTGTCCAGCAGTAAAGAAACAGCTTTCTCATAGCCATTGGCGGCGGCAAGATGCAGCGGCGTTCGGCCTGCTGAGCACCAGTCGGTTGAAAGCGGACCGTATGAGAGAAGCAGTTCAAGGACACGGTGGTGTCCTTTCAGTGCTGCATAATGAGTGGCTGTCAAACCAAAAGCTGCAGCAGATATGTTGACATCAGGCTTTTGCAAGAGAAGGCGAATAATGTCGAAATGCCCTCCCTCAGCTGCTAATATCAGTGGAGTCTTTCCGTGAATGTCATAGCATGTTTGGACAAGACAAAACGTTGGGGAGTGTCTGTGTGGTGAAATATCCGTCACCAGTTTGATGAAACCACTGGCTTTCACGTTGACGTCCGCTCCCATTTCGAGTGCTCGTTTCATCGTAGCCACGGATCCTGTTTTCGCAGCCCACAAAGTCACAAAGTAATCCCGCTGCAAGCTTCGTGTGTATAATTCCGAATTTAGCAAGTCAAAGAGGAAACGACATGTTCGAACGAGACAACTAAGGTCGTCATCGTGAACAACATAGCCCGCAATCTCGAAAATCAGCTCATTTGGGAGGTGTAAAATTCTCGCGTTGCGGTCCTTTGGCGGTGATGAGTTCGCTTCCTCCCCACTGTCTGCCCAAAGAGAATGTATTGTCCTCCTGTGATCTTGAGGCATGACACCACAAGGTGGCCGAGTGGCTGCTGGCAAGGGTTGTCTGGGTGTGTGTGAGCTTCAGCGGAGTGTTGTGCCACGCCGGAAAGACTTAATGAACTCACTATTGATATTTATACCGTATATTATGGGGAATAATGGAAGCGTCGATGGGTCTTGATGGTGTGAATGCACTTGGTTTCTTTCAATAGTTTCAATGTTCCCATCAATCAGCTCGGTAGATACGCGACCCACGGCATTTTAAAGATAACGAAATTTTGCTATAGCTGCAGCTGCATAACGACAATGGTTGTCACTACGTGTGATGATCGTACAAAGTCCCGCGCATTTGAGCCGTCTGGTTATCACCGAGCGGCTATCATTTGCGCGTACCAGAATGGTCTCTTCCAGTTAATGAGTGGTTGGGGTCTGACAAGCTGCACCCACTTCGGCTGTAATGCCATTTAAACCTTGCCAACCCTTCCATACTGCTGTCAATCACTTCAAATTGTCGATGATGAGATCTTGAAAGTCAGGTTGCGTCATGATGTGTAAGGAAATTCTTTTGTGTTTTGCTCTCACTGCGGAGCTGCTGTCATCTGGTGCATCCTTTCCTGTTGTCATCAATAGATATGGGACCGTCTAAATTTCGAAGATCAAATTGAGCACTAGAATCTTTTTTTTTGAATGTTTAACCTCTTTGAAATGGTGTTCTTTGTAGCTCCCAATTGCACTGATGCAGCTGAGTGAGCGCCCAGTAATGCTGGTGTAGCAGGAGCCGGGGTGAGTAGATCGGGCCAGGACTGAAAATACCTTCACCTTGGGCTACAGACAGGTTAGCAGAGTATTGCCGATCTAGATCTTACTTTCATTCATCATAACGGCCGGTCTATCTATCGCTCTTTCTGCTAGTGTAATACTGGGGGACTCGCGAACCAGGATATCCGCCATTCAGAGGAAGCTACTGAATGACTACAGCGACTCTCAGATACATACTACAAGGAATAGGCATACAGGGTACGATAAGGCAATAACAGACAATCTTGGATGTGTTACTAATCGTTACTTGGCAAGGGTGTTGGGCTGGCACAGATGAATACACTTGTGCCGTACCACTTCTTCCTCATCTGGATGCTATCCCTGCTTCCGATGGCAACTCACAACGCCACAATTCTGGCATTGGTTCACGACTACCGCTGCGATTGGGTGCTTCGGTGGGTAAGACAGATTCTCATGTTTGTCAATCTGATGTTATCGAGTGTTTCCGGCATCTTCGTATTGCAATCAATGTCAAAAGGCTTGGGTGACAAGACGTTGCCAATTGCCTGTGCATGGTGGACGGTAAGCAGCATACCACCGTCGTCTGAGGGCTTGTCTTATGCTGGCACCATTTCTGTGATTATTGGAAATTGCGTGGTATTTGGTTTAGCAACATGGTATTTGCATAGTCGCCGTCAGAGGCTCATCGGGGCGGTGCAAACAGTGGGTGTCCTGCTCATGACGGCCGTAGCCATAGGAGCTGCGGTGCGCACCTGCCTCTTGTCGCAGGCTTTCAGAAGTCCTTCAGTGATTCTCAGCGACGAAGGAGAGAAACAATGGAGTTTTGGTCAGGTCTTGTCTATTCTTGTCCTCTTCTATCATTTGTTGTCTTTGATTGAGATAAATATATCGTGGGGAAATTCAAAGCAACACAAGAACAGAAGGCCAGGGTCCACGGACTCCCGATCGACAGAAACAATCCGGCCTTCATTCCAATTTCTCGTTGAAGTCTGGCCTCTGTTTATGACTCTGCCCAAAAGGGCTTGCAATGTAGTTAGAGGCGAATGACATAACACAAATAATACCTCGCAGTTATATTGACCGCTAATATTACTCTTACCGTTTATAAATCATTACAAAACCTCCAAAATTGTATAAAGTACGATCGTCGCGCTTCATAATCTATGATCTTGTCCAACTTTTCAGACTGAGTATATTGACAACTAGCTAGACGACTATAACAAGTATACAAAGGTGAAGAAGAAGAAAACGAAAAGGAGAGCTCCTGAGCTCGACGCCGCTAATCTTGCTTACTGATAGCCTCGGTCCAGCAGGCCGAGACGGAGGCGAGAGCGCAAGCCGAGCCACCATCAGGCTCCGCCCGTTACAGCTCAAGTTTTATGTGTGGCGGCCAATCAACATGCTTCCGATCCATTGCGTCAGTCGGACCAAAGAGAGAACCATCCATGCAATAAGAAGGTAAAGAACGAATAGTAAGATCTTCACGATAACGCACAACATTCGCAACTTCCCCGGAGCAGTGCCATGTCTTGCTCGATCGGTCTCGACTTTCAGTGATACGCCCTGCATAAAAGGACGATGTTTTCGAATGATGTCTTCAAGAAATTCAAAGACTTCCACATAAGAAATGAATTTAATAGTCGTTTGCCGCACAAGATCGCATACCGGAATGTCACTTGCATTGTCCCCGTAACTTCCTTCCAAGAAGCTCTCTAAAACTCCAGACCATACGACAATCGTATTTTCTTCGTAAAACACCCGCCTGGCTTCTTCAGCAAACTGTCTTTCCAATCCCCTGATCTCCGCCTTTGCCATAAAAAAGCGAAGCGCACGTTCCACCGGCTCTGATTCCGGAACTCGTGACTCACACAACTCGAGAGGTCTATCAGCCACCAAAAACCCTCTGAACCATGTGCGCCTCTCTTCAGCAGATTTTCGTGCGAGTAGATCAAGGTTTTCAGGCTTCTCAAGAAGACCTGTTATTTCATTGTAGTTGTCACTCTCATGTGGCTCCATGATGAGAGGCTGCAAAGAAATCAGATGGTCTTCGTTCTCCAACTCAGGTGACTTAAATACTTCTTCGTCGTGGTTGCCGAGGATCCAGTTGCCGGTCTGCGTGAAGAGATAGTCATCTCGAATAGGACTGATAGCGTAATATTGATTAGTATAGTACCATGTGCGCGTCAGAATATTACCCCAAGTTGCGTCGTAGCCGCTAGACCAAGATCCGGATTTGTTGTTGCGTTGCAAAGCCACTTTTAAGAATGTTCCTACCAGGCAAGCATGGTATTTAATACTTCATCTGATGTGCCACCGGTTGTCTGAGGATTAGTAGAGATGCATGAGTCTGGCTTGACTTTAAGGCGGGTCGCCATATGAACGCAGAAAATGCTGGCTCGTAATGAATGAAATTACTACCACGGTTTGTACAGAATATCACGTTGATTGCTGGAGAATGTTTACGGAACAATGTACGAAGAATGCTGTATATTATCTCTGTCTATAAACTGGAGAATTCGCATTATGCCATGGTTTGGATCCTTCACTATTTCGATCAGCCCATAAGCGCATTTTACTTCCATATCGTACCACGCCTGCAATATTTGCACTAATATTTTTTCGAGATAAGCCTCCCTAACAAGCAATACCAGTTCATTAGGTATATTCAGAGCTTGAAAATGGCCTACAAGTGTGTCATTCGTACTGTCAGTCCTTGCATCCACCATGAATAGGAGCTCTCTTAGCTGGGCAGCATCGTTCGGGCTGTTACGAGCTTCAAGCCGCGGGACCGGGACACAATTGATCATTCTGAGGAAAAGCCGTATGCATTGAATCGCTCTCAGAAGTTTGGGTATAGGCGGCCATGCAAGTTGAGCTGGCAACGTTCGCTGTATGTTTTGTTTTAAAAGCCTTGGAAAGCGTCTCATCATTCGCCGCAAGCCGCGGTCCCGGATTGCGTTACATGGATTCTGCTTCCCTGCCGACACATTGTCGAAGCCTACCAAAAACGCAGCAATCCAACCTATACTCCCCGGAATGAAAGGCAAGACGTGAAGCATAGAAGAGCTTCCGCCAACCATTGCCCCCGCACATATCAGGTCCTTCAATACGTCTACGTGGCGAAAAATGGCTGCATACCACACGGCGGAGAGGCCGTCGGATCCAAGCATGTTCACATCAGCGCCGACAAGCAGGAGGTCACGGACTATCGAACCATGTCCGTTCATTGCTGCGTACATAAGAGCGGTGTTTCCATATGAAGTGAAATCATCATACCGACCCTGCAGTCGACCGATAATTCGCCGGTGCTCACATATTGCCCTGCAGACTAGTGACTCGTTCACTGAATCGAGCGTGGTGGTCGCGAGTTCCTCTTGCAAACTTTCCACCAGTCCAATGTGGAGGACGATAGCGTTTTCTCGTGCATTAACATCACTATACTCATTGAGGTCGGCGTCTGCCCCCGCCTCTAGCAACTCGTGCACAATATCATCGTGACCTTGAATGGCGGCCCATATGAGCGGTGTGCCTAAGCCTTGCACCACCTCGTTCACGTTCTGGCCGTTTGAGATCATCTCACGTACCGAGGAGACGTTTCCTTGAATGACTGCTTCAATCAGTGGGTGGCGCTGTATGTCAATTGCGGCTGGCCGGTCATCCTCGTCAAAGCTCTTCTGTATCACTTCGTCCCAAGTCCTCTCTAGTTCTGAATCGAAGTCTTCAAGCATGTTTCGATACAATTGGCAAAGGAGATGCTGAATAATGCGCTCATGGTGATGCATGACCGCTGAAAAGGGTCAATAGAGGCTAATGAATACAGCGTTGGCTACATTCTCTTGTATACGAACACTGTTCCATATTAGGATAAGCTGAGTTCCCAAAGTACACTCGAGTTACGGGTCAACAGCGAATATATGTGAGATGTATCACGTTATGACACTCATGTTAACTAAGCTTGTTGATAAAATCATTATTGTTGTTCTTGCGAGTGCTGCAGACTCCGTCTGCAGCTCTCTTTTTAATACCAAAAAAAACTTCCTTTCGTCCGAATTTAACTTTCGGCTAAGTTTAGTCATGATAGCCGACGCTATGACATCCAGCAATTACACCAAGCTCTGCGACTTCAGTCTACAGAGGCATTATCCGACAAGATGGTGCACCCAGATTAGACTTCTTCGCGACGAATACCATGTAATGTGTGTGTCTACATCTAGTTGTACTGTACAGTGCTAATCACAAATACTGGCATTGAGGCGTACATAACAGGAGTGATGATGGGCTCACTTTGTACATATGGTAGAGGCAGCATGTGAGGTAAAAATGACAACATTGTACAAACTATTAGTTACCAAAAATTTACCGTGTCCCAGAAAATTACTGACTAATCTCTATTCCTTTTGGGTAGTTCAAACAGCCTTTCAACCGTACTTGGTCTCCAACAGCTTCGATCACTCCACGCAGTTTGGTTCATTGTCATCGTCTCGTCACTGGAGCCGCCCGAGGCCTCTTCGTAGAACGCTTCACCGGTCGATGTGCAAAACTCCACGCTTGTCACCACTGTTTCATCTGGCCCCAAACTAGTGGGCCAAGGTTGTGCACGCTCCGAATTGTTCTTACCCAGTAGGTGAGGAGGAGTGCTTTGCCTCAAACTATTCCTAACGTCTTTCTTTTATCTCTCATCGGGCCGCCTTGTCTTGATGGATTCGAGTTTGGACCACTCCTTGCTGTAACCACAACAGAAGGAGCTTAATGAGCGTCGTTGTTCCCGGAAACCTTAAGCGCTAGAAATTCTTGGGTTAAACAGTATGTCAGATATCAGGACCTCAAAACAGGGCAAGTCGTTGCTTTTTGCAATGACGCGATGTGGTATTGCAGGTATCAGAAACGACTCCTTGTTACAGCTTCGCCGAATCGGCGAAGCTGATCACAAGATAAATACCGCGTTCATTTCCATCTTTCATTTGTTCTTCAGATAATTCTCACCCAATACAATTGGCGCCTACGGCGCCATTACCCTCGATCTTTTGTGACCCTCAATTGTCTGACACAGTAGCTGTCGTGGGCCCACAAGTACAGCCGTGGCAATCAGCGGCCACTAGCCAAAGACGCGGAGAGGTGGAGGCTGGAAAGCTGAGCTGACCATCTTCTGTGAATTGAGAACAAAAACCCCTCAAAAATGCAGGTGTTTTTCCTTAGCATATGGAGCTTCCATACCTTTTCTAGTCGGTCCAAATATGTCAGACGCTGTTGCTCCCATAGACACAATTCTCCCGTGTAATATCTTCTCTGGCGACAGCTGGTGGACTCTCATTTCAACCGCCATCTTAAACAAGAGCTCGCTCAAAGTCTTTGGAGACGCCATTTTAATCAGGACTCCGGCGGCTGAGTCAGGAGTCAACGTGTCGCAGAAGTCTTGCATTCGGGACGTGATGTACGAGGCGACAGCGGGGCTAAGATTATCCACGGTGCGTATAATTGACAATATGTCTACTTCTGGACCTATTCTTTTGACCTCACGTATGGCCAGGTTCCCAAGAGCAGGAATCTCGAGAAATTCTGCGGCATCGTAGACCCGGAAGGCTGTCTTCAGCTCCGAGGCGGTCCTCTCACCAGCGTTGTTTCCTTGCGGCCTGAGACAACTGTAGGTTCCTGTGGTCAGAAAATTGACGACGACATGGCCAGCATCAATGGAGCCTGGTCATTATGAGTCAAGTCTTTACGAAAAACAATCTTTGTCGTCCTGAGCTAGTAAAGTACTGGAAGGTAGAACATGACAAAGTGATGCATCTGAGCATGCCAAAGGCGCTTGTTGGTTTTAATAGTCATATTTACCCCTGGTTGTGAGCCAAGACGATCATCCAAACAGAAGCCGCGAACCACTTGTCAACTTCAAGCACAGACTCCGAATACATACTTCCTGTATGGAAATCTTATGTTTACATAACTCTGTTGTGTTGTTACATACGTTCATATTCTAGTGGCTATAACTGTCTCAGGTCCACTCCCCCCAGTTATGTCGCCATCCATAATTTCCCGCCCTTGACGACTTTATTGACGTTCAGTCACTGGCCGCAATTAGTCGATGAAGTTAGGCAACGTTGCAATTTTCACAAATTAATATCACGTGTAACATCATGTGTAGACCCGTAATAGGGGGAGACACCATGTATAGATAGCGTGACTATCAACGCTCCCCCCTTTTCCTACCTTTAAGAGAATATAGACTTGAATTGACTTATTGATATTTACATACCCCGTTGCAGTACTGCATCACTTTTCCCTTTGACGAACCAACAGGCAATATTCCCATCGTAATCCTTTCCTAGAATCGCAAGACCATCAGGCAGATCGCTGTAAACGCGACTCTACTGCATATGCGCCGTGCGGAAACTAGGCGCCGGATAGTTCGTCAATGGAATGGCCACGTGCTACAGAGCACTCGGTCTCAAGCAACTCACTTTCATCTGGGTTGTGCGAGCAATTAAACACATGTTGGAACATGTAAACAGGGGCAGAAACCCAGGTTTGAACTTTCCCTACAGCGCAGCATGGCTTCTTACTGGCGCCCCCGTGTGCGGGAACTAACAAGACCCCGGCGAATTTGTCATGCCAACCATCTTCACTACCTGAATCATCTTGTTAGAATATTTGCACCACTTTGGGACGCTTACCAATGCCCACCAGGCCTGTCAGTACATACCCGTCACTCAGAAACAACCTCCGTCCCGTGGGCAGAAAGTACTTAGCTTCTTTATTTGCATCTGGGCGCATCCTACGAATGAATGTGCTGACATGGTCATTTTCTCACTTTCCTTCGGCCACGTTGTGGCTGGGGTTAAATAAAAGTGCGAGGACGATGTGTTACTTCATAAGGCGTTCAAAGTATTGCATGGTTACAAGGCAATGGGTGCGATGTATATGTACCATGCACATCTCCTTCTGCAGATGAAAGCTCACTCTTAGCGTCTATTAGACCCCAACCGCACAACTTCGTAAATAAAACACAAATCATCCTTTCAGTCCGTCTATCGCCCTCTTCATCAGTTTTTTGGACTCTCTGTGTTTACCTTGTTCCTTTGAGATGTGCGCCAAATCCCACACCACGTGAAGTGTCTCTTTGTGACTATGTCCGAAAATCTCTTCGAACGTGGTCAAGGCCATCTCGCACACGCCTCGCGCGTCATCCCATCTGCCTTGCCCCATGTATTGTTCGTAAAGGTTTATGAATCTCGGCGCTTTGGAGACAACTACTGGATGGGATGCCCCGTGGATTTTCGCCACGCCGAGCATCCTCATACGAAGCATGATGGCTGCATCGCCCAGCCTGCCCTGAGTCCGGTAAACGTCGCTGAATTTGATGGCGGCTGAGTGAGTCCACATATGATCCGACCCCCATATTTCATTGAAACCACCCAGCGCTTTGCGAAACTCCCTTTCGGCCTCCAGCAGCAAGTATTAGTCCGCGTACGCTACTCCAAACTCATTAGAGAAAAATAACTTGTATGGATTTCGGTAGTCCATTCCCTCCAATGATCGAGCATATAACTTCTAGGCCTTTTCTGGTTCACGTATTCGCCAGAGAAGCCGTCCCATTCGGAAGGTGATAGCAAGCGTAGAGTGGTGGTGGCGACCAAAAGTGTTGCCAAGGTCGCCCATAGCCCGTTGATAGAGTCGCCTCATCTCTTCCCACTTTCCACGGCGCCCAAGCCGGTCACATAATGACTGATGATATGCACGGCTTCCTCATGGCTCTTCCGGCCTGTTAAAGCGATCTTGAAATCGTCCAATACGCGGTCGTAGACTTGCTTGACTCCGTTCCTCTTGCTTTCTTGATCAATTCGAATTAGAGCCAGTTTCCGAGCAAGAGTGATTGGGCATACGCCCCGATCCGTCTGTTCTACCTGCAAAGACATATTAAGTGTGTCGGCTTCACTATGTCTTAACGGGCCGCGAGTTCCATGGTTGTACCACAGGCATATATATGTTAAGGATGCTGGTGCTACGTCTTTGAAAGGCTGCTACTATTGACTCGATTGTACTCCACTAACGTATTTCAATCTTGTTGATTACATGTTTCAGGTCAATGTCAGGATCTACCCAGTCTTTGTCATATGTAGCCAGGGAAGCTCTTCTGTACCGGTCCAAAAAAAAAATTGGCGAGGTGGATACGCAAACAGAGGTTCACTAGCTGCGCGAGGTTTCGGAATAGGGGCTTTTGTGGACCAGGTAAACTGTTACGACCCAGCCGCAGGCTGCAGTGTAGGTTGCATAATGGGCCGACTGCATGAGCCACCCCACGGAGGGACAAGGCCCATGTCGGAAAATGGTCGGAGCGCACACAGAAAGGTGATCGCAAGAGTCGCCTTGCGATCAGGACGACTCACGATCAGGAGTCGCCCCAGGAAGGAACGATCACTCTGTATATAGGGACCCCAAATCCGCTCATGTCTTAACGGGCCGCGAGTTCCATGGTTATGCCACTGGCATATATATGTTAAGGATGCTGGTGCTACGTCTTTGAAAGGCTGCTACTAATACTATTGACTCGATTGCACTCCACTAACGTATTTCAATCTTGTTGATTACATGTTTCAGGTCAACCAACCGCTCAGATTGACTGCCCATATATGTAGCCAGGGAAGCTCTTCTCCACCCCGCCCAAAAAAGTTTTTGGCGAGGTGGATACGCATAATACAGTAGCTGCCGTCCAACTATTCATTGTTATATCTGGGAACCTTAGCCGTTACATAAACATAGAGGCCCTGGAACCAAAGTTATTCACCCGATTCGGTAAGCATAATACAGTAGTTGCCGTCCAACTATTGATTGTTATATAGAATTTATTTGGAGGCATTTCTCTTTCTCTTTCTGGCTTGGCTTTCATCATGCTTCCAGCTGTCCTGACTAAGCACAGTAAACCCCTAGCGGTGACCGCGCCACGATCCTGCTCTCCAGACGCTCCCGTAAAGCACCACCATAGTTACTTTTCATACTCCATTCAACAAGTGGGAAGTATTAAAATCGTTGTTCTGTCTTATCGCAAGCTTAACTACTGTCCCGGTTATCGTGGTAGCCATGACCGTGAATACCGCACCTGTCCGATCTTCCGACAGACACCTCGCTACATCTACAAAGGAATCGAAGTCGCCCACAGGTCTTCCATTAATCATTGTGACAAGCGACTGGGACGGGAGCGAGTAGCGATCTGCTGGAGAGCCTGGGATAACAAAGGTCACATACACTTCACTGGGAAGTGCGTCGAGGCAATGACGGACAGCAAGATGCGGCCGTTGAATATAAGCGCCGCAGAATTCGATACACCTGTCGGTTTCCAAAGTGTCCACATGGGTAGTATGTATATCCAAAGCCTTAATCGAACCCTGCCTCATAATTACGGCTCGCATGTCGCTCTAGGATGTAACACCGAAGTCAGCCCAGTTCGTGCAGAATTTGCCGTCTATTGAAATGACAATGTCGTCCTCGAGAAGAGCACTTCCAAGGCCGCAGGTGGTTTTCTTCACCCTGTATGTCAACGCCAAAGGCCACTTTCAATGGAAAAAGGCTGCTATTCATCGGTATCGCCGAAAGACCCTGAAAAGCCTCGCTATGATTGTCAAAATAAAGCCACCAAAAGCCTCCAAAATGCTCACGCCACGACCCCATTGGAGCCGGGCCTTCAATAGCAAAATCCCTCAATGGATGACTTTCTAGGAGACCTGCTAGATAACCATAAATAGGGCTTGTTTTCCCTCCCTAGATAGCTTCAATCCAAGGATCTATCCACTGTTCAATTGCTTCCATAGCTATCAACGTGATACTGTATACCCGAGGATCATGATTCTCAGCTACGCCCATCGTGGTAGATACATCTTCCGGGACGCCCATTGCTCGCGCGGTGGCGATTGATACTCCTTCAAACTCGGCGGGAAAGATTGGCGATGACGGGATGTGACCATTTTGTAGGCTTAACAATGCTGCAGAGAGGCTAGGCGTCGTGATGCCGCCGAGGAAATGCAGCCATATCGCCAGGACGGATCCGTCAGCTGCTACTAGGACCCCATTGGTACCTCTTGCTGCTGACGGAGCATCAATATTGCCAATGTCCGCATTTATCGGACGGTATCTGATGTAGGTGTTAACACTCTCACTCGCTGTCTCCGGACCGCTTATTGTGACCTTTCCAACCCTAGAATCACCGCACAAAATTTGGCCGGGTTGATTGAAGCGCACAAATTTTACCTCTTCCCCCTAGCCCACTCTGCGTGCGCTCAGTCTTACAGAGGGAACGGCTTGCGGCACAAGCGTAGTGTCATATTTGATAAAAACATAACAGTGATGCGGGTGCCAAAACAGACACTGCCCCTCCACAGTAGTAGATGAATCAAACGTTATCGTTACGTGGCATGCCCTGTCGGGCACAACTAGGTGCGAAACCACGACTAGACCTGCCTTAGAATCTACCACCACACGCATCCCTTGCTTTTGCATTGCTGGAAAGCCATCAAGGTAGACGTACGCTCTGCTCTCGACATGAACCAGGCCAGATATTACATCAGCCAAGTGGCTGTGCCGCGAGGCTTTACGCTTTGAGAATAGTCCGACCGAGTTTGCTACCTGTTCAATTGGGGCCAGAAATCTGGTCAACCACTTCCAGACCCCTGGTTCCTCGTCACAACTAATCAAGTTGATTCCACCTGGAGCGTCGAAAGTAGCACAACCATTCTCCGACTCTGAGGCTTCTCTAGATCAGTGATGCATTCGGTATTGAATAACCCCTGTCAATATTCTCAATACATATTAAGGATATTGATTTTCTCAATATTGACTCTTCAATATGGGGTCTTCATTATTGAGGAATATTGAAGATATTGAGAATATTGAAAACCATAATGAATCAACCAAACTTAGCTATGAGTGAGCGCAATACAGATATGGTCGCCTTCCTGAGAATTATATGACTATAGCTTAAACTTCTGCGGCAAATTAGAGGCCAGGCGTGGCAGTAAGAGGCGGGTTGTATAGCTCACGACTTTGAGCTTCTACTACTCGACCCGTCGGGTAGTCCATGGAGATCGAGAATCGAGAATTTTGGGCTTAGTAATCCATGTTTTCTCAATATCCTCAATATTTCTCAATAATTCAATACTCAATACTCCATATTCAATACTCAATACGGACTTCTTCAATATTGAACCTTTTTAATACGGGGTCATATTGAGTATTGAGTATTGAATGCAACACTGCCAGTTGCATTGTGCAACATGTGAGGTTTTGAACTTCTGGTTGACTCGGTAAGAGAACAATTGGAGCATCCTCCAAATTTACGCTGGCGTCTCCACGGTCCAGACAAGCTCCTCCAGAACGGGGGACTTCGGGAGGGTGCATTATTTGCCCAAGACATGTTGGTTAGCCCCGTATACCATGAGCATGAACAAACACAGCAATCGTTCGGGAGTTTGAAGATATGACGGGCCACGACGGTAATCTTTATTCGAGAAGCACATGGGGCACAGTTCTGTAGCTCCTGCACCAAAAATTGTCAGACATAAATCCGTACGCACAGCGGCCAAGGTGTAATAGCATTTTACGTTTGATCACAATTCGTGATGTCATTATATTGCTGCTTTCTTCATCCTTGCACGAGCTATTGCTTGTGAATATCTATCACACGACAGATAAAAATGAGAACGCCCGCACCTCGTCGAGGCGGTGGATGATTGACCTCACAGCCTTGATGACGCCGAAGGCAGGACTGAGCTATACGCCGGTGGAAGTGCTGTCCTATATATTCGAAGATTTGACTCTCACAGAATTGGACATCTTGGAGCAAGCATGCGATCACCACCACCTGCGTTACATCGTGGCAGATTATTTCCGTCGCCGCGTGTTGAGATCCTCCAAGAACCCACTCCTCGAGCTATCTCAAATACACCGTGCCCAAGACATCGAACAATTAGCGTTACAATCCGCCGTGCCCGATGTAAACGTCACAGATGAGGTTGGTCGGACTCCATTGCATCTAGCGGCGGAAATGGGATACATTTGTGTAGTGCAAGCTCTGCTTGACTTTCCAGGGATATCAATCGACCACAGAGACGGTTGTGGAAGATCTGCTTTGGTGATAGCCTCGCAAAATGGTCATTACAAGGCTGCAAGTATTCTGCTCCAGCATCGCGCAGCGGTAGACTTACCCACGTATCGAGGAGAGACAGCGTTCTTGTGGGCCGCAAGAAATGGCCACTGTTGTCTCGTCAAGCAACTTATATCTAACGAGACAAACACATTGAGTACAGACGCAGAGGGCTGGAGGGGGGTTGACTGGGCTATCATGCAAGGCCAGGACAGGGTAGTTGAGCTTTTGCTATCGCATCACGATTACTTCCAAGGGTCCTTGGTCCAGCAGAACAAGCTGTTGCTGCTCGCAGCGGAGTCAGGTAACGACGCAGCATTACGAATGTTGTTGGCAGCGGGAGGAGACGTTAATTGTAGAGACGAACGAAATAACACTCCGCTTCATTGGGCGGTGTCATGTGGACATCAGTCGACCGTCGAGCTCCTTCTCGATAGGGCAGGCGAGCCGAATTCGAAAGACAAATATGGCAATACACCATTACACTGGGCTAGTACCTACCCTTCCATCGCAAATATCCTTATCAAACAAAACGCCGATGTAGATGCCCAAAATAGTACAGGCAAGACAAGCTTGATGTGCAGTGTTTTGGCATCTCAAGAAGAAACTACCTTGAGACTGCTGACGTTGGGCAGGGCCAATGTGGACATCCAGGACGAGAATGGCTGGACAGCGCTGCATGGTGCCGCAGCAAAAGGTAACGAGTCGATATTGCTCCATATCCTAGACGAAGGAGCCAATATAATCACTAGAGACATCGACGGCTGGACACCATTGGACGTTGCGGTAATCAATGGGCATGCGACAGCCATGGCTATTCTAAGAGACAAGATGGCGAACAATTCTGTGGTTGCGACACCAAGACTAGTCAATAACGAGCATGCGAGATGCATCTTGGAAGAGATGTCGCAACGCAAATCCACGGGAAGCGAAGGTGTGAGTGGCCTGCGATCGTTCGTGAACAGCAAGCACACTGCTCGGCTACAGGCCATGCTTGACGTCGGCGCAGACATTGACGAGTTGGACCCAGTGGGCGGAGCGACTGCTCTAACACTTGCATCTTGGTTCAATGACACCGACATAGCCAAATTGCTCCTTGACAACGGCGCAACGATTGACGCGAAGGACAGCAGTGGTCGCACCGCGTTGCACGTCGCAGTTGAGGGGGGTTATTGTGATCTTGTTGGCCTGCTCGTTGACAATGGCGCAGACATCGAGACTAAGTTTTGCGGCTGGACTCCGTTACTGCTGGCGGCAAAACGATTATGGGACCACGAAGTCGGGTCGTGGATGGTGAAGTATCTCTCCGCGAAACCAGTGGGGGCAAATCTCCACGCCAAGGACTATTACGGGCGTGGAGTGCTGCATTGGTGTGCCGTGTACGGCGAGATACCAACACTCACCGACCTCGTTCGCCTCGATTCCACCCTGCTGAATATTAAGGACTATTGTGGCCAGACCGCGCTGCATTACGCCGTTGGAGCCCGCCGTGTGGACCTTGTGCGAGTGTTGTTGCAACAAGATGTGAACACCGCCAGTAGAAGCTGCGATGGACTGACGCCAGCTCACGTCGCAGCATACACCGGCCAGCTTGACGTGCTGACGCTTTTGGTGAATGCGTGCAAAAGCGCCCGCGAGCATTGCGGAGGTAATAGGGCTAGTTCCCCAAGCGGGCATGTAACTCGTCCACCTGGGGTGGAACTCCAACTATCCGCCAGAGACACGAACGGATACACGGCGCTCAGTATTGCCCTTCTTACTGGCAGTCTACAAATCGCCCAGTTTCTTCGTCGACTTCCGGGAGGAGACAAAGGCGGCTTTGAATACCCCAGAAGCATTACGTATCCTTCAATTGTGGCATGGTGCCCGCCACCTTTGCAACTGCCCACTGATGATGAAGTTCTGGATCTGAACCAGGCGATCGAAGGCGCAGGTCCACGGAAGCCGTTATTCGGCACTACAGTCCGTGAGTGGCTTCAAAATCAACATCGGTTGATAACATCAGAGCTGGCCCAACAAGAAGCGAAATATAACTCCACAGAAGGGGTTACAGCTTTCTTCCGGCCCCAAGTACACACACACACACACACACAATTTACTGCGTAAATATTTAATATTGGAGCGCCCTTGTGCATATTTAACGTAGACGAGTGATTATTGGTATACAGAAGAGGAGAAAGACCGGGAAGGGCCTGACAGGTTCCCAGATATTAACACAGAACAGCCATCAAGACTATCCATATCAGGTAGACCGCGTTCGAGCGGAAGGGGAAAGCAGTTCGTACCAGGAACGGCTTAATTCTTGGAAGCAAGAAATGGACACTCTTGTTGTTTAGTTGAGCGACGTATAGCTGCCTAAGCGGCGGGGACAGTCGATGTGTGAAAGGCTTCTAGTGAATTGATTCAACTAACTAGTCCCTACAATCGAGATGAAGAAGAAAACGAAGTCTACATACACCGTGATATAATTCCGGTGCCTTATATATTTCTAATAAGCCTCCACAGAATGTTCTAGAATCAACTTGCAGTCGTGAATTGGAGATAGGCCGTACACGTACGTACTACCCGATAGTACGTAAGGCAGCAGCATTTCAAAGGTATTAAAGATCTGGAGTTTTCTCGGTGGAATACGATTAAGCTAGAAGTGATCCGGTAATATGTAAGCATGAGATGCCTCAACCAAATGTGCGAGCAAAAAATTGTAGTCTCTGTAAAACGCAAGATCAGCGAAAGAGCTCATGGAAACAATAGTATTCATTCATTCATTCATTCATTTTATTAAGCCCGGTGGAGAAAGTCCAATAGGGCAATGGCATAATGAAGCTGCTTCACTTCCATTATTTTGCGATACGTTGCGATCTGTACCTGGTTAGGCTGGTGTGGTACATTCTGAAATTAGAAATAAATGTAATGCAATACGTTAGTGATAAGTCCCTGCACATAGATGTGGGCCACCCCCTCATATGGGCCACCTAAAAAATAGTGCCTTCGAAATCGTGCCACCGATTTATCCTAATTTATTCGTCTAATCAACTTGAACTACAATGCAATTTTTCTCATTTTCAGATATTTCTGCGCAAAGTCAGCCGAGCCGCATCTGTTAGTTTCCTTGAAAGGAAAAAAAAAAAAAA
>NW_011942171.1:680150-695152 GCF_000187425.2 Metarhizium robertsii ARSEF 23 | reverse complement strand
AAAGCTCAAGAACGCCAGGGTTGTTGTCTACTGAGAGGAGGCCAAAAGGTTGTTTGACATGTTAGACGTTTGATCGGTAAAGTCCCAAGCTGACTCACGTCAAGTGACATGGGTTATAGTCAAGAAAGACATAACACAACAGCTAGCCCTTGGAGCCAACCTCTCCACTGCCCTTGTCGTCACTGTGCTTGTGGCAAGACTTTGGACAGAGGCGCCTACCAATTATCGATCAACCAACAGCCTTACCTAGAGCACAGCCTTACCTGGAGAACCGCACCATTACGGCCTCTGGAATACGATGGTGTGCAGTTGTGCAAACACACAGACCAGGTGTTGGGGTGATGTGTGACGAGCACCTGCCAGGTCGCAGGAATCGGCGACAGGGATTTCCGGAACGGAGCGGAGGGGCAGCCGGGTGATGTGGCCCGCCTTTCTGTACATCATCCCCGGATTCCACAACATAGTGGGTCAAAACGCCGGGTTTGGGCCGAATCATGAACGCCACCTTTCTCAGAGTGGGAGATGCTATGGATACTGCCCAGCCTTGTGTGCCTGGAAGACGCCGAAGGAGGGCACATGTAGCGGCCATGTGAAAACGCAAGTTCACAGGATCCACAGGGCCGCAGACTGGTTCGGGCTAGGGTTCCGTTGAGGTAATTTACCGAACGGTAATTTACCTATCTTTTCGAGGTTTTTGACGTCAGAAACTTCTGGGTATTTTACATATCAAAAAAATCTCATTGGCTGATGTCCCATATCAGCTCCACTATTTCCCCGATCAGTCCCTTACAACAATAGAGTCTTGGAAGCCGCATCATGATGACATTTGCGGTGTACGCTGATTTTGATGACACTAAACCTATTTCATGCATACGCTAGTCCTAATATAGTAATACAGGGATATCAATCACCTGACGACGTGGCTCTGCGGGAGGTGTTAACTGGATGAAGGAGGGAATGAGCCCTGTCGCGGACTGTTCAGTAGTTCATGCATCCCTGCCAGCAAAGCCAGAACGAGGGGACCAAGATGGACAAAAGATGGGTCGGCATATTCCACCAACTCTTAACGTCCTGGACTGGGCTACTGGGGGCGCGCCCGGTCGCCCCGCAATTCTGCAATTGCTGGTCAGCCATGATCCCCATGCAGTCTCTCAATAGGGCCGAGTGCAGTGTTGCGTCCATCGCATATCAAGCAATGCAACTCGTTCAGAGCTTCAGTCTTGGACCCCGATGCTTTTTAAATTGACGGAGAAAGGACAACAGGAAAAGAGTAGAGTGAAAAGTTGTGACGTGCGCATGTTCGTGGATATGATTCATATCGCCATAAGGCTTTATCTGTCGTTATCTCTTTACCGGTGCTCGAGCGCCTGCCATCCCACATCCCGTTACTGCAGCCCCCTCATCCCGTCACACTTCCGGATGTGCCCTTTCAGACTGTGCTTCGATGAGAGCGACCTCCCACATTTCGAGCACCAAGGAAGCATTTTCGCCCCCTCGTGTCTGTTCGACCTGTTAGCTTGGTATCGATTAAGCCCAGTTCGACCTCGGCTTACATTGAAGCACAATGATACAATAAGCTTCCCTGTTTTGTGTATCGCTTTGTACATCGTGTTTCCCCGTCCGGATAAACAAAATTACAACAGAACCGCTGTTTCTCGACAGGATTGGGGTCTATGTAAAATTTGAACCCGTCATCACTGTGAATGACGGAAGCATGGTTCAGGGCCCCTTCCAATGTTGTGTATCGTTTCGTGCATCTTGTTTGGCCATCCGGATCAACAAAGTTACAACAAAACCGCTCTTCCACGCATGGATTGGGGTCTATGTAATATCTGAACCCATCATTACTACGAAAGAAGGATGTTAGGTTGCTCAGGTCCTAGGCTGCCGCTTGGTTTCGTTGTCACTCACGCAAAGGCCAGGCTATACGAGGCTCCGTCTGTGTCTGCTGCATCGTAGCCACTATTTGTAGGATCAAATGGAACGCTGCCGGTCACAGATGAAGCGTCGGGTGGTTGGAGGGACGCGTTGTCGCTATGTCGGTAACTCTGTGTGGTGTCCGCTGGAGTTACTGGGGCATAAGGTTGCACACAGAAAGAGACAGGACCGCGGGCCTCTACATTGGATCCGCATACGTAACCGTTCATGACGTTGTCCGCACCACGTGTCTCCGTCCACGACGCCATTGGGTCAGACGGGATGTCGGCGACTGGCTGCAAAGCGTGACCATGATGCATTGGCTCAACGATACCGGCTTGAACACCGTGGTAAGTATTCAACTCAAACCATGAGGCATCTTCCGGCATATAACAGTTGCTTGTCTGGACTGTGGAGAGTAAGTAGTCTTGCAATACTCCACCTCGGGCATATGCTTGATGTGATGTACATGGCTCTGACATCATGTTAGGTAATAAAAGGCCATGATGTGGGAAGGGAACACACCTCTTGTTCATCCATTGTGCGTAGACGTGGTACAGAAGGAAACAAAGCAGGGCAACTTTAAAGTGACGATTTTGGACAACACCAAGACGTGGGAAGCATTCGGAAGATATCCTGCCAAGTTGCGGCCGCGCAACCTCTCTGCAGAAATGTGACAATGCCATGTCCCAAAAGCGCCTCGACCAACGCCCAACATGGACTCGCCAGGGGACTGACTGACTTGATAGAAACGACTGAACATCCTGCATCATGTTGACCATGCTGGAGTTGGGGCAGGCAGACGGCCGAACCAGTACCGGTAACGAGTGACTGTATACATGCACCTGTGGTTACGACTGTTGGTCGTGTTGCAAAGTGAACAGCGCTGTTTCTACTCGGCCTGGGCTCCGGGCGTCAAGCCCCCGGGGAGCCAAGTTCACCCATCACTCTGGAAGAACATCCGTTTGCCATCGCCCGCACATATTCGGATTTCCACAGGTTCGTGAGTTGACAAAGAGTTCGGTATAATATTTACAGATGTGCTTTGAAAGCTCAAAACCACCTTGGCTATCCTTTGCGGGGAGGGGCTGAAAAGCGCGTGAGAAGACAGGTGTTGGCTAGAGTCGGGCTCGAAGCTTACCCATGTCAATGCAGGAGGAGTCTTGAACGAGATAACAGTCCACAAATCTTGGCCAATCTATTGGCTCGGAGACACAACTAACCAACATCTATTTCACACCCCGAGGCCGACCAAAGCCGTGACAAATTGAGTGTCAGGGCGCATTGATGGTCAACACACCCCAAGGCGTCAATCTTGTGTGCCACTTTGGGGCTCTGCGATAGTCGCCTTTTGAGTTCTTGGTGTTGTCTGCCAGTCATAGCCACTGTTATTTACTGCTGCTCCGCAGTACGCACAACAAACCCATGTCGCTATCAGGGAGATTTCAAGTAGATCTTGCTCCAGCTGGTACCCCATACGGAAATACGCCGTTTACGGAGGGCGCCAAATCAAGGCGCCCTGTCACACAATGCCAGTTGGTTTGAACAAGCAAGGCTGCAGCCGCGCCGCGCGCACTAAGCAACATTCTGCGCACGCGCGTCTGGGTCACCCTTTCCTTCCTTTTTTCTTTTTCCTCGGCATTTGCACTTCCAGTCAAGACCGCGACCCTCAGTGTTGTCGGCTCCAACAAACGAGGAATAGCCGTGTGTCGCCCTTCGCGCGTATGATGCGACTCAACATGTTTCCTCGGCCATAATACTTTGAGAGCCCTTCCAATGGAGAGTTTCCAAGCACTCGCTGCTCCAATCCTTGTACAAGATTTGAACAGGGCACACGGATTCACGGCTCAAAGAAGGTGCTCGTTCGTAGTCTAGCTCAGATCTCGAAATTTTGTGGACTCCCCTGTCGAGACGCCAAATGCCAGATGGACCACTTTACTTTGGTTTGAATGTGAAGAATTATGGGCAACCCCTGGCAAAATATCATAGCGCAGTACATCGTTGTATTCTGCAGTTTTCAATGCAATTGAGCAACCGGCTCCACTCTCGCCAAACCTCCTTGTCGCAACTCACCTAAATGGCTTGGAAAACAATTCAGAACATAGGCCAGGTCCTTGAGGCGTCGTGTTAACCTAGACTACTGCAGCGGGGTGAATGGAGGACCGCCTGAACAGAAGCCCCAGCAGGCCGAAGTGCGGAATTCGGAAACGCTGTGGAGTGTGGAGAAACGGAAGTAAGAGAAGTCATGAACTACTCCATCAGTTGAGACTAGCGCACTTGCAGGTACCAGTGCGAGATGCGCAGAGTAGCTTGTATGAGGAGACCTGTGAAGATGAGAAGTTTTGAACGGCGACGGAAGGTGATAAAAGCATGCGTGACGTGATGCCGCAAGTCAGTCTAATGACCTGGAGAACGAGATAATTTGGGTTTAGCAAGTTCAGGGTAGGCTGGGAATAATAACGCCCTTCAAACTGTGAAGCTATGGTGCTGTGAGCTACGAGACTGGACAAGATCTCCACGAGGCTCTACGCGCCGTAGATCCGCGAGGAGTCTGACGGAGCGAGGGTCGAGATTGTCAAGGGCATGGTAGATGCTGTTATGTTTGCTTCATCGACTGTGACGGGCGGAAGCAGAAGCAAAACTTAGGATGTCAATCCTTGAATCCATCCTGATTTGGCGAGGCTTCGATCCGTCATGCGTGCAGGCTAGCTTGATATCACAGGCTCAAGTTGTCATTCCCATACGAAAATTTTCTCTATGTGTGAGGAGCTTGCAGACGGTGATTTTGTGACGTCCAATTTGGGCGTGCGACATGTGGGACGTTGGTCATTGGGCTTGGTGTTGAGGCGCGAGCTTGGGCGCGCTCGATTGCTCAGATGGAGAAAGGAAAGACATATGGACAAATAGAGCCTCAATTGCCAAAGAACTGCCAATTGGTCCGAAACGATCGAGCGGACCATTTAGAAGATCCTAACGGCCATCGCAGCCTGTGTCACCCTGGGTTACATGACACCGAAATAATGTGGATATCAGGAGACTATGCGACGATGCAACGGCGATGCAACGATATCTGCTCCATATAGCACGCTTACGGCCATCATCGCGTCTTTGGGGGTGGCCACTAGGCAGAAGCCTTCGTGCAACTAGGTTCGTCGGGCCCGGAAGTGGTAATACATCGCAAGTGACATTAGACAGCGCTAAACCGCTCCTAGGTGTGTCATAAGATCTGGTACTGTAAGTGCGTCTGTCTGGCTCGTTTGCATTGTTGGAGCAGGGTCGGTCGAACCGTGATGCTCAGTAATACGGGCCAAGCAGTTTTTAGCGTCCCGCCTTGCTGCTTACGGAAGTCGCAAGCTGAATTGTTGAGGCACATCATGAAGCTAGTTAAGTACTGGTTACTAGAGTCAACAGTCGCAACGGGCCGCGTCACCCGTCCTACCCTCTCTACCCGCTTTACCCCAGTAACCACAACCGAGCGCATGCACCAGGATTTACCATACATAACGTGTAGGGAAGACAATGACCGCGTTAGGGAAGAAAACTCCACGCTGAGGAGTAACCAAATTACTTGACGGTGCCATCGCCTCCCCGGGGACTCAGGCGACAACGAATATATCCGGAGACATTACCACTTTTTCGATTGTGCACACAGTTCAGCTGGGCGATTGGCTTCCCTGTCGTACGTCGGCATGTCACTCACTGTTGGACGCATTCAGGGTTCTTTGACAAGGGGGATCCACACCTCTTTGTGAAAGTGTGCATTGGGAAATCGCCGAAGAGTGCAAGTTCTGTAGATTTTTCGCCAGGGTCCTCGCTTCGCATCTGGAATGCAACGGTCTCATCCCCATCAGGTCTAGAACGCCTCAAAAAGCAAATTGTGGGCAACTGGGGCAAGGGCTGTGTGAGCCGGAGGGTGGCTGCCGAGTATGAGTGTGCAATGGGCCGGCTTTGATGATGCATCAAAACAGAGCTGCTAATTGGGGTGTGCGGATTTGCAAGGCAGACTCAGCCTCCGTCGCGTTGCATCGTAGGCCCTGCCTTCTCGATATCTCAATTGGGAATAGGGTGACACTGCCTGGCTGCCCTCCGTTCGTTGTGCCCTGGACCAGGATCCCACCAGATTTTTCCATTTGAGCTGCGACTGCACCAATTATCCCCAAACCGTTGGGACGTGGCCAAAAGTAAATAGGCTTGCGAGGGGTGGCACCACCGGAAGCTGACGCGACACCAAAGAAATATAGAACACTCAGCTACAGATGTATTCTGTCTTGTCAACCCACAGCAAATATTGTAGCAGGTGCCCAAGGTTACAAACTACACGCCCATTTCACGCTTAGCACTTTCTGGCAAAACGTCACCAAGCAGGCGTCTAAGCACACCATAGCAGGACGAATGACTGTATGTTGTGCACACGCCTCCTGGAAATCGTTTGAACGCCGTTACTCCCATCGGAGCTTTGACACTGGTCTTTGTAACGAAATGCATGATACTGTACTGTACATATTTATGCAAGTACCTACGGGCAGGATGTAACTAGATGGTAAGATACTTTGACGCCGGCGCCGTCCCGCCTGCGAAGGCAATGAAATTCCAGTTTACCACGCTCTTCCGGCCACGGAAACCGTTGTTCACGCGATTGGCCACGGAGTCTGTTCCGGTGCCTGCCGGGAGGCCGGCGGGGCGAGACGAGAGGACAAGGTTCCGGAAGAAGATGAGAGGTTGAACGTACACTGCAACACGCCATGCAACGCGGCTTATCATTTTGACCCCGAGGCGTTCGGCCATCTCAGGTAGTTGAAATTACTATCAGGGAGGTCCTTTGTCTGTGGCAAAGGTGCCAAGTGAAGTACGTACCAAGACTCACTTGAATACACCTTACACACGTCAGTCGTTGGAGAGAGAGCATCCATTCACAAGGAAAGGCACTGTGCTGCGCGCGGGAAAGTGCAGGCGTCGGTCGGGATTCATCTCGGGGATTGTTTTTACAAGGATACCAATCACCTGACACCTGCATTCTGTGGTGGTGCATCAAGCCAGGGAAACCTGACGCCTTGTTCCCAGCCATGTGCCTTCCGACCCACAGTCCTCACCTGCAGTCAACCATGACGGCGACTTAAACCGGGAGCTTCAGCACAGTTGCCTCAACACAGCCTAGCAGGCGACAATCGCTGAACCAAATGCGCTAGCATGTTCTGCCAACTTTTGGTCATCTATCAGCCTCCCGGACAGAGTTTCTGAAAGCCATTGTCCTGCAGTCCACTTGTCCCACAATTCTGCAATCGTTGCTCGGTTATGAACTGCCTCCCCCCTATAGCGACAGACATTTCGTCCATCAATTCTAGGTGGCTGTGTCGTTTGCGTCTCAGTCGTCCCACCGTAGCTTGACGTAACCTAGTTCCAAGCACAGCTTTTGAAGTTCTATGTGAGATGGGTACTACATGGCGGCAAGGTTCGGCGTAGCACCCATCAGGCCGAGCCCAGCCCGGCGACACACAGTTACATACTCGGTGCTCAGTGCTTCTTGAGAGATTGACACAGAGTGTTACATGTAGAAAATGGGGCGTGCACATGTTTATGGGTATGATTTATGTCGCCACGAGGCACTACTTTATTGTTATCATCACTTTACAATGGTTCCAAGTACCATGTATGCCAAAAACTTGTTAATGTGTCCTTGGTATTACCTCTCACTTCTGGAGCTGGTTGGCGACTGTACTTCGACGAGAACCATTTCTCACATTTCCAGTACTGAAGCATTTTTATCCCCTCGTGGCTATTTCACTTATTAGCTGTGATATCAATGAAGCTCGGCTTGTCGTCGACTTACACTGAAGCATAATGCTTAAGAACTCCATGCAATTTCTTGTATCGTTTTTTTACGTCGGGTTTGACCATCCCGATAAACAAAGCCACAGCAAAAACGCTGGTTTCCTTCACGATTGGGGTCTTTGTAATATTTGAACCGATCACCCCTACGAAAGCCGGGGAGTTAGTTTCTCTCGTCCTGGCGTGAGATTAGTTGTGTTGTCACTTACATCGAAGCCAGGCTGTACTCGTCTCCACCTGCGTCTGAAACCCCATCATCATCGCTGGAAGGGCCCAACGGATTTCTGCCGGCTACAATTGAGGCACCACGTGGCTGGGGAAACATGTGATGGCCATGTTGGTAAGTCTGCAGAGAGCCCGCCGAGGTTTCCGGGTCAAAGACTTGCACAGAAAAAGATGCAGGACTGAGAGTCCCTCCATCAGATCCACAATGCCTCGCGGGACTGCCTTGTGTTGCGGCGTGGGCCCATTGGGTATCATGGCCCGTGGCACAATATGCATTCGACCATGGCGCTGTTAGATAAGGCCGTGTGTCGACGACAAGTTTGAACTCCTGAGAGTATTGTGTGGGCTCGGCGTGACCAGCCTGAACATTGTCACAAACATTCGTCTCACCCCAGGAGGCATCCTGCGACGCAAACTGGTTGCTTGTCTGGGCCGAGGGAAACATATAACCCTCTGATATGCCACCTTCGACATATGCTCGATGCCAACGATTCTAGCATGACGTTACGATGAGAGAAGGCTATGATTCGGGGAGGAAACTCACGCCGTGTTGGTCCATTATTCGTGGATGTAGTCTTGTATGCTGGAACACCCAGCTCGAAAACATTTGAAGTGGCGACTCTGAACAACACCTGGACGACGGCAGCATTTTGAATACATCCTGCCAAGTGGCGACCTTGTCCATAAAGGTGACCGCGCCAGGCCCAGAAAGTACCTTGACCAACAGAGAAAAAGACTTGCCAGGGACTATTTCATTAACATGTTCAAAGCCAACAGCTATCCTGCATCACATTCGCCTTGCTAATGTTGGGGCAGCGGCCAAAACAAAACGCCGGGAACGAGGAGCAACTGTAGAAATGCGGCTGTGGTTACGAGACGACTGTGGGTTGTGTTGCAAAATTGAGCAGTGTTGTTCATGCCTGGCCTGGACTCTGGACCTCAAGCCTCGCCGGAAGCCAGGTTCTCACATCACTGCGAGAACATCGGTTGCACGCCCTTTCTCGCGAGCATTGAGTTGCCGACATTTTCGAATACTCAGAGGCTGCTGTGTCCAGGTGAGCATAGAACTCTGAGGAATACCTTGGCAGCTCTTTGTTGAAAGTGGTCCAAAATTGTGTGACAGGTTGTTAGGAGAGAGGCATAGCTAACCTTGGGGTCAGGGCGATATAACAATCCACATTAGTTCGGAAACTTCAACGCTAGCCAACATCCCTCTCACGCCCCCAAACCAGAACGAAGACCGTGGCAAGTTGAATGTCAGACCCCCCTGCGTTGTGATGGTCGTGGACACCCCCCACGGTGTCAAGGGCTGCGTTGCCTGTCACTCGTGGATACAAAGAATCCCATGACGGCCCTATTGCCGAGTCCTTAGCCTTGACGCCTTGTATCTATCTGTGTGATGTCAATTGGACCCTGGATAAAGTAGTCCTACCATGTAATTGCGAAGCGTACCTTAGGACGAGGGCGTCAAGTCACAACATCCCGAGTCAACAGCTACGGCTGTAGCCGCATTATAGACCAGCCCGCTGTTCGCGCATAGCATCTGGTAAAACCTTTTCCTTTCTTTTTTTTCGTCGGCAGTTGCATTGTCAGCTAAGAGTATGGCCCGACACGGTTGTTGTTGGCTCCAATGCAGAAGGAATTGCCGTGCGTTGCGCCTGTTGCGCTGCCAATCTGGGAAGTGTCGCCTTATGATTGTGGAGGTAGCCGGGCGAATGCCGGAATATGGAGTTCACCGTGGAGTGTGGAGGAGGACATGCGTGGAAGAAACGGATGACTTGATCTACCGGGACGAAGCGGCGCGTGCCTAGCTTGACCGCACTGCTGTGTGATGCATAGAGTAGCCTGCCAAGGTGGGAGACCCGAATGGTACTAGAAGTCAACAATGGTATGCGCCAGGTCGACTAGGAAACAAATCATCTGAATCCGAGACGTGACTTCTCGAGGATCTTCCTTTGATAAGAGACCGCAAGCAATCCACCGCGAAATCGTTGTCATTCTGGTGACGAGACCCCTCTAGATAGGCTTGGAGACGGTGGAAGCACCGTCATAAGTAAATGAGGAAGTCAGTGTGATTCCGAGCATTTGTGCGTAGTCCTGACTCCATCGCTGAGGGGTGTCTGGTAGCATCCAGGCTCATCACTTGTCGCAAGTATAACACGGTGCGCTGGGCGCCGATCGCCGAGCACCGAGGAAGGAATCTTTGTCGTGCCACTAGGCTCCTTGAGCCCAGGAGTGGTAATAAATGCAGAAGCGATCCGGCCAGGATGGACTGCATCGTTCTATCACGCCAGGTGACACTAGACAACGCTAAATCGCTACTAGTTGGATCATGGACGATCTGGTAAGTATGTCGCAACTGGCTCGTTTGCAATGTTGGAGCAGGGTCGGTCGAAACGAGATGCTCAGTAATACGATACGGCCAACAGGAGACTTAGCGTCCAGCCTTGCTTATTATGGAAGTTACAACGAAATATTCACAGCGGGCCGCTCACCCGCTCTACCCTCTTTGCCCGCTTTACCCGAATATCTACGACCGAGCGCATGCACCGATATTTGCTATGGAGTCTGTGAGGCAAACGATGACAACGTTGGAAAGAAAACGCCACGCTGAACTGTGACCAAACTTTTACATGGTGGCATCGCCTCCCCGGGGGTCTAGGCGATGCATACGCCATATTCCAGCCAATAATTCGTTCTCAACTGCAATCTTAACACATGATTGAAGGAGCGCCTCAGCCAGTCGAGTTTCGAAGAGTTGCGGGACCCACAACACAGCCCCAAAACAGCCGGCTGCGTCAAGGCAGCTGTGATGCAACAAGCGTTGTCTTGCCATTCCAGTAAGTACATAGCAAGAGCGCTTGCGTGATTGAGTCAACAGACGCAGCTTAATCCGACAGTGATCCCAATTCAACCTTTGACACTGGTGGCAAGTGCTGTAAGACGTGCTAACAGCTCTTTCAACTATAGGTTTATCTAATCTGGCCGGTTTTGGCTCTTGCAGTTGAGGTTGACTGAAGTTTAGCTCACATAAACTCATGTGCAACCTAAATTGATCTGAAAGGCGGAGAAAGTGGGCCAATTCAATGAACCAGCTGCGCCTTCAGCAATAACTGTCCCTCTAGACAACAAACATATCTGGAGACATTCATACTTACACGTGGCTTTGGTGAAGGACTGCTTCTGCCCTACCAACAATACCCCGACTGAACATTTCTAACAGATAAAACAAACAGTCAAAAAACACCAATTTTCCCCTGGGGGATCCTCGGTAGAAGAAATGAGCGATTTTCTGGCATCCAGCGAAGACGTTGGCGAGGAGTTTGTACATAACATATATTGGACCAGCCATTGTTTGAATCGGTTATTTCCTAAAGGCGCTGTGGCGTTGGTTGAGTCGCTAACTGCAACACAATAGTGAAATGGGGAAGGGGATATTCGTTCGAACACCCACAAAGCGGGTGGCATGATGGGAGATTCCTAGTTTGACAGTTGAGGTGCGACGCCACGGTGCGTTGTATGATTGGCTCGACCTTAGAGCGCCTCCTGTATCCTTTCGCGCGTCCATGTGCATGTCCCTACTTCTGAAAGTCCGATGTAGTGGCCTAGCAAGACGTGGTGATAGCTTCGAGCGCGCTGCGTCGAGCAAAGTCTGCATCCTTGCATCGCGAGCTTGAGAGCTGCTGATGTTGTGGGCTCGAAAACCGATGTGCAGCAGGGAGATTCATTGCCCGTCTCAACTGCGCGATCAGGTAGGTCACGCTCATGGGACACAAGTGACTAATCACACTGTTAGATTCAGCAACCAAGCGACTTGCAGGTTTTGTGCTAGTATTTTTCGGTTATGCGGCCACGGCACGACCGCGGGACATTGGCGTACTCCCCGGCGCAAGGCCCGCTAGTGTCAAGTGTGGTAGATTGGCGGGAGAGTGTCCACTTAAAACGGCGCTAAATGTTAGATACACCAGCGTTATCGGTATAACCAGACCTCGGCCTCGAGAATTGACTAGATTTCAATAATTCACTCATCGACGTCAACCTAACATTAAAATGCAGGGTTGGCTATAGTTATGTCACGTTCCTTAGAGCGATAATTTTGTGTTGATATTGGGTGTGTGTGTACCGTATTTGTGTGTTATTATGTTCTCTCATCCAATCCATTTGATGTACGGAGTACAGACTTCAACCCCTGTCATTATCCTAGTATCCATAATAATAGTGTCGTGTGGCTGTGACAGAAAGTCTCTCCGCCTGAAGAACACACAGTAGATAGTTACATCAACGAATACTTACTGTACAACCATCATTTTTTGGCCTCAATAACGGACCATGACCAGGGTAGGAAATTAAATGAGGCTCGTGAAATCTAACAAAGTGGATACGCAAAAAGATCTGTCCATAGTTGGCCCGGATCACTCCCACTGTACAAGACACAAACAGCGTAACACTTTGGTGGGGGGATTTTTGTCTTTTTTGGCGAACTTTACACTGGAGCCATGACATGCCGAAAGCTTATAGGTGGAGTGAATGCCGAACTATTTCCGGCCGACATGCGGCATTCTCGGGACAAAGACAATGTCCATCAACACTGTGGAGGAGCAAGTTCTTGCAAGAAAGGTCCATAAAAAACTGCCTTGTCAGGTCCATAAATAGTGACCACTCCATTCTTTTGTCACTCTGGGTCTCATCACAGATTTTGAACTGAGCCGTTGCAGCCTAGCTGTTGGTCAGCTCAATTCCCCCTGCCCCGCTCGTTCGGCACGGCCCCCCTTCAAAATAATGGAACTAAAGAAATTATACAGCCACAGCCGTAAAGCGGCTTGGGCACAATACTACTTTCTTTCCCCGCCGAACCACGATCGATGTCTCTGAGCCCCAAGAGCAGAAATACAAGCCCTATGAGGCAGGGACGTGGCTCTGCGACTTCAGTCTACAGAGGCATCATCCGACATGTGTATCGTTTCCCGCAGGAATCGGTCTCTGTCCAAGAATGGGCACCACAGAAGCGCTTCTTGACGTCCTCTACCACCCGGCTGGGTTATCGCAATAACTCATAATAGCTAGGCCATAAACCAGAAAGGCGTAGAATGATCCAGAATTTCAAGAAGCATACTAAGCCGCAATCTCGTGGTGCATATTGTCTTCTAATCATAGAAGGGCATAAAAACCACCACTCTACAGAATATGAGCTCTTTTACAAGGAGCCTAAATTTATCGCACTCTCTCTTCCAGCCGGCCCATTCATCCTATAACCTTTCCTAGCACGGCTAGACGTGAGGGTACGCTCGTTGTCGCTAGCTGAAGTGGTACTTGAGCTACTTGATTTTTGGGTTCTAAAGACCCTAACAATCCCACCAAGGCAACTTTTCAGATAAATTATATTAAGGGACGAATCAGCTGGCATTAGGGAAGCTCACCAAACTCTTATTTGACCGCTATGGATTAATTTACGAAAGGAGGGGGGAGAGGAATAATGCATTAGATATCGTTGTAAAAGGCAGAGAATGAATAACAGTGAGAGGCGAATGCTGCACTTAGCAAGAGGCGTAGAGCAAGGAAAACACGATTGGGGAAGGCGGTAGAATGACTATCAGTAATAGACAGGCTCTTTAAGATTAAAAGGATATTGAATAGCAGATATAGTAACATGTTGGTAGAACTTCAGGTTGAAAGCCGAGGGATGAGACGAAGGGACGGCGATGTGGTAGATGTGGTAGATGCGGCAAGACTGGTTATAATTCGCGCACTTGTTAGATAACTGTAGAAATGTCTAATTTAGAGGACCGCAATGAAGATCAACTCTATTTTTTGCGTTGTGGTTGTTTTTTGTTTAACCTGTGCGCGAAAGTGATTGAGGGCGTTTCACTCGTTATCGTGCCCACTCGTTGGGGAATTACGTGACGTAATATTAGCATACTAGGCTATTAGGACGAGGATGTCACGTTCAACGCAACGTAGAAAACCTTCCCCTTCCCGCTACAGTAGCTGTGAATGAAGAAGCATCGCAATCTGCCTTGATTTTCACTCATCAGGAGGTATTAATATTGACCGAAAAAAGTTTAACAAGTCTCATACTTACTGCATAAGCAAGACTAACCAAATTAAAATACTACGCCACCCCTTGCACGTTAGAGCTGTGGGTGCAAGGGGTAGAATCATCCGAAGGCTGAGAGTCCATGGGCCAAGCAATTATTACAACCACTGCATTGGTAATCTAGTTGAGCCTTGAGCAGTGATGTACTTTTTTATGCAGAACTCTAGTCTATCTTGTAGGGATTCCGTGTAAGAACCTGTTGTCTCCTATGACGCTGATCCCTCATCTTCATCTTCATACCATCCGGGGGAGACTCATAAAACAGGCGACTACGATCAAATGGCGCATCCAACATCAGGCCCTGGAGCGTTTTCACACGAGAGACAGCTACGTAGCTGAGACCAGTCTGAAAGTCCCGGCAGGAGAGGTCCGTAACGATCACGTCTTCAGTAATGCTTTGCGACTTGTGAACGGTAATAGCGTAACATATAATCAGGGGAAACTGGGTGCGAGTGCAACGAGTGGCTCCGATGAGGAAGTCCCTCTGTACTGGGAGTATCGGGACAATCTTCCGGCCATCAGCGGTGGTCAAGAACACCGGTCCACTGTACTTGTCAAACTCCATCATGATAACACAAGGAGGGTCTTGGACGGGGTCAGTTCCAGGTGCCCAGCCGATGTCGTAAACGGTACCACGGGCGCCGTTGCAGAGGCCAACTGGCTGCCAAAGGTTGGACGTCAGCATCAGACAGGCGCCAATGCATATGGGGATCTGCTTCGCAAGGTTGCCCGCCTTGTCGTCAGGAGCAGCAGCCGCGCTGGGGCCAACATTCTTAGCTTTGACCTGGATGACTGGCCGGCCGAGGCGGTCGAGGTGGTAGTGATTATATTCGTTCACCCTATCCTTAGTCGCGTATACTCGTAAGGCGTTGGCGAACCTGGCGACCTCTTCATCATCTAGTTTTGCCTGTATTCGAGTTGAAAGGAGTTTCCAGGACTC
>NW_011942171.1:658347-680050 GCF_000187425.2 Metarhizium robertsii ARSEF 23 | reverse complement strand
TGGCTCCCCATAATGATCGTCCGGATGGGTGTCATGGTGCTCCCTGCAACACTTGTACGCAGCCGCGAAGGAATCGAACCGGTGGCCGCCCACTACGTACAACTCCTCTGGAGAGCGATGTGGATGAGCCATCATCAATTTAACACGGCAGAAGTCGTTAAACTGGGTAGAGGTCTCTGTGGACCTGTATCGAGGGAAGTAAGACAGGACCCTCTTCTTCGCCTGAGCAGCAAGTCTCCTCCACGTCTTGAGGTTGTACGATTGCAGGTACTCGAGGTAGGTTACACCCCCATATTGCTCATTTCTCTCGAGATACTTCCTGTAGTTGCCGATGGTCTCATTGATATCCTCGCCGACGCGATACGTCCGCGCATGTTGCTCCAATGGACGGCAGTCCACGGAGACCACCATCCGCGTGCCTTCCTGCAGAGAAAGATTAAGCAAGAGATGGGAAATCTCCTGCGCCGAGTAATCCCTCTCGGCAATCAGCTTATTCATCAGACGAGAGGAGAAGGACAACAGGGGCTGAAGGTGCGCGGTGTGCGGCAAAACCTGGTCCGCAAGCTTACAGTAAGGCTCTGTCTTCTTTTCGGATTTGCTGCAATACTTCGCAGCATACGTGATTACCGCCTGTAAGCTGGTGCAAGGAGATATGTCGATATTGGCTAGCCAGCCTAGGATAATGGCGGGATTGAAGTGGTTCATGAGGTTGTCATTCCGTGCCGCCTCGAAAACGTAGTATGACTTGCCTTCCTTCCTGATAACTGCTGCCAGCTCCCGCAGAGCACGGGGAAAATTAAAACGGCACTCCTTCTCTCGATTGGCCGCATTGGCCGCCTCAATATCGACAGCAGCCCCTTCCATATCTCTCGCTAGGTCGCCGGTTCTCTTCCTCGCCCGCAAGCAGTACGTGGTGTTGCACTTGTGGCGCTGGCAGCGGTTCACAATTTGTGAGAGCCGCAGGAACGTCATCTCCACGCTCAGCGGATCCACGCTCAGGGGATTACCCTCGCCCTGAGGCACAGTCCTACTCGGCTCAGGGTTAATAGCAGTGATGTGGAATCCCCACGTGCGTGCAAATACATCGCGAGCGGCTTCGTCCTCCATGAGCTTCATCCTCCATGTCGACTCTGGGGCAATTCTCCATCCAGTACAGGCCATGGTTGTGCGGACTACCTCGCCCTTGCCATTCATACCGATCCCAGTAATCTGTGATTTTGAACTTCTTGCTTAACACGATCTCCCGAAAGAAGCAGTATCGGTGGTAGAAGTGGAAAGCACCAATGTGAGGGTTCTGTCGCAGTAAATCAGTGTGTCCAATAGTGTGAAACCATATATTACCAAGGACTTTGTCTGACATCATAGGGTACTAAAAAGGAAATTTTAGTGTAAATAAACATCACGTTACTAGGGTTATTATCTTATCGGAGAGACAATTATCGTGAACGTACCTGAAAACGGTACGTGCGCGATATGATAATATATTGAGAATATACTATTGGACACACTGCAGTAAATGGCGTGATAGAGCCATCCTCTCTGGCTCGGAAGCGGCTAGCCATTCTTCATATCGGGGCATATGTTGGTAGAGACTCCGCCAGTCTAAATCTGCCGGGCTGAATGTGATGAATCCAGGTGGCCAAACATGATGCACAAAACGATACAAAAAAAAAAAGCAGCGGCTATTTAGCCATGGTGCTCCAATGTAAGTCGACGTCGATCCGGGCTGAATGCTGATAGATACCACCGCCAACAGGCGTAACAGCCACGAGGGGAGAAAGTACTTCCTCAGTGCTGGAAATGCGGGTGATCGCTCTGCTCGAAGTCCAGTCTGGCCAACCACGTCGAGAAGTATGATGATATGAGGGGGGTGCGGTAGATTGCTACGGTATAGCACTTGGAACGCATGTAAAGAGATCACGAGAACAGACTAAAGCCTCATGGCAATGCGAATCATGTCTATGCACAGGCACAAGTCGCACTTTGCTCTCTACTAGTTTCGTGTGGTTCCTTCTTGGTTAAAATGGAAAAGCATCTAGTCCCAAGAATGTACTTGTGAGTGAGTTTCATCGCTATGGACGCGACGCTAACTCAGTCACAACGCACCACACTACAATGTGAGTTGCACGAATCCGCTTGAAACTGACCAGTAAACATAGAATTGTTGGGTGCGTGGGCACGTTCTCAGTAGCCCAGCTCAAGACGCCTAGCTATTGGTGGACTGTGGTGGCTGTTTGCGAAAGGGACGTTCTCTACTTTGTCCTGAATGCCTGATATTGTTGCCAAGGCAGTTTACTTTTGGGTGAAAAGCTGCTAAGAGAGCTCCTCGGAAAAGTGGTCTTACCAACCACACCATCCCACCATGAAGCCTGACTGCACCTCTAATTCGACCTGCTTTTGTGATACTCTCTTACTAGGCTCAAATTACCACGGTATCTCACCAGGTCTGCTACAATGTGACGGAATGAGAAAATTCTCTTCTTTGCAATCTAGTTAGCGGTAGCCTAGCTTACAAAAACATATATGGTACAATACCTTAATTGCTTTGACTCGTCGCGATTGCTTGATGTGGATGTGAGCATTCTCCAGTGTTGTGAAAATCACAGAACGCATGATCTGGGCTACTGGCTTCATGATTACATGGACCATTTTATACTTTCCAAGACGAGGACCCTAAAATAGATCATACGACGCTAGCATAAGCCCAATTCCGTGATTACATCCTAAAATTACGAGACTGTTACTATGGAATAGAGCGGGAAATGATTCTGTGAGCACTGCAATGGCAGCACGCCCATGCTTTTAGGAGTGTTACTATTTTCTTTGTGAAGTGCGGGAGCCGACTTCATCGGCCTCTGCGTCTAGAACTTTTCTTAGGTTTAAAGAATGTCGAAGTTGGTTTGTTTGGAGCTTAACAGATATCTAAGGCACAGCTAAATTGATCGTCCTGAGATGCCGCGCTGTCAGACGTATAGTTACCTAAACGGTTGTCAAACGATATTACTCCCCAGTCGAGGAAGCGTCCTAGCCCACTTGGGCACTACTATTGTGTATGTAACTGGGACCTTCGTCCTCTTGACTTGGGTAGTGATTAAGGCTAATTGACTCTCCATAATCTGTATCATTTTGACAAGGGGTACGGTACAGGTGTCGCCATGACACATCTCTGAGGCATGGACGATCCTTGTATTTGCAGTAGTTCCTGGCAAGCCGATTGTTTCCTTTTCAAAGCCTATCAGTGAACTGATTTCGGGAACGATGCGAGGGGTCACTTCAACTGGGTCTTGTTTGTGACGTGAGGGAGATGTTCTCGTGACGGTGTGAATTGAGTTAATCGTCTACGTTAGCGCGGCGTGCGGAAAGTGTCATCCCATGGTAACCGCTTCTCAATCTCACCTGGCCTTTAGGATGGGCCCCTCACTAGGGATAGCGGTATTGAAGAATCCTTTGTCGCATGGGAACTTAGGAGAGACGAATTTTATGAGTCATTTTATGACATTTCTTCAAACATGTTGAATAGCTGCAGCGAAATTTGTAACGCCCGAATCCTCTCAAGAGCTCCTACCGCACGAAGCTTCCAAAAAAAGGTCATCCAGTAATTACTTAAGTCTTTTCCATGTCTTATCCACGAACCCGTAAAGCTTTATTGCCGGGAAATCATGAGAACAACGTTTGCAGCACTCTTGTGGTGCGCTCTAGCTTCCTCTACGGTTAGATATCATCAACCAACCCATGCACCTAATGCTCCTAACAATCTACTAGACAATAGCAATCCGAAAACATGAGAGTCCTGCAGAGAAACCGCTAAGTGCCACCGAGGAAAATGTTCTACACCGCCGTAGAGACCGAATAATTGAATGGGAAAGGATTGACTGCGGTCCAGGCCCGAACCAATGGGATCCAGCCGATATTGAACAAATCGCAATGGGGATCCAACATCTCAGCGGATTGACAGGTAAGCCAGGTAATGGACCAGGGCCTGGAAATTGCGGTCGAGTCAGTTGTTCTTGGGGCGCTTCGATTTGGTGGTGCAACGACGTAAGCCTTTCAAATCTTCCTATCTCTCTCTCCGTGTTACTGTGGACCGTCCTGATTGCACTTTCTTACTAGAATGCTACACCGTATCAACTGGACGGATGGGAGGATATCGTGGAAGGTGCCAAGAAGATTTTCGAGAAATGTACCGAAGCCAGTTCAGAGGTACTTGGCCAGGCCTTCGCAAAGGATAGCTGGAATGTTATTATTCGACAAGATACTTGTTGAGCAGGCTATGTGTGTTGTTAGAAACACGGCCGCACTATTGTGGGGACTTTGTGTTGAAGGAATAAAGGATGTATTCTTGTCTGTTGTCTCCCAGAGTCCAACTTGAAGAGTTGGAATCCTTTAGGCGTCTTCGTTCCCCAACTACTTGCATTCGTTCAAGACGTTCAACAGACATTACTTGAGACGGCTATTCCCAAATAGGCAGTTCTACAACTTCTATGGTAAACACAAGACCGAAGCAGATTCGATGCTTCTCGCACTCAATAGCTGCAAGTTGATTGCGGCATTGAGCAGTACTTTGGCTGTGTCATAGTGCCGCCAAAGGAGAACAAGGAAAAGGTGAAAGAAAGCAATCATGTAATGGACACGACTAAAAATGGGCGAAGTTACGCCGTCGCGTCTGGCTCTACGGACGAAGGGTACACTTCACTTCAGTTCACTTTTATTACGCCCAGTAGAGAAACTCCAAAAGAGCAACTATAAACCTATGGGACGTGTACATTCTGAAGCCTAGCTTTTGTCTCATTGACGCCCATGAGTCCTTGTCATCCAGTCTCTGCTCTTACAATCTGTTGCTTGCTTCGCTACGAAGGGTACATAGAGAACAAGTAGAAGAAATACATTTACAAAGCAGAATCGTCAGTTTTGAATCAATACTTCAATAGTTCATCAATTATCCCTCTCGTGAACTGATAAGTTATTAATGCAGCTGGCGTTTTTACTCACGTAATTCCATCAGTGAGCCTTCTCCATGTGCTGCTTGCAATTGGACTCCCGCTTGTACTTGTAGGAACAGGGCTTAAAAAACCCTCAAACATTGATGGATTTGTCAAGTGCTTGTCGTTGCAATGCCGTGCCATTTCCGCCCTTGTGATCAGCCCCGAATTCATGATACTTGCCAGTGGACGCAGGGTATTTCGACGGACGATACTGAGTTTTCCGATGCTTCGTCAAGTCGCAAGGCCTTTTAAATAATTTGTCGCAACCCGGCTCGCGACAATTCCTTCCAGCCAAATTCCTCATTGTTACGCTGAACCGCCGCCCGATCCACCGGATCCACAACTTTCAAAGGTATGCCCGCGTCCATCAGTAGCTAAATTTGAAGATATCATTGAAAGTGCTCTTTCCTTCTGTATCTTTTGATTACGTGGTTCTTCGAGTTTTTCGATTTGCCGTGTAAGATGGTTCTCGCTACAGTGCAGAAATCCTCCTTTACTCAGCTTGAGCATTTGCTGTTGCCGGTTCTCGGTCCTCGCTTTGATCCCCGGACGAATAACCTCCCCACCATTTTACGATTCAACCATCTCAGCAGTCGGTGTCTCCGGATATGTCGTATATTCGGCCTCCATGGTAGTGGCCGGTGTTTATTGGTTTCTCTTGGAAACCTGCTTGACACATTTCTTGTGATGCTGCATGCAAGCCGGGTTGGTAGACCGTTTAGCGTCAGCGGAGACGAGTCCTAAAACCTCCTCTTACAAACAGCTGTCCAGCACATAGACTATCTACATCCGTAGGTAGGTGTTAAATAGTTTACTATCTATCTTCTGGTGGAGGTCGATCCACCGCCGGTGTTGCTGCCTTGTTCGCATGCGGGTTGAACTCATCATCCACGCCCGCGTAGGGGAGTTGGCGTGTGAAGAGTGCGATGAGTCAGAGGCGCCACGGGGCGGGGAGCCATAAGCCTAACGGCGACTGTGGAGGGTGCAGCTGTGGTCCGACTTCGACCAGCCCTCAACACCTGGCGTTTTGGTGTGCCCGCAACTAACCACGGCACTGCTGTATTAACTGTTGAACATGAAACAGCATCATGTGCAGGGTCCAGCCTGCGCCTTCCATAAATAGCGTGCCTTGGCGGCATCTCTAGCTTACAGAATCAACGCACTCCTTTCATCTGTGTTCCGCTGTGACGTTCAACATTAACTGGGCCATGTTTACTCCTTGTATTCTGGCGACGTACGCGTTGCAGGCGGGCGTCCCATTCACATCCAACAATTCTATTTTTAGCGACCCGTACGGTACCTCGTCACTCCCGTCAACACAGGCTACACCTTGCCCAACCAAGCTCGAAGCACACTCTCATAGTCTTGGGAACTGCCGTTAAGCAAACATCGTGCTGGAAGGAAATAGGTCCGCAAAATGCCGGCTAGTCCACGAGAGCATTGTGTCAGCTCCGAGCATACCTCCGGGCACACAGTGGCTATTATAGCCATAATTTCATCTATGTAGGACTCTAGTTACATGATGTAAGGATGGTCTTGACCAATACATAGATACTGGGGGGGAGGGCTCCAGCTCCCGCATCGGTCTGTTGCCGAAAGTCGACAACCAATAGTAATAATAGCCTCTGCGAGTCTAGCCGCCTGCTGGGACTGTGCCGTGTCTGCTAGGTACTTAATTTTTGATGCGACTAATAATTTGCTAAGCCTTGCCCCTGACCCTGGTCATAGTCCATACTTTAATTGGCATGTAAGCCGACTTTGGCGTCATCCTGGAATAGGCATGGGTTGGCGGGCCTTTCCACCAGCCCTGATAACACTGGAGTTTGAAAAAAAAGGAGACAGGGGAGGAGACTCTAAGGAAATATCCACTGATATTCCCAGATGAAAGTCGACTGCAACAGAGTGGCGCTTTTGTTCCTCCCGCACGACATGGCCCGTGTTGGCTCATGTGGTAAACTATGTTTAAGTTATGCGAAAGGCACCCAAGGGTTAGGGTTAGGGTTAATGCTGTACGATGGCATTGAAATATGGTGGAGACGGTATGTACATGTACGGAAGAAAATGTCCACTAAAATTAGGTGGCGGAAGTCCCCTGGCCGATTATATTACCGGAAGATCAGAGCCTAGTTACCTATTGTTACAAGTTACCAACAACCATCACTGGTCAAAAACTATCTCGCCCAGGCCGTCCAATGGCCGTCTTAGCTTCCCTCTCCTGCTCTTTAATATTCCAAGACTGAGGCAGGCACCCCAACCTGCCTGTGCGCAATGAAGTCAGAGAGCAATACCATGCTCGGGCTCCTGCGGCGGCGAGTTCTGTGGCCGCTCGGTGCCCTGGTTCTCATTTTGATCGTTTTCACGATACAACGTAGCTATTCCAGCCCCGAATCCAGCGTCGCACATTTCCGAGCCTTGGATAAAAGCGACAGCCTTGGACATGTTTTCAACTCGACGCTCGGGGTAAGTAATGCTTTGCATTGAACCGGTTATTTCCCACCTGTTCTGGACGGTGATGCCGCCATGGAAGTAAATTGACTGTCTCAATAATGCGTCTTGGCTAACGAGCAGCCGCCTCTTTTATTGCGAATCTATAGTTCGAGGATATCCTTGTTGTCGGCATGCCGTCCCGGACAGATCGTCGCGACGGTATGATACTCGGTGCGGCCCTTTCCGAGCTTAAAATTAACTTTGTTGATGGCGTGAGAGGCGACGACGTAAACGAAAAAGCAATTCCGGTGCCCAAGGATCGAAATAACCATCTCAAGGGTCCCGTCTTGGGCTCCTGGCGTGGTCATATGAACGCCATCCACGAGTAGGCGCTTCCTTTTTCTTGACCGCTTTTCTCTTATCGAAGGGCCTGTGTCTAACGTTTGGGACCTCCGCACAGAGTCGTTCGAAGAAACTTATCGTCCGCGCTGATTATGGAAGACGATGTAGACTGGGATGTTAGGATTCGCGAACAGCTTCATGACTTTGCTGTTTCCATCCGAGCTCTCACCCAGCCATTGAGACGCCAACCAGGCAAATACGCCGATCCCACGTATCCCAACCCAGGCGACGGTTCACCAAGGAAGTTGCCAGATATGAACTTCTTCAGCCTTCCTGATACCGTCCGGCCTTTGATTTCCCCGTATGGAGATAATTGGGACGTTCTATGGCTTGGACACTGCGGCATGCATTTTGTGTTTGAACATAGCAATCTCATACCCAAGGGCCGCGTGGTCAAGGAAAATGACGCCTCCGTACCGCCCAAGAAAAACCTTTGGTCGATCAACAAACCTTTCTCACTAGTGGATGAGTACCCGGAACATACACGAGTCGTCCACCATGCTCAAGAGGGTGTATGCAGCCTTGCCTATGCTGTTAGCCAACAGGGTGCCCGAAACATGCTCCGTGAAATAGCTCTCAAGCCGGCGACGGATGCATTTGACATTCTCCTCCGACGGCCGTACCAAACAAGCGTGCCTGAGTATCAACCCAAGTCTGTTTTCCCACCATCGGCCGGTTGGTCCCATCGATGCCTCCAGCGACATTGGCGATCACGGCGAGGGATACAGACATGAAGCATTGACAGACATGGTTCGGTTTAGCGTACGGCTGAATGCCGAAGTCATTCTCAACGGTAGCACCAATTACATTGATCAGTTCCCTGACTCTGCAGAATGAGGATTGTTCTGTCTTTTTGTTCTCTTTTTGTTCATTTTCATGCGCCTGTCCTTTTTGTTTATTTTGATACGCCTTGCTCGATTTGATTTGGCTGTTCTTGGTTTGATGACCATGTATGCTATTCATGGCAGAATTGACATGGTGTATTAAAAATTCTCTTGGATGCTGGGTTACTTTTCATGAGATGGATTTGTACAGGTTCAAATTCGCTATAGGATTTATATTCCGACAAGTGTATTATGCCATGAACGACATGTTCAAGGCTGCCCAGGTGCGTATGAAATAGATTAAATAAAGATTGAAGCGTTTCTGGTTAATGCGGGCTGGAAAGTAGGCTCCCTCTCCACAGTGATAAATAAAACGCCATCTAATAGCATGGCATCTGTTTCGATGCGGTCACACTTATGTCCTCGTTAGTTCTTAGCCTTTCTATCTTTGACACTATCGAGCACAGTCGAGCCTTGACATGATGCTAGGCTTATTCTTTGACAGTCCCTTTGGTCAGTGTGCAGATTCCGCAAACGTAGTTGAGATCTTCAAATTCACAGCGCCTTAATGTAAGACAGTGCAGTACTTGAACCTCGAAAGCTAGGTAAGATGCCAGTCGTAAGATCGAAAACGTGTCTCGACACGGCTGGCTGTGGACTTATCACGACTGTGGTCGTAACTTGATGGATAGTATTGAACGTGGGCACTACACGCGATTCGTTGCATCGCGTAGCGGCCTCCTCATCACTGCTGCCTAGTCTTCGGTGAGCAGCTTGTTCTGACTGTCCCGAATGACCTATACAACAAACAAAATAGTTGTCGAAAAAAATGGGAAGTCATAAATCGGGAGTCTGTCAGGTGTCGCGTAGCATATAGGTTACTCTGTGAGCTGTTGAAAAAAGCTCAGTAGGCCTCACTTTTGTTCATTTTAACTCAACAACAGGCTTCAACTTTGCTGCAATGCACCCAGGACGGAACGTTTCCCCGAATTCCGTTTTCAACAGTCGGTTTCATGGTATTGCCATGATGAATTCGGTTCATTACTGTGGTTTTCGTGCTGTGTCTGGGACATCCCCGAGGTACAAATATTACGGGCCAACTAATCTGGCTCTGCTTCATGTTAAAAACAGCTTCCAGAATGATAGATAGCAATGCAGCCTGAAACCAACCAGACCATTCGTCACCAGGCGTGATGAGACTTATTATTAAGCTTCGTAGTAAAATTATTGTTGTTGTTGTATTTCCCCTTCCTAAACTCTAGAAACTGAAGACATTTAATACTCTCGGAATACTATTGCCACTTGCCACTCTGGTGGCAAAAAGCTCTTGCGTGTTTAATCAACAGATGCAGTTTTATCCGACAGGTAGTGAAGACCCTACACAAGGTAAGGTCGATATCCAGCAGACGATCAATTCAATGCCTGAAGATGAGATGTGTATATCTTTCCTTTGCGGCGGTTCCGTGGACGTCACTACAGGCCAGGAATCTGTCCGCTGCATGGAGCGAGTTTACCGCCTCAGATGGGGATGCGACCTTTGGAAGAAGCTGGCTATCTTATGAGCAACCGTTCCAGTAGCGTAATCGACCTTGAAGGATTTGGGCGATGACGAGCGTCACTTAGGTGGACAAGAAGGATGTGGATTGGTAGACATTTATGAGAATATTGACTCTTAATATTCACATACTTGCGTGAAATATTTTTCGGCTCTTTCTAGCACCGAAGTTAAATTCACTCTTCTACGTCATCTCCAACCAGAAGAAGAGTGGGGGATGGGAGCTGCAGACCCAACACAACAGCCTTTCTTCTGATTCTCATGTGCGAACCGAAGTGTCGAATCTTGCTCTACGTTTCGTCCCCTTACGCACGCCAAATGACGAGTCGGGTCTTTTTCCCATTTAACCAGGTAACGTGAGCAATCAGCTTGTCCTCCTCATGTTCGATACCTTCTACTGAGTGAACTTCACTCTTCCAAGATCCCAGGAGCGGGTACCGCTGTGCGCGGTTAGCCACTGTCACGTCTGTGAGGACAACCTGCTGTTGTCGCTTCTTCGTCGCTCCTATTCTTAGAGTTGTCCCGAGCCGTTTCCTTTTCTTCGTTGTAATGATCTTTTTGCGCCGTGCGCTACATTTATTGTATCGCATGACAAATTGGGGCACACACTCTCTATGCCGCTGGTTAGCACCGGGTCTTCTTGACGGCCTGAGGGATCCTACATCAAGCTCTCTTCAGGCTCCCACGTTGTTTCACCGCAACCCTTCCACTTGACGCAATACTGTATTGTCCCCTAAGCAATATTAGCCGGGTCCTCTTAAACTTATGTTGTCGATATACATATACATCTGGGGCAATCATGTGGTCCTTGATTGCCTGGACGGTATACCTGGTAATCGTAAGTTGAAGCAAGCTATTGGGGCATGCACTGTTGCTCTACCAGTTTCCATTACCCCCTACCACTTTTTTACCGACCCCATTCGTTTGAAAAGAGGCTACAGATGATTCAGAATTGATTGTGAAGTCGTCGGACTCAAGGGCATTTCGCGCACTACCCGGTTGGGGTCCGTGGGCTCTTAGGTTATACCGGTTCCCTCTTCCGAGGTGCTCTGGGAATGCCATTGTTTTACAAATATTTCCTGCAGGCGCAGAGTATCAGCCATTTTAAGTTTATTGCAGCAGGCAAAGTGCTTGATCTTATTTTGGGTACGGCCGTTGAACTCGAGCGGATTCTATGACTTTGTCATCTGAGTTACGTACCCTACAAGAGTGTGACAGGACAGTGCGGTACTGCCTTTCCCCGTGTGCACATGTGTCAACTAGTTCCATTCATCAGGACAACCGGATTGTGACAAAAATACAGTAACAACTATGATCGTATTATAATGGATGGGAGAGGAATTGACTGTCAGAGCAGGATAGCCATTGTCTCTTTAGCAAATATGCTAGAATCAGTCGGGCAGTAGTGGGTCAGGGAAGCAAAGTGTTGTGAGGTGATGTGTTCAATTCCTTATCCCGTCAGGGTATGGATGCGGACACTGCCCAGATGACTGGAGTTGGGGTCCTATTCAGCGGACAGTTAGTCCCAGCGGAAAGAGTTTTAAGTAGTGGGCCATTAAAGCATGCCTCTGCACCAAGACCGATCATTATTTTGTCGTCACCCAGAAGAGTGTCAGAACTGGAGGGCCGATCGCTCACAACTACGTCGAATCTACACCAGGCGACCCAGGGCATCGTATCTTAGTATGCCTACTAACCGAGGGTCTGCTACTGCAATTGAAGTCATCTCTGCAGGTGGCTCACATACCCCAGCATTCTTGATTCTTACGGGAGCGGTCCATCAGAGCGCCTTCTACCGTATCCCAGAACTTCACGATGATGCTGTGATTGCTGTATCCACTTCGGGGTTTACCAACGATGAGCCAAGTCTTGAATGGCTGAATCACTTTGACAAACACACGGCGCAGAAAACGACGGGGCAATACAGGCTTCTCATAATCGATGGGCACGGCTCAGACCATACTGTGGAATTTATCCAGTACGCCGACGACAACAGTATTATACTCTTTGGCTTGCCTCCACATCTTACACATATCCTCCAACCGCTAGATGTCGTCGTCTTCCAACCATTGAAGCACTAGCATGCGAAAGCGCTGGATATCCTTGTACGAGATGGCTGCCTTCACATCACCAAGTCAGAATTCTTGGCTACAATCGAGTCAGTTCGAGGGCAAGCCCTCAAGGCTCCCACCATTCAATCTGCGTTTAGGAAGACTGGTATCGTGTCTTGGAACCCAAAGCCAATCCTTGATCAGATACAGGCATTACACCCAACCTCACCCCGAGAGGTGACAACCCCGCCACCAAACAACTGGTCATCATCGCCATTCGATGCCCCGTATATACTACGGCACTTGAATAACGCGGCCAGCAAGATTGAGGACATCCAGGAAGCCATGGGAGAGTTACAGCCAGCCCTGAAGACTGAAATGGACCGGTTGATACGAGGGGCTGTAGTCCAGTCGGCCGAGCTCCGTCAGACCATGAAGGGCCTAGCGCGCACCAAGATGGCCGAGGATCTCCGGAAACAACGCAAAGTTGGAAGGAATAGGCTACTGCAGTCAAAAGGGGCCCGGGGTTGGGGGGGGTCACTACGATATCTGACGGCCGTAGAATGGTTCGGCAGTCTGAAAAAACGCTCTTGAAGCTGTGAGGCAGATGGTTGAACGAGCGGTGACAAGGCACCGTAACGCCTTGAAAAGGCAGTTTGAAGCCCCGGCGAAGGTAGCTAGGAAAAAGCGGCTTGACGGCGTACTAGAACCACTGTGTATGTAGTTGACGTAGAGGGTTGTGGGCGGCATCTACGTAGGAGTTGAGTAGACTGAGTATTGAAAAATGGCCCGATTGCTGGGTGGCCCGTTTTGGTGGTCAGCCGCCTCTTTGAGGGTGGAAGGCGAAGACGGGAACCAACAAAGTGGGAGCGTGGCATGAGTAGTGGGGTTGGAGAGTTGCTTCGTCCCAAAGTATAATCTGCCATGGTCAGGCAGCAAGACTAGAAAGGGTGGATAAATCATTCACACCTCCTCATCACATAAGTGTTCCCCGTCCCCAATCATCTGCGGCCAATCTGAGCGTCAAATTCTTCGCTAATAATCTTCCTGCAACTTCGCCTACCATGTCTGAAGCGTCAGCGGCTGCTCTTTACGCTATGTCCGGCGTCCTCATCGGAGTTTCCGTGATAACTGTAACTATGCGATTCTATGCGAGGCGTTGCCAGAAGGCACCTCTGCTGGCCGACGACTGGTTGCTGATACCTTCCTTGGTAAGGTCATATTCAGTATTGGGGCGGCCTTTCATTCTAATCAGGGCACTGCAGATCACTTTCATAGGCACTTGCGCATGCATCTTTTACGGTAAGTCTTGTGCTGTTTGTTGCCTTGCGAATCCGCTATTGTTTGTCTGCTAATTGCGTCTAAGGTGGTCATATTCAAGTATTTGGCTACTCCACTCACGACTTTACACCGGAACAATTAAAGGCAACCAAAGAACGTTCGGCCAAGGTATTCGCACCGCTTACCCCTTACTCGAAATAATATGCTTGGCATCTATAGGTTCCTAACGTGGTGTAGACTCAAATTGCCCTAAACCTCCTGTCGATTGCAAGCCTTGGCTTTGTAAAGCTAAGCGCCCTCTTCTTTTATAAACGTATCTTATGCGTTTCGGGCGGGAAGGCATCCCTTAACATTACAATCATTACTTCGATAGCTGTAGTTATCTGCTGGGTGGTGACCTTTGAGTTTTTAATTGGGTTTCAGTGTCACACCCACTTCTCAGCGCTTTGGGATGGCACACAACGAAAGTACTGCACTTACGCATGGCCCGCACTTCTTGCACAGGCTATTTCTGACTTCTTGCTCGATGTCTGGGTTCTGGTGTTACCAATCTATCCCGTATGGTCATGTCCACCCCCATTACAGGTTTTTCGCCTTCTAAGGTGCAACAGGTAATGAAGCTTCAAGCCACTATATATAGGAAGATTGCTATCTATGGCATTTTACTTCTAGCTTGCGCGTAGGTTATTATTCTGAAGAATATTGCACTTTGCGACATGCTGACCAGGATCAAGCGGCGTTGGTGCCTCGATTGCAAGACTAGTTATATTTGTTCAACTACAGAGTGGTGAGTTTTCTATCCCCTTTGTGAGCAGTTAATATTATCCTAACGTATTATTTCTGTTTAGTTGGCCAAGCAGCGTACGACAGGATCGATCCACAACGTGAGACAAGATGTGCAGTGACTAGCAACGCCACAATATGCTAACAGTTCTCTCTATGTAGGGTCAATTAGCCAGGCATTCTTCTACATGATTCTGGAAGTTGGCGTGGGTCTAATTGCTGTGTGCCTTCCATCTATCTGGCTAGTCTTTACTTCTGCTGCCCCCGAGGCATTTCTCCAAAGCGATCGTAGTGTCGTCTCACTTGCCTCACTTCATTCAAAGCCCTCAGAGAAAACCCAAGAACCCTCTAGTAATAAGGTGCTTCAGTCAAGCAAGACGAATTCATCAATGGCGTGAAGCGCGATATATCTGTCGGATAAGACTGCCTCTGTTGATAGAACAAGCAAACTGTATGTAATTTTCCAGTTGTTATAACGTCGGTCATCATGACTAAACTTAGCAGGAAAACAGATTCGAACAAAAAAAAAGATGTTATGTAATTAAAAAAAAAACTACAGACCCTATGTATTTGTACATAGCACGCAGAATACATAACAAGAAAAATAATTTGGCGAAGAAGGTTGGTTATATTTAATAACAATGATCTCATAACGTGTCGAGTTCAAAAAGAAGACTGGAACAATAGAAACCTCTCTCCAGGTCCAGTTGTAAATATAATACAAACCAATAATGCAAGTGCGGTACATAAAGAATCAGAGAATTCTATTAATACACAAATTACCACTGATCATATCCATCTGAATTGCCTGCGACGCACTTTGCAATCGATTGCCGTGCACGCATGGACAAGTCGGATCTTCAATCCCAACACCTCATTTACCCGTGCGACGAACTCTCTGCAGTCACCACAAGTTGAACTGCTGCCGATGATTAATGCTTCCCTCAGAGAGTTTTTGGATGCGCTTTCCACGAGTTCCGAAGGTGACCCTCTTGATAGTCGTACCAGACTCGTCAGCTGTCCCACCTATATCAATCATGCTGCTTCATCAACTCAACCAGCATAGTGTTGAATTGAATTGAATTGAATTGAATTTGGTATCGCCTATCGGCGCCTTAGAGTAGGCGTGAGGCGTGCTGCCAGCGTAGTGTTGAATTGAATTTGGTATCGCCTATTGGCGCCCTAGAGTAGGCATGAGGCGTGCTAGCTAGTCTTCAACAGTGATTACATAACCCCGCTTGCTAGTAAAACCAGCGTAGTGTTTGTCAGTATACATACACATTACAGGGTAAGGGCATGTGCTTGTGTATAACATAGGCGATCACGTTTCTCAGCGTGGCTAGCGCCGGGTAACCCTGGTAACCCCCGAATCACGCGCAGGCCATACTTTTGGGGCGAATCCATGCCGTCGACTTGAATAATTTCGTTTTGCGCATGCGAACGCACCAGACACGCGACTGCCTTCCCCTCTTTGGGGACGGTAATACTTATCGCAGGGTTGCATGGTAGAAAAAGTACTTGGAGCTCAGGCCACTGGACTCAATTGTCAGGAAGGTTCCTCTTGGCGACAAGTCGCTCAAGCGCCTCTTGGATCGCCGACTTTTTCCAATGCTGCCAGAGGATCCCCATCGCTCGGAGCTCCGCCAGAACCCACTGTCCATGGGCCAGGCTCGACAATTGACGCCCAATTCTGCAGCCGTCGTTCAACCCATGTCGTTTGAAGGTTATCACGTCCAACTTTTAACTACGAGGTGAAATTTTTTCTCTGGTGGCCTCGACATGTCTGTCATTTGTGCGAGTCCGTCTGGGATAGTTGTTTGTTCCATTCTTCTGCCAAGCTAAGCCCCATCTTCGGCAATTGGCCCGGTGCGTTCCTGAAGTTGTCCGCATTATGTGCAATCTGAGCCGCAAAAGCATGATGCCAAATTTCGTCCCTAAAATCCCTGTCCATTGAATGTGGCTTTTCTCACACAGATACTAGATTGCGCAGCAACTTGAACAGCCCCGCCTGCCTCGCTCTCAAGTCCAGCTTGTGCATACGCCAGTAACATCAGCAACATTTTGTTCGGCCGAGCCGAGCCGAGCGCTTCAATCTCATGATTCATCATCTGGACCCCAAAAAGACTCCATGTGAAGCGGCTGCCAGGGGTAATTCCAGCTCAGGTGGATCTCACGCCCGTCGATGCTGAACGCCACCAGCATTGATCGTCATATCGGCAGAGAAGGAACTGTGACAAACCCAGAACCGTCTGGGAACTCTTCCAAGTGTCCTTCTTTCACGGCCTTGCAACTGACCGCGGCAGGCAACGGAGTTGTTCAATTCGTTGTACTTACCAAATTCGTCGCAGCAAAACTCCTTCCCCTTTCGGTTGGTACGGACAACATTCAGCAAGGTTCTGGACGAAACGTCCCCGAATAGCGACTACTTCGGTCCTCATTTTTGAACAAGTTGCGGGAAAAATTGGTATACTGGCTCCGATGCAACGCGACGAAGGCTGAGTATGGCTTGCAAATTCGCACACTCCAATTATTAGCTCTGCGTTCCTGCGCATTGCACCCCCCTGCTCAGCAGCCACCTCTGGCTCACACAGCCCTTGCCCCAGTTGCCCACATTTGCATTTTGAAGCGATCTACGCGATTTTGCCTGATGGGGATGAGACTTATCCCCGTGAAGTTGTCTGGCATTTTGGGGCTACTGAGGTGCTCCATGCTTCAACTACTTACATTTGCGCCAAGTGGTGACAAAGACGAAGGACAGAGCCGAGCTGCAACCCGAAAAAGAAGACCAAAATATCACCCAGTAACGCTTATGGTGTGTCTCTAGAAAGCCCATTTTGTTGGTGCGCATTGCATTGCAGATGCGAGGCCAGCACCGCTGTTAGGCCCCGCTACTCGAGGAATCACCCTGTGGTAAGCGTCGTACTCAACTAATGGAGCTCCGTGTCGCCGCTGAACATCTTATGCCCAGACGAGAACTTCTACCAAACATTAGCAGCCGAAAAAACCTACAGAACTTGCACTCTTAGATCCATGCGGCAGGAATCGGACCGGACATCTCTTGAAGTGGCCCAATGCACACAGGATGTTCTACTTTAAGGTGCCTTCAAGCACAAACACGTGTGGACTCCCCTTGTCAACTTGTCAAACAACCCTGACGCGCCTAACGGTTTCCGTCAGTCAAGGTCTAAGGCCTCGTGGAGCAAAGAACCTGCCATCCACCTGCTCTGCCGCTCCAGACCTTGCAGCTACCTGTCACAGCCGTTCATTTAATGGCTAACTTATCGAGATACTTGCAACTTTGGTCTGGGTTCAAATACCGCAGATGAGACGTAACTCCTTGTACCGGTCATGGCTAGTCTGTTTCCCCGTTTTTGGCCGCTTTTGTTGGAGCTCAATCCCAAAGAACCACAACCTGGCCAGCTGAGAGAATGACTGCAATGTATGAGCACATCACGAGTCTCATTGCAAGCAAGGGAAAAGGCGTCCAGATAGTAAATGCAAGCCAGACCAAATATAAAAGCACGCCAACACACAACAAAATAAATTGAAAAGGGGAAAAGGGGTAGGAAACTTGTTCGAACACCTGCCAGTTTGACATTCTGTCAAGACCAGTTGACACCTGAGATGTGACGGCAACGATGTGTTCCGAATTTCTCCCTTCGCGGGTCCCTGCATCTACCAACGGCTGAGAGATTCAGTGGTTCGGCCAAGACGCGGTGATAGCCACAAGCGCGTTGCATCGAGCAAAAGCTACATGGTTCTATCGCTAGCGCGTCGGCTGCTGATGTTGTACGGTCAAATACCGATGTGTGGCAGGGATGCCAATGGCCCAGCCCAAATTGTGTGGTGAGGTAGTCACAATCGGAAAGAGAGGTCCCTCGCTTATGATATTGTTGTCAAGGCAGAAGCAGCACCTTCACTCAAAGCCACATGTCTGAGCGTCTCCTGATATTTCGTTGTCGCCTGAGCCCCGGGGAGACGACAGCGCTATCATTGTTTCAGACTGCAAAGCAGACATCGTTCAGGCGCTCGGTCATGGATACTCGGGTAAAGCGGGCAAATGGGTATGACGGGTGATGCAGCTCGTTCCGAAATAGGATTAGTGTAGAGTAGCTTCATGGCATGCCTCAACAATTCGGCTTGCAAACCTCCCATAATAAGCAAGGCTGGACGCTAAATCTTTGTGTTGGCCCTGTACTACTGAGCATCTCGTTCCAATCGACCCTGCCCCAATAATGCAACGAGCCAGACGCGACATACTTACCAGTATCGTGCATGATCCAACTAGTAGCGGTTTAGCCTTGTCTAATGTCACCTGGGATGATGGAGCAATGCAGTCTACAAGCCGATTGGCAGTTCTACGCAGCTAAGAGTACACTGCATGTCATTTGTCTTGTTACGGTGCCCTTCTCTTGCACGAGAACGAATCGACGAGCACCTCCAGCCCCAAGCCCATGCGCCGAAGCTTGCACACACAAATCCACATTTGTCCAGCTCGTGACACAGAAAAATTCGCTTATTTCCCTATTCTCGGATGGAGGTGACTTCTAGAGCCAGCAATGACAAGCCAGCCTCGGCGTATGGCTCAGACGGGAGCCTCGCCAACAGCGGTATTTCGAGGCCATGTACAGAGGAGATTTGTCTCTGCTTCCATCGAAGGAGACATCAGGACCACTACCATGCCCGTGTCGATCTCGATCCTTGTCCGATCAGCCAGAGCATGGAGTCTCGTGCAGAAGTTACCCAGGAAGTGACGCCACAAAGATGAACGGGCGGGTTCCGTCAACCCGAAGTACCAAGATTTCGCGGTGGATTGCTTGCGATCACAGAAATATCCTCAAGAAAGGACATCTCGCTGTCAGATGATTTGGTTTTATTAATATATATGCCGTTTGTAAAATACGCGCTTTACCTCGCTGATCGGCGTTGCACCAATCAGGGTTTATCTCCCATGCAGGAACGCCCAGGCTATGGGCCAGTTTAACCAACTTGATAACAATACCCACACAAGAGTACGACACCCGAGAACTTATAGCCGGAGCTAGGCACAAGCGGCGTAGTTGCTGTGTGCCATGAACAGCATGAGGATGCACTCGACATTATAATGCCAAGTGTCTCCCCAGGCAAACCTTGTCACACCTGAAAGGTATCTTTGGCGATCGACAACACAAGAAGCACGCGGCAGAAGCTGGCCTAACGTCCAAATGGTCACCACGCGCAGGGCAAGGAAATGGGCGCCCAAAGTGAAAACAGGATGCATTACTTGCAGGTCAGTTCCTCGACAATTGACGCGATGGTTTTGGCGACCCTCTTCCCAAATCAGGCTATTCGGAGCTACATACTAAATGTATCGCAAGGCGTCGCCGTATACGATGCGATGAAACAAGACCTGTATGCAAGAACTGTGTCAAAGCGGCAAGAGACTGCGAAGGATACACCAACAGCCAAAAGCCAGAACCTATAGTAACAATGCTGGGTAAACAGCCGACGTACCGTACGTGGCCGGTGGACGTTTCGCCGAACGGAAAGGAGCGACAGATATATGACTTTCTTCGTTGCGAAGCGGTTAAACAAGTCGCTGGTTATTTTGACACTTCATTCTGGACTGTCGATGTTCTGCGAGCTACACAGGCGTATCCAGCGATTTGGCACGCTAGCCTTGCCATGGCGGCTATGCAGAATTGGGCGACATTTAACGGTGATACAGAGGCATCGCGACAAACCAGGCTCGACCTCTACCAGCTTTCACTAAGGCAATATAATGCGTCAATCAAGTATCTAAGGATAATAACTCCCAAGTCTTACCCAACTTACTCTGAGCAAGAAACAATTCTACTTGCAAGCGCTCTCTTTGCAAGACTCTGCTGTCTGAACGGCGACATAAGCCAAGCACTGAGTCACGCGCATGCCGGCATCCGGTTATTCTATGAATGGGAATTCTGGAAGCAAGAAGATCTACTGCCTGCATCTCGGCAAAACTGTATATTGGCAGTCGATTCACTTCTTGTATTATTCACTCATCTCGAGAATAGATTTGTATCCCGTTTGGGACGCATGGATAGACCTCGCTGGCGCCTCCTGGCCACCCCCCAGAGATGCTCCAGAAAGCCATTCGGCTCTGCAAACGAAGCGTATTGCAACTTAATGCGTATTGTAAGAGGTCCAGGACAAGAGACACCCTATCTCAAAACACCACTAGGCATCATGGGTCCTCTGCCACCGCTAAGCCTAGGATTCAACTTCCGGCACGAAATTGACATTTGGAAGAGAAATTTCGACACATTCCGAAAGTCAAAGGCTTCTCAGGCAGATAACGCAAACACTATATTAATATTACAGATAATAATGTCAACAATGGAGCCGTACTTATTCCCGAGCAGGACGGGAAAACCGGCTCAGGATGCATGGCAATCGTCATACGAACATATTGTCGACCTGGCAGAGCAACTGCTTAACAGAAACGACAGAAATGAGGCCCAGCTTCCATATCCCAAATATTCGTTTTTCACCAGTCATTGACCAGGTGTTGGCTTTTGTTGGGATTTGCTGCCATAATGGTATAATACGCCGAAGAATTATCACTCTGTTAAGGAAATGGCCTGACAGAGATAGCATATGGAATAACAAGGTAACAGCCTCCCTTGTGGAGATGATAATGACATTGGAAGAAGAGGCGTGGTCGCAGCCGAATATCACCACATCAGACATGTGTCAATGTGTGGCGGGTGCATTTATTTGCCACAACCACAGGGTTTGTGATCACCGCGCCGAGTTTCTATCTAATAGCCGAGTAAGGATTTCTGCTCGAACTACTAACGATATTAGCCTCAATCATGCCGGGCGTGTACTAGAGTTATCTTGTTAATATATATATATATTAAGTTAATTAAAAAAAATGGGCTAGATGATGATGCAAGACATCTAGTAACACTATGTTTTGGCCGTTCCTAGGCCAGGGAACCGTAACTAACCACACTAGAAACCATGAGTACACGCATCGCGATGCGTCAGGCGGTTATGGTATGCCTTGGGGAACGAATTAGGACGAGAGATCTTGCCATGAGGAACGAGGAACTGTTGGATAAGGCTGCCTCTGTTAGTTGAACAAGCAGACTTGACGTAATTGCTGGATGTCATAAAATCATCGATATCAGTAGTTTGAGAGGCTGGGAAGTCTTCTAAACTAAAGATAAATGACATGAACCCTTCTGAAGGATGGAGACCAACGACAATCAATTCTTTTTCAATACAAAAACAAGCTTAGTTAACAATGAGTCTCATAACGTGACAGTATTTATACTCGCATACAAGCTTCAAGCTGTTACAATGAACCCTGGGCGGAACGCTTCCCCGAATTCGGTTTAGTAGCTAGTTTATTCAGCCCGAAGGGCGTTCTAT
>NW_011942171.1:624947-658247 GCF_000187425.2 Metarhizium robertsii ARSEF 23 | reverse complement strand
CCGAAGGGCGTTCTATTCAGTCAGAAAGAATTGAGCATAAAACCCCCTCTGATTGGTTAATTGGCTTTCCCTGTACTCAACTCGTGCTGGAATTGGTCGGCTAACGCCACCAAATGAAGGTTTCCCCACAAAACCCCTGAGCGTCGACAAGGCAACCAGTAGCCAGCTCTCGGAGAGCTTGCACTTCTTTTGTTTCTTCAAATCAATCAACTTTTTGGTCGAATAATTCCCGGGCCACCTTAGTTACACCATCTATTCCTTTCCCGTCAAATATATCACAACCATGTAAAGTCCTCACCAAGCCTCATGCTCGAACGATATTCAACATTCTAAGGAGTACCGGGTGGATATAAATGCGGCCAGATGGAGGACGAACCACCCCAAGCAGTCCGCAACTGCCGTACCTGCAAGCGAGACCTGCCCGAAGTCGAATTTCGAAGCGTCAAGGACCCTACGAAGTTTACAGGACAGTGTACCAGCTGCAGGGTACGCCAAAAGGAGCGGGTAGCCGAATCCCGAGCAGCCATTGCTGGCTTGCGGAATATCGCGTCGAGGCTATCGCCACGCAAGGCTACGAAGAGGACCGATTTGCTAGCTGACTTGACACCTCCGAGGCGGACTGCGCCAACGCCTTTGCCTGTGAACAGCCAACAGCCTCCTTCCACGCCTGCTTTATTCCGTAGCCTGGCTCCTGCAGTCCAGGGACCGTTCACACCAGGCGAAGTCGATAACCCTTCTTCATTTACTCCGACGCTTAGCATGCCAACAGTAGTTCTGGGCACACCGATTCCTCCAAGCACTCTTTCTGCGGCTCCTGTTGTGCTAGGCACCCCTATACCACAGGAATCGCTTCCTATCACTCCTTCATTACCGCCACAGAATCAGCGCCGCGGCCGCTATACACGTCAACGCACTTTTAACCCACGGCCACGGCCACAGCCGCAAGAGCGACAGTTCAATCAGATAGTTGATTCACCCTTTACCGGAGACCTCAACTTGCCTGCCCTTAGTGAGGAAGATCAAGTCCTTGTGCGGGAGTTCTATAGTGCCCTGAATGACGATAACATGCTAAGCTGCCTTCGTTGCAAGGAGCGTTGGTTCGATATGAAGCGAAATAAATTGAACATCTGCAGCCGCTGCATTAGTCGAGACAGGAAGAGAGCCTCGGACGAGCCCTACTTCTTCAGTGCTGCTAATAACCTTGACTTTGGGGAAGTCCCCAACAATCTACCTGATCTGACGATAGTGGAAGAGATGCTTATTGCCAGGGTTCACGTACATGTGAAGGTTCTACAGGTACGTGGCACCCAATACAAATACCGCGGTCACGTTGTCCACTTCCTTCGCAATGTTGGTAAGCTATTTCAAGAGCTCCCAGTCTTACCTGAAAACCTAGATATCGTACTTCTACGGCCCCCTACTATGGACGGCGAGCCTCGCCCCCAGCAACAGTTTGCTCGCGATTTCCGGGTACGCCGCTCATGCCTGTTGATTTGGCTACGATACTTGCAGCGCCACCACCCGGGCTATCGCGAAATTGTTGTGCGCGAGGATCTCCTGCAAAGGCTTCCTGTTGATGGCAGCATAATTGAATCCATTGTCAGCCAAGTGGCTGACATACCTGACAGCGAGGCGCCCCACGGCCCTGTTGCGGAGGCCGCAGAAGAGGAAGAGGAGCCAAGCGATGCCGACGCATCAGCTATCCCGAATTTGCAGGTTACCGAAACCGAGTTAAACGCCCTGCAGTCCCGACTCTTCAACGGTACACCTGATTATGAGGGTGTTACTGTTCTTGAGGATATGTCGCGCGGTGCGCAGGCTCAGCACCAGATGTCATTGCCTTCCATTCGCAGGACCCCTATCAACGAATTCAACCATTCCCAGCCGCTGTTATCGCTCGCGTTCCCCACCCTGTATCCTGAGGGCAAGGCGGACTTCACAGAGCCCCGCCTGCGGAGCATCACGTACCAGGACTATCTTGCCCATGCGATGAGATGGCAAGATGGACGTTTTGCCCGCCATAAGACGTGGCCTTTCGTCGCCTTCAACACGCTGCTACGTGCACAGGTCCGGAAGAGAAGTAACTACTTCGTCAGGCAGCAAGAAGGCCGCCGTGGGGCCCTCACACGCGCTGAGCTAGAGGAGGCAATGGCTAAGCCTGACGAGCCAGAGGCGCAGGCTATGATCCAGTCGATCACACGCCAAGCCGCTGTAATCAGGGGTACCCGGCCATATTGGTATAAGCAAAGAAAGGAGTTAGAAGCATATGCCTATAACCTAGGTAGGCCTGGCCTTTTCGTCACTGCAAGTGCAGCTGATTACCACTGGGAGTCCCTATACCGTCATATGCCTCGATTCCAGGAGTGGCAAGCAGCTCCTGAGGCAGCCCGGATGGCCCTGTCACGGCAACTGCTGCGAGACAACGCCCATATTGCCGCCTACCACTTCCATAAACGCTATACTCTGTTTAGAAGCATTGTCGTGAAGCAGAAGTTTAACCTAATAGACTTTTGGGGTCGGTACGAGTGGCAGGGCCGGGGGTCTAGCCACCACCACGGCCTATATTGGTTAAGTGGCCATCCCGACCTAGATCCAGACAACGACGAGTCTCGAACACGTTTCGCCCGCGTCTGGGGATACCACGTATCTGCTGTCAACCCAGAGCCTCAGCGAATACAAGCCCCTGGAGAAGGGAATCCGTTGACCCTGAATCTTTTGCAGCAGCCCCTCACCGTTCAGCTCCTATCGATGGTAGTCAACCGTGTACAACGTCACCACTGTAACAACTACTGCATGCAGCTCAATAAGCGTACCAAGCAGGTGGAGTGCCGCTTTGGATTTCCTCACGGTCAGCGCCTACTAGCCTCCCTTGACAAGCTTCCTCATTCTAAGCACTGGTGCTTCAGGGGCGAGCGGAACGATAGCCAGATTAACCACTACAACCGCCTGTTGACCGTTGCGTGGCTGGCCAATACAGATATCTCGCCCTGCACGAGCCTGCAGCAGGTAGTCGATTATGCTGCCAAATACTGTTCCAAGTCGGAAAAGAAGAGTGAGTCTTTTGCCCAGATTGGGAAGGCCCTGATGCCACGAGTCAAGGACCAGAATCCCCTGATATCCTTCACGTCAAAACTCCTGAATCAGCTAGTTGCTGAGCGGGACTACTCGAAGCAGGAGGTGAGCCACTTGCTCCTGGGTTTGCCGTTGCAGGAAGGCTCACGGACCTGTCTATATGTCGACTGCCGTAGACCGGGCAGGCATTCCCGCTCCCTACAAATGGATGGTGATGAGGTTGACGAGGCCCCCAATGTCTATGAAAAATACAAGCAGCGCCCAGAATCCCTAGGGGACCTGGCTTACGTTTCCTTCCTCAAATACTGGAACTTCCGTCCTAGGGACCCTTCCAAGTGGAAGCAATGGCAGCCAGGAAACGTCAACGGCAGGCCGCGTGTATTAGTGTACTTCCCTCGCTATCAGGCTGATCCAGAAGGGCAACAGTGGCCGGATTACTGCCGTGTTAAGCTGACCTTGAATCACCCCCATCGCCACCTTGATGAGCTCCTGACATTTGATGGCCAAACTTTTCGTTCTCACGTGCAGGCTTTCTCCTATTGTTGGCAGCACCACAGTCATAGTGATGACCATTACGGCCGACCAAAGGAGGTTCAATTGCAGCCTCAAGAGGATCAATACGAGGCTTTGCCCGTGGAGGAAGAATATGATGACGAAGACTGGATGCGCCTCGCTGCGCTTTTGCCCGACAATCCCCTTACCCAGGAAGGTCTTGACCTACTTGGCCGCCGCGATATCGATGTTAATTATGACTGGACACGGCATGTAGGCACTTATCCGGAATTGCGAGCCAGCTACTGGAAAGACCTCATCGCTAGCCACCCCATAGCCAACGATGTGGAGGTCCTTGGCCCTCAGTGGCGTGATCCGCTCAACCCACAACAACGGCTCGTGTACGACACCTGCGTGGGCCACTTCTTGGCCAAAACTCCAGCTCAAATACTTCTCCACGTTGATGGTGGTGGTGGCACAGGCAAGTCCTTCCTCATCAAAGTGCTATCCTCCCATCTGCAGGCGACTGCCCTACCGGATCCTAGCCCTATTTGCCGCGCAGCTCCAACCGGCGTTGCGAGTAACCAGATACAAGGCAGCACCATTCATTCGCTATTACGTCTCCCAGTAGGTGGTGCTTTTACCGATCTTTCACCAGCGGACGCAGCTGCTCTTCAGTCCCGCCTACGGCACGTCAAATACCTCGTTATCGACGAAAAGAGCATGCTAGGGCTTGAGCAGCTAGCGAGGATCGATTCCCGCCTCCGGCAGGCCTTTCCACAGCGTAGCTCCGAGTTCTTTGGTAGCGTCAGCGTCTTGCTCGTGGGTGATTTCTTCCAGTTACCGCCAGTCCGGCAAAAGCCGCTGTATTCGACCAGCACCAACCTATCTTTGTTGGAAAGGAAAGGACAGGCCGCCTACCAGTTGTTTGACCGCAGCGTCTTCCTGACCACGGTACAGCGCCAGGCTGGCGATGAGCAGGCCCGGTTCCGTCAGGCGTTGCAGGAATTGCGTGAAGTTAACTTATCTATTCCGTCCTGGAACCTTCTTAGCAGTCGGGTACAGGCCAAGCTAACACAGACCGAGGTCGACAGCTTTAGCGCAGCTTTGCGGGTGTACTCTACAAAGGCCCGGGTCAACGAATATAATTACGAACATATGGTTCACCTCAACGCGCCAGCAATACAAGTGGAGGCAAAGAATCAGGGCAAAGGCGCAGCGCAAGCGCCAAGCGACAACGCTGGAAATCTATCCAACAAATTTCCCGTTGCTAAAGGCGCAAGGGTAATGCTCACGATTAATCTACCTTATGGCAGCCAGCCGGCCTAGTGAACGGGGCCCAGGGCACTGTGTACGATATCGCCTGGAACGCAGGTGCCGACCCATATAAAGATCCCCCAGCGGTTATTATGGTAGATTTCGACAGCTACGACGGACCGTCGTATCTAACAACTACCGAAGGCAGGAAAATCTGCCCAATACTCCCAGTCACCCGTGACTTCCTAGTGGGCAACGAGACCTGCTCTCGCACGCAGTTTCCCCTAATTGTGGCGTTTGCTATCACTGTTCACAAATGCCAAAGCCTAACGAAGGATAGAATAGTTACTGACCTCTCTACGCGCGACTTTCAGGCCGGTATTGGCTATATTGCTATCTCACGGGTCACCTCGCTGCAAGGCTTGCTCCTTGAAGCGCCTTTCGACCGTCAGAGCCTCTATAACCACACGCCCACGGAAGGTTCATATATCTGTGTCTTTTTATGTGATGCTTTTACCGCTAACTATATGGCAGGGATGAAGATGCGCTACATTGACCAACAACGCCGTCAGGCTCAACAGCTAACCAGCCCACCGTATCCACCAGTCTACCTTGACTAGACGACGCCTTCCTGTAAGACATTACTGAACTTCTTTGTGTATATAGTATGAAGTTAGACCAGGCGTATCAGGAAGTGGTGGACAGACCTCTGATTCAGCCAACCTAAGCCCTTCACTGTAGAGTTGAAGCAGATAGGACAACGGCGACTGTCGTTTAGTTATCCCCATGAATTGAAGCCGCATTCTCTCCCAGGAAGTTGAATCGTGGGGACACGGTCTTTACCCTTCGGGCTGGATATTGAACCGTGGGGACACGGACTTTACCCTTCGGGCTGGATATTCACCGTGGATACAAGGTCTTTACCCTTCGGGCTGGATATTCAGCCGTTAAGTCCCTTGCCTTGGCAACTTAACGGGTGTTCGAAGTATTTTAGAGAGTTTAATGTGGTGCGCTTTCTTCCCGCACGCCTAGGTATTGTCATGGTCAAGTATCTGGCATACATCCGGCGATTCAACGATATACTCCACCGCGAGCAGCTCAACTGTCACAGGAGTAGTGAGGATATCATCCAAACACGGCCCCTATTTCGTCATAGCAATAGGAATACATGGAAGTCTGCCAGGCTTACATCGATCCTGCAGAAAGCAACAAGTTTAGTGTGGGGTTGCTCTGCTGGGCTGCGTTTATATCGCCAAATTTCGGTTGGAATTACCGAAAGACACGTGCGTGAAGTACGGGCACCGTTTAATATCTATGATGATCGGGGATCTGACGCAGATCTAAACGTTGTCTTAGCCTGGCAGAGCGGGCACCGCCCACTACAGCGCGGTATAACATACGGGCTAGATGGCGCATATCCTTCGCGATTGCAACCGGCGTTGCTGCGTGCCTATGAGTGGGCATCGACACGTTGGCATGAGTTCCTTCACCAACCAAGCAAGATTAGTCCAAGGACATGCCTGCTCGCAGAACCACAGTCAGCTAGTACAGCTAAGCGCTCTATTTCATCTCTGGATATGGCACCGACCCCAAAGCGTCAAGCTCTATCACAAGTAATCAACAACTCTCTTATTCAGCTCACAGATAATACAACGGTGAACGCACCACTGAATCGGGCCGCATTACATAAAACAGCAGCGAATACGAATCCTAATACATCATTACATTGCCAAGAGCGGAAAGATCACGGCATTACAGACTATATTCATATCAATAACTAATATAGACTCGTTATCTGCAAGCTATGTCAAGCCGCCACCGTCCCTGGGCGTGGGCTAAGGGAACATTTTCACAGAACACACCAGTTCACCGGCAAGCTCTTACCGTCACAGCATCTTCATCCACATCCCCCACATCCACCACAATAGGATAATTGTTGTCTTCTGGTCCTCTCGACCTATTTCGCGGCGTTAAGCTGATCTTGGTGGTTGTTGTAAGTAGGTAGCGTGCTACAGGAATATGTTCCGCCCATCCAGCCGAGAGAATATATGCCCAAGGAAGTGTAAGAATGTTAACATGGTTGCTCTTGACGCCAAGGCAATCACCAAGCCTTGTTGCCGGATATGAGTCAGAAACGAATTCAATTGTTGTTACGTAGCTTAAAGCCACCTGGATAACCACATCTTCCTGAAATAGTGAGAGAACAGGGCCTTTAGGTGGTTGTCTATGTGGTTTTCCCTCTTACGGTGACTGTGTTTGTAAAAGACTTATCTAGTATAAGGTCTTCTGGGAAGTATAAGTGGTCGGCAAGGTAGTGTAGTGGGAGGTGCTGATCTGTCACAGCTCTCTCCCAAAGTAAGTGCTGACCAAGTTTGGTACCTCTCACACATCGCCTTGAAGGCTACCTCGCTCGGGAGGACTGCAACTTCCATGGACAAGACGTTAAATAGCTGGTTGTTGGGGAGGGCATGCGTGGTCGTGTGTGTATCGTCCAGAAGTCTGGGATGGCCAGGGTATGATGGTCTTACAATAGTAATTGTTGTTGCATCACGTGGCCACGGTACTCTGAAACTGGATCACTAAAGAATTTGCAATGGATCTCCGTTTTTTTGAACCGACAAGTGGAAAAAGGATATTTACTATTGGAGAGTCAATCGGAATGGCTAGGTATCGGTATCGGTAGCTGGTTGAGAGTTGAACTGCTACTGTAGACTTGATAAATACACTTACTAGCAAACTATCAAAAATTTTCTAGCGGTGCCCGGCAAGGCAACTCTGCTCACATGTCAATATGGTAAGGTCTCGGGTTGGCATCGGGCCTGGTGTTTCATTAGCTTGTTCGGTAGGCTGCCCGCTAGTTCTACCTTGAGCTTGCCACCGGCAACGACCCTGCCGTCCAAGGCTGTCATGGCTGCGGTCGCCTGCTCCCTTGTTTTGAAGTCAACGAAGCAGTAGTGATGGTTGCCTGGTCTTGACCTCGTGGTCTGGTGTGGCGTGATGCGTTTGCCAATGGCGGCCCTGGAATGTACATAGTGATAAGCGAGGGCACGATGCAGCTGACGGATGAAGAGGTTTCCACATACGGCGGGTAGTCGGAGAAGAGCTCCGTGATTTCTCGGGTGTGTTGAGGCTGGTCAATCATCTTGCCCAGCCCGCCAACATAGAGCCTCCGCCCCTCGTAGCTTTCTAGCATATCTTCAAAATGATCCATGGCGCCGTGGGGAGCCTGTTTCATCTCGTTTGCGTCGAATGGGCCAGCGGCAGTCCCGCCATTGCTGGATTGGGTGGCCCAATCGCCCCATCGCTGGAGGCCGGGATAAAGGTCGCCAAGGTCGTGGTTCCGGCCTCAATTGCGTTGCTTCTTGGGCTCGCAGCGACCGACCTTGACACGCCGTCCGCCGATGGTTGCGCTCAAGGAGCCAAGGGCAAGGTCGGCGGAGTCGCGGTCGGGAAAGTCGACGAAGCAGTAGCCTGGGTTCCGCCCGCTGACGGGGTCAGAGGATACATGGAAGTCTAAATATACTGATACGAAACTAAATATAGATAAGTAGAAACAAACACCTATTAATATATAAAGAGCATAATCTGTTACAACTCCTTTACTTAATCCAGATATAGTTTTACTTGTTTTAGTTAATATCACGTTCATTCCATATGGACCTACTCATTCTATACTTCCTTTATCTAATACTTTAGTTGTTTGACCTCCTAAATCTAACACTGTGTTAACTATATATTTATTATAGAATAATTCTACTAAGAAACGTTGGTTAAAGAAACCAAATACATAGTAACCTAATTTAGATAATTTGAAGTTTGTTACAGATTTAGGCATAAATTCAGGATAGATTATAGCTAAAGCTGAAAAACCTACTGTAAAGAAGAATGGTAATAATTTAAAGAATGTAGGCACAGCAAATTCTGTATCTATTAATATTTCATGCATTGGATGTATAAATATACTATTATCGGTAAAGAATCCTGATCCTAATCCTATAAATATATCTTTAGTTAAGAATCCAAAGTATATAGAGAATATAGCTAATATAACTAATGGTAAACTTAAGAAGATATCCCCTTCGTGAGCATTTTTGTAATAATTTACAGGACCATTAGGATTAGCTAAGAAAGTTAAGTATAACACTTTCACTGAATATAATGTAGTAAATATTGCACCTATAGTGGCAATAAAGTAAACGTTAATACTACTAAAGTGATATTGACCATAAGCAGATTCTAATATAAAATCTTTACTATAGAAACCTGTCATAAATGGGAAGGCTACTAAACTAAGACTAGCTATTAAAATTACTGTATAAGTTAAAGGTAAGAATGAAATTAATCCACCATATCTTCTTAAATCTTGATTATCAGATACGGCGTGTATAACAGCACCTGCACCTAAGAATAATAATCCTTTATAAAAGGCATGATTAATTAAGTGGAATATAGCAATATTATATGAAGATAATCCTATAGCTATAACCATCATACCTAATTGACTCATTGTAGAATAAGCAATAATTTTTTTAATATCTTGTTGGAATAATCCAATTAAAGAACTAAATACTGTAGTAACAGCACCTAATCATAAACATATTAATAAAACTGTTGAACTATATTCTATTAAAGGTGATGAACGTATTAATAAATAAACTCCTGCCGTAACCATAGTAGCAGCGTGAATTAATGCAGATACAGGTGTAGGACCTTCCATAGCCATAGGTAATCATATATGAAGACCTACTTGTGAACTTTTTGCCATAGCACCTATTAATAAGCAAATTCCTATTATTGTTATAATATTTTCATTAATGTAAGGAGCAATTGAAAATACTGTACTATAATCTAAGTTACCTAAAGATCATAATAATATGAACATACCTATTGTTAAGAAAGCATCACCAACTCTGTTAGTTAAAAATGCTGATAATGAACTTTGGTTAGCTGCGATTCTAGTAAATCAGAAACTAACTAAAAGGTATGAACAAACTCCAACACCTTCTCAACCAACGAACATTACTAAGTAATTATTTCCTGTCACTAATATGATCATCATAAAAGTGAATAAACTTAAATAACTGAAGAATCTTTGACTATGAGGGTCATGACTCATATAACCTATAGAGTAAAAGTGTACTAGAGTACTAATTACTAATACAGGTATTAACATTGATACTGTTAAGCTATCAAATTGGAAATTTCATACCATGTTAAATGATTCACTGTCTAATCATTTAAATAAAGTTATAGAAACAGGATTATTACTAAATCCTATTTCAAAGAAACCGATAACGGCTAATACTGTAGTTGCTAATATACTTGAACAACCAATTATACGACTACCTGTCACACCGACTTTTCTACCAAAAAATCCGGATACTATAGATCCTAATAAAGGTAATATAATAATACTTAAATACATTATTTATATTCTATTGCGATACTTCCTCTTAGTCTATAAAAGGCTACTAAAATAGCCAAACCTAAAGCAGATTCTGCACCGGCAACTACTATAATGTATATAGCATATGTTTGCCCTATTATATCATCAAGATTAATAGAACTTGTTAATATTAGGAATGTTATAGATAATAGCATTATTTCTATAGAAATAAGCATTAATATTATATTTTTTCTATTAAATACGAACCCTAAAATTCCTATTAAAAAAAGTACTAAAGTTAAACTCATATTTTTTAATTAAATATTTAATCAAATTATTCTAAACATGTTTAGTATAGACATTATAAATGAAACTATACTAGAGGCATCATAGATTCGAACTACAAATGTGATGGCCGTAACATCAAGTTTTACCATTAAACTAATACCTCTTTTAACTGATAATATTATTATCAGATAAAATATGCAATCTATGCATAGCTGCACAAGCTTAAATTAAGCGTTGTATAATCAGTGAACAAATTTGTCTATATTTACAGATTCTATAACTATAGGCATTGAACTGTGTAAGATTCCACATATTTCTGAACATTGTCCATAGAATACACCTTCTCTGTTAATAAATACTGATACTTGATTTAATCTACCAGGGTATGCATCAGTTTTTATACCTAATGAAGGACATGCGAATGAGTGTATAACGTCTCCAGATGTTATAACAAATCTGATGTGTGTTAATTCAGGTACTATAACTCTGTTATCAACTTCTAACATTCTTAATCCACCGTCTTCTAAGTCTGATTCTGGTACGATATATGAATCAAATTCTATAAATTCTTCATTAGAATCTATAAAATCAGGATATTGGTAACTTCAATATCATTGATGACCTTCTGCTATTACAGTCATTGAAGGATCATTAACTTCATCCATTAAATATAATAATTTAAATGAAGGGAATGCAATTAATATTAATATAACAGCTGGTGTTATAGTTCATATTAATTCGATTAAAGTACCGTGATTTAAGTATTTATGTGATATAGGTGCTTTTGTAGCAGCAAAATTTCTTATTATTGAGAATAATACTCATCCCACAGCGAATAAGATTAATACTAAGTAATACATAATATTATCATGTAATTCTATTAATCCTTCCATTTGTGGTGTAGCACTGTCTTGGAAGTAAATACCTCAAGCAACAGGTGCGTCAAAAGATACAAATGAATTTAATAAGTTTTTCATAATGTAATTATAACTAAATTTCTAATTGAAATAGAATTGTTTAATTTGTTGTTAGTAATACTAACAACCCTACCCACCCTATCCTCTATAAACTTTAATTAATACGTATTATGCAACGTATAATAAAAGTAATGACATCATTAAAGCGAATAATGCTGTAGCTTCTGAGAAAGCGAATCCTAATATTGAGTAAGTGAATAATTGGTTTTTTAATGAAGGGTTTCTAGCAACACCTAAGATTAAACATCCGAACACTACTCCGATTCCAACTCCAGCTCCTGCTACACCTACTGTAGCTAATCCTGCTCCTAATATTTTTGATGATTGTAACATAATATTTGTATAATATTAAAAAATAAAAATCTCGTAAATTGTTGTGCTTTTTAGTTAGAAATATAAATTTCACAAAATAATAAAGACATACTTGTCATATTGCTAATATATTAATTAAATTTTATTAATTATTGATTATTTATTTTCTATAAATGTGTTAACAAAATTTTTTGATTTGTTAAAATAGTTGTATGATTGTCTACTATCTATTTTTAAGGCACCTTTACCTAATTCAAATACGAATCCAGCAGTAATAATACCTATAAATAGTAATACTATAATTAAACCATATACACCGTTTTCATATCCACTCATTCCAAATGGGTATATTACTAGTAATTCTAAATCTAACACTAGATACACTAATGCAAATATGAAGAATTTAACTCCGAATTGAGCTCTATTCTGTCCTAAGAAACTATGGAAACCACACTCGAATATACTATACTTTTCTTGATAAGGATTATGAGGTGCTAATACAAAATTAAGTACTAAGAATAATATAGCTATAGCACATACAAGAATAAATAAGAAAGTAACACTACTCATTTAACAGTTAAATAAGATTTGTACCAATATGGTACCCATGCTTAGTCATTCTTTATTTATAAATATAAATGATAATATTACTAATGTTATTGTAGATATAACAAAAGCTATAGGACTTGAGATAGCTATGTTATTATATTTGAAGTTTACACTTCTAACAACACTTCTATTGCTGTCCAATACATTACCTTTTAATGTTAAGTTTTCTAATAAAGTATTTACTTTATAATCAGGTTTTGTAAAGAAAATTTCTTTAATTATTCCTAAGTAATAAACACCACCTACTACACTTGTTAGTATACCTACTATAGATAAGAATACTAATCCTTTATCTAAAGCTGCGCTTAATACCATCTGTTTACCAAAGAATCCTATTAAAGGAGGTACACCTACAAATGAGAAGATTGTAATAGCTAAACTTATAGCTAATACTGGGTTTATATAGAAATAACCTTTTAATTGACTTACTAATTGTATAGGAGAGTTAGTTTTATCCATTAACTCTTCATGTTCTTTATTATCACTAGTATAGCAATATAAAGAGAAACCTATAGCAACTAATATAATAAATATATTTAAGTTACTTATTATATATTGTGTTAAATAGAATAAGAATGCTTGTGTTGATTCAACACTAGAAATTCCTAAAGCTAATAACATAAATCCTACGTGAGAGATTGTACTATAAGCTAATAATCTTTTAATTCTAAACTGAGTTAAACCTACAACTGTACCTACAATTAATGAGAATAATGAACTCATTAATAAGATAAATGTTCAGCTCATTTCTGAGAAACTATTATTAGTATAGTAAACTAATTGCAATAATAGGATAAATATAGATATTTTAGCAATTAAAGCTACAAAAGTTGTAACGATTGTAGGTATTGCGTCATAAACATCAGGAGATCAGAAGTGGAATGGTGCTGCACTTATTTTAAATAAGAATCCAATAGTAAATATTACTAATGATAAATTTATATAATAAGGTTTATATCATAAGTCTGTAGAACTTACGTCACTTATACTTGTTATAATATATAAGCCATCTAAACTTGTACTACCTGAGTTAGCATATATTAAAGCTGTACCTAATAAAATAAAACAAGAACTTAATCCACCTAATAAGAAGTACATTAAACCTCCAGTAGTAGATAATTCAGAGTTTCTATATATAGTACTTAATATATATAAACCATAACTTTGTAATTCTATAGCTAAGAAGATAGAAACTAAGTCATTAGTTGACATTAAGAATATTGCACCTGTTATAATAAATAATAAAATTAAAGGATATTCTATTATTTTAAGATGTTCACCCATTTTATTTATTATTTTTGTATTATAATAAACAAAGTTATTAAAAATTAAATCTTTAAAAGATGAATATTCTGGTACTCACACTTTTCTAGGATAAAAGCTAGTTAATGTTAATATTAATATACTAACTAAAAATAAGAAAATATGGAATATTTGTGTAAGATTTGTAACTAATAATAAACCTCCATGTAGAGCTATACCTTTAGTAACTACACTTAAAGAGGCGATATCATTTAAGATACAATATGCTAATATAATCATAGCTATTCTATTATATAAAATAGATATGTCACGTCTCAAATTAACGGCATTTGAAAGTAAAAGAGAAATAATTGATAAAACTATCATGACTTAAATTAATAAAAAAATCTTCACCCTAAAGGGTTTAGCTAAACTAGCTAGCCTGGAAAAAGAATCGAACTTTTATTACCAACATATGAGGTCGGTGTTTTAACCGTTAAACTATCTAGGCTTAAGGGTGGATACTTGGATTTGAACCAAGAACTTACTGTGCCACATACAGTTGCTCTACCGATTGAACTATAACCACCTTTTATCTTGGAGTGATTCGAACACTCAATAGTAAATACCAAAAATTTATGACTTACCTATTAGTCCACAAGATAAAGTTTAAGGTAAACCCGACTTGAACGGGTAAGATATTATTATCCTATAGACCTAAACTATATATGTCTGCCAATTCCATCATTACCCTTATAGAACTTGTAGGAATCAAACCTACATTTTAATGATTAAAGGTCATACGCATTCACCATTATACTAAAGTTCCTTATGCTCGAGGTAAGACTTCAACTTACAACCAAAACAACTTCTACGTTCTGCTCGACCAATTTAGCTTCACGAGCCTATGGAGATATCAGGAGTCGATCCCGAATTAACGATACGCAAAATCGCAGTTTTACCAATCAAACTATATCCCCTAAAAATATCCGAAGAAGGACTTGAACCTTCAAGACTATAAGTCTACAAAGCTTAAGTTTGTTGTGTTTGCCAATTTCACCATTCGGACTAGGGCTAAAGTGACTTGAACACTTATAAGTACTGTTATGAGCAGTATGCTTTACCTATCAAGCTATAACCCTTTATATTACAAATAAATCTAACGAAAAAACGCGGCTAAAGGACTTGCACCAATATCTTTCGGGCATGAACCGAATATGTTTCTATTACACTAATCCGCTTAGACTAGGCAGGATTCGAACCTGCGGTGGTAGCATCGAAAGAGCTATGTCGTAACCACTTGACTACTAATCCTTTTAAGCCCAATGCAAGTATCGCACTTGCTTCTATTGATTACAAAACAATTGCATTACTTTTATGCTAATCAGGCATGTATTGATATATGTATAAATAGTAAATTATTAAATTAGTACTTTAATCTTTAAAATCTCTGGATTCTTACGGATAAAGCCTATAAATTCGTAGCATTATGCTACGTATATTTAAGAAATGTCTTAAGATAAGCTTCGTGCCTATACGCTTTCAGCACTTATCCTTAACCAACTTAGCTTTCCTGCCGTGTTTATGCTATACATTATCTTAGTGAAAGATACATCCCTATGTATTATCGAAATAATACAGATATATATACAAAAGTATATATATTTAATATTTGGGCACATAAACGACAGGTAAACCATAGGTTAGTAACCATAGTCTAACAATGTTAAACTCTTCTTGTTCCTTGCGTACAAAAGTTAGTTCTTATTTTATTCTAATTCCCCCTAGAAGATAGAAACCATACTGTCTCACGACGTATTTAACCCAGCTCATGTAACTTTTTAATCGACGAACAGTCGCACCCTACATAGTTCCTGCGTCCATGAGGATAAGTTAAGCCGACATCGAGGTGCCAAACCGCGCACTCATTTTGTACACTCTTGCGCAAATTAGCCTGTTCTATATGTTATCATATTTTTATTATATTTCCATTTCTTTCAAAACGGTTCAGACTATGTCTTCATTTTTATTTTAAGCACATTGCTTTTACATATTTTAGTAGCATCCTTTAATATTTATTTTCCTCCTATTCAACCTTTAACCGCAAACGCTCCAATACGACGTTTAGATTTAGTTAATGAATAAGATACATTAGAATTAGAGTTTCCTCTAAATAACACTGAACTTAAACGTTTGAATGATGAATCTACATTCTTTAATCCACCTTTTCATTTTAATGAATAGATTGATCTATCAGCTCTATAACGTTTAGTTAATCTACCTTTAACTTCTAATCTTATACCACTCATATTTTTATAACCTATAGAGTTATAAATAGTATTATGAATTTCTTTTTTAGAAGTTTCATGTATAGTACTTAATAATCCATCTAAATTATTATTAGTGTTTAAATTAGATATGATTTTTAAGTCTTTATATTTATCTAAGAATAAATCAACATTGTTTTGACCTTTAACTAAAGTTCTTTCTTTTATTGTATTTATTTTAGGTAAATAAGCTCTATTTAAAATACTAAACATACTTTTAATATGATTCATTCTTGTTTTCTTTAGTTTTAAAGCTAAAGCTTGAGTAAATAAATCTGTATTATATGCTATAGATTTTAAATTGATTATGTTATATTCTATTTTCTTACCTATTATTTTATTAAGTATATTACTTAATTTAGGTAATAATATTTGGTTATTAAATTTGTATTGATTAAGAGAATACATTAAATCATATTTTCTTAATAATCTTAGATATGTTTTTCAATATCTATTTATAATTACGCTTCATATTTTTTTTAGATAAAGGTTTTTTAAAGTTATAAATTGATTTAGATATTCTAATTTATATTTTAAAAATCTCTTTTTAGAGATATTATCTGATATGAAAACATATTTGTTGTTATTAGCTTGTGCATTACTTAATATATCATAAATTTTATTTATGTTACTTTTATATAATAAGAAGTAACGTTTTATTAAGTTTTTACTTATTTTTTTATTTATTTTTAAATATTTCTTTTTTAATAATTTTTTCTCTCTATTAACAGTAAATAATGTAATAATTGCTTTATTATTGGTATGTTTAATTTCAGCATTACTTACATATATTCTTCTTAAGAAATTACGTCTTCTTTTTAATAATATGAATTTCTTAAATCCTATATATTTATGGTCTTTGAAATATAAATTAAAATAACTTTGAATGATTTTATTAATATTTACATCATTCATTGGTATATTTTTTAAATTATTTTTATTATAAGAATAAACAACGTTTTTTCATTCTTTTGAGAAAGAAGGTAAATATTTAATTTTTCCTATATCTCCTACTTTATTTTTTAAAGCAACAGTTTTAGAATTATTATTTAAATTGTTAGTAAATATTTTCATGAATTATTCATTCTTAAATTTCTTTTATTTCTTTTTAAAATATGTATAATAAAAATGTTGGGTAGTATTAAAAGGATTATTGTTAATTGCATAACACTCACCTTATAGTCGTTGAACGTTTTTATCTTAAATTTATGCCAAGATAAACTTCGCTTCAAGTTTACTATTATAAGTAATTCTTGAAATTTACCCAATTTATATTAATAATTTTATATGTAACAAGAGTTATAGCTTTCGCCAACTGTACAATATAAAATATTAAAGGACAAACATCCCTAGCGTAGCTTTTCCAATAATCCAAGATCTTTCCTTGTTGCATCTTGTGATCCTATGCCCTGCTTACGCAACTGTAAGATTTGTAGATAATCAAACAGTAAGGCAGGATTAAGCCGTTGAGCTTTTTAGATATTGTAAACATAACTATCTAAAAGATAGCTAAAAGATATTAGAAGAGTTTCCATAATATCTTTATTATCTCTAATTTCTATATAGTGAAAATCCTACCTAATCTTAACTATATTTACAATAAATGCAAATATAATTAATTGTATATGATTAAGAATAGTTAAACTATTCAAAATAGCAAACAAAATATTTATAAATTTTTAGACACTCCTGTTTACTCTTTACAGGGTCTGTGCCCCACATAAACTGTCCCCTAGCGATAGTTCCTTACCAAAGGGTACTTACTATAATAAATATAATAAGTTGAATTAGGCTGATCTACTAGTATAAGCATACAGACTATAATTTAACAAATTGGCTCAGTAAAGCCACATAAATTACAATCTACTTATACTCCTAAACCAATTCATTTATATGAAAGAAAAATAAAGGTTTCCCATTGTCATAAATCAATTACCTTACAATCTGAAAATTGTCTATCATAATCTATAATTGGTGACAGTAAAGCTGCATAGGGTCTTCTTGTCTAACTAGAGGTAAGCAGTATCCGCACTGCTATTCCAATTTCACTGAGTCAAACATAGAGACAGCTGTTGTATCGTTACCCCATTCATGCAAGACCTCATTTAACGGCCAAGGCATTTTGCTACCTTAGGACCCTCACGTTAAGGCCGCCTTTAACCGGGGTTTCCGTCGACATCAAATAGTAGTATATTCAATTATCTCTGTTAACCAGCCGGCACCGGGCAGATATCACACTCTATACTTAGATTTTTAATCTTTCAGCAGAGTGCTGTGTTTTAATTAAACAGTCGTACAACATTATTTCATGCTTCTTCCTCTTTACTTGATATTAATCAAGAATAATGAGCCCTCCTTATTCCGAAGTTACGGTAGTCAATTTGCCGAGTTCCTTTATGATTGTTAGCTCATTTACGCCTTCGTATTCTCTACTAGCTTACTTGTTTCAGATTCTAGGTACGGTTATTCTTCATTTATAGAAGCTAAGCTAACTATAAATATATTTACTATTTTTCCAGTACATTTTACACTAAAATGTCGTCCTTAGTAAAAAAGATTTTCTCATCGTTTAAATCTTTAGATAATATAAACTTAGAGGCCGTTACTTAAATATATCCATAAGCTTAAGGCGGAAAATTTTCTTTTAGTTACTCATGTCACCATTCTCACTTGAGTTAAATCGTTATCATTCTATTTAAAAAATAAAACTCATAATTTAGCTCAACGTTCTGCTACCCCATTGAATTATAATAATAATAATATTATAATATATAATGGACAAGGTTTCGGTATATTGTTTAGATCCGTTATATTTTCGATGCTTTTATAACTTAACAAGCGCTCTGTTACGAGGTCATAAAATTATGGCTGCTTCTAAGCCTATCTCCTTGTCGACTTTAATAAAAACCTTCTTAATTTCACTCAACTAATAATTTAGGAACCTTAACTCTTGTTCTGGGCTGTTTCCCTTTCGACATACAACCTTATCATTCTATGTCTGATCATTCAAAATACATCTTTGCCATTCCGAGTCTACATACTCACTGATAAAACCTTCATGGTCCCCCAATTTGTACAATATAAAACGTATAAAACGCCTTGTCTGAGATTAAATTCTGTACCTGCTAAGATGTTTATTTAAATTGCCTACTATTATAGGTTTCGCAGAAAACCAGCTATCCAAGTCAGTGTTGTCTTTCGCTACACCTACCACAGTTCTTCGGAGATTTTTGCTACAATCACCCGTTCGGACTTTTATAATCCTGACTATGGTAAAATCACCTGGCTTCGGGTCTAACTTTAGACACTTATTCGTTATTTTAACGTTCGGTTTGACTACGCATGCTAATACAGCTCGCATCTAATGTTAACTTGGTGACCCATTATGCAAAAGGTACGTTCTTTTTATCGAACTGCTTATAAAACTACTATTTTTGTTTTTGTTCCCTCATGGTACTTTTCACTATCGCTTATGTATTATATTTAGCCTTTGAGGAAGGTTCCCCAATGTTTAAACAGTTTTGATACCGTTCTACTTTTTAGGCTCCTCTACTTTCGCTCACGCTATTCATAGAATCTCTTTTGATTTCTTTTCCTGAAGTTACTAAGATATTTCAATTCACTTCGTTTAGTATTAGATTTCTCTTAGAGTTTATATACTTATAAGATCTTTATCTTATTTATATAACTAATTCTCTTTAATACATAGCTTAAATTCCATAATAGTTCCTTTATATACTTATATATTTATAATTAATAATTATATATCAGTTTTCTTTAAGACTATATTTCTAATAGTTCTAATAATCGAACTATGATTATCCTCGGGTTGCTAGGGATCGAACCTAGTTACTCTCCGTCCCAAACGAAGCGCCTTACCAATCCGGCTCCAACCCGTTTTATATTAAATCCTAAATTAATAAGATTTAATATAAAATTTAAATATATTCTAATAATTTTGGCCACTAGCCATAACTAAATCTAGTTTTATATAATTTACATTAAACGAGCAAATTATAATTAGAATAATAACCATCACCATTAACGAAATTTTTTTCTAATTTTTGATATAATCCTTGAAAATCAAGTAAAATTAGAAAAAAGTTCATTTATAAGAACTATAAATGTAGCAAGCCCTAAGTAATAAATTATAGAAATTCAATTTAAATATTCTGTAAATACATTTATTCCTAAATAATTATTAACTAAATATTTAGAAATAAAACTTACACTAGATATAAGTATTATTTTACTAATATTTATTCTAGATTTAGCTCGAGCAGCAACTGCTGCGAAAAATCTTTTACAAAATTTTACTATAAACATATTTTTCATTTTCTTATTAATTAATTTCTACCTAGAAAACTATCATTACTTTCTAAATATCTAGTTACCCCTCTTCATGAACGATCATGCCCCATAACCCTATCCATTTCTGTTCATATAGACAAGTTCTGAGGATATACATATTTAGGTTCTATTCCTCCTCTTTTTCATAAATCTTGAAATTTTACTCTATCTTGATGTACTTCTTTTTTTCATATATCTCACATATATTCTTTATTGATTAAATCAAAATATTTAACATATAATGCTACAGGGTCAGAAGGATTGCCATAATGTTTAATACCTAGAGATAATAGACCATCCGGAGAATTACATTCTATAGGTATTTCCATATATGTAGCAGGATGTTGTGTATCATAAATTATAGCATCAGTTAATTTTTTTCAACCTTCAAGATTAAGATTAAGATTGAAATTCAATTCACCATTTATTGGATGTGAAATTCTTATAGAGTCAAAATAATAGTGATATTTTCCATTACTATGACTTGCTATTCAAGGAGTTCTAGTTGGAATAGTTTTAACCTCACAATAATAATGCGGATATCTGTTATTTCGAGGTGAGACGTGAGTAACCACATTACTAGGTAAGGCTTGACTAGTTTCATTTCTTGGTGAGGCTCCATAAAGGTCTGGTGATCCTTGATTATTAGGATTTTGCGGTGACATAAAATTAATAAGATTATTTCTTAAATTAAGTTTTTTAATCTCATTTTTATCTAAATTATGGCCATATATGTCATAATCCATATAAGGTTCTATAAATAAACAGTTTATAATATAACTAATAAATATCAAAATACAATTTAAGTATTCTAATGTACTAATAATATTTATATATTCATTTATAAAATATCTAAGTATTATACCTATAATAAATATAGTAGAAATTCTACAAAAAATTCTTTTCAATGTTTTCATCATAATTGTAATAATATAAAAAATAATAATCTCGTACGTTGTTATACTTTTTCGAGAATATCCAAAATTAAGATATTAATAATAATAACTTAATATGATTATTCTCATAGTTAGAAATAGAAATTTCACGAAATAATAAAGTAAGATTTCCTTACAGCAAGAGTACTTGGACTCGAACCAAGAATTTGAAGGTTGAAGCTTCCTATTTTGCCAATTAAACTACACTCTTTGGTAGTCTAATGCAGAGAATATCAGATTCGAACTGATGAAGCTATTTCTAACCAAGTAAAACTCAAACTTACCGCCTTAAACCACTCGGCCAATTCTCTTTGTTTGTAATGTTCTTTATAATCATAGTAATTCCTCAGTGGATCGAACACTGATAATATCCTTATCAAGAATACACTTTACCTGTTAAGTTAAGGAATTTTGAGCAATAAAGGACTTGAACCTTTAGCATTTTGTGTGTAAAACAAACGTTCTGCCAATTGAACTAATTTCTCTTTTAAAACTGAAGAACTTATGTCTTCAGAGTCTTTTTAATTTATTATTGTTTAACTGTTTCTTGTTTTATTGTTATAATAATGGCTCCTACCATTACAACTAATAAAATTATACTTACAAGGAATAATCACATATTATATGATGTATATAAAATATTACCTATTGTTGAGATATGACTTGTTTCTGTTATTGTACCATCTCAACTGTTACTTGTTACAAACATAATGTTATGTGTATCTATATCTAGATTTTTATTTGTGTTCATGATTATATCACTGTATTTACTTGTAGGTAAATAGTATAATATATTACTTAATTTACTATTATAACTGTTTAATATAGCCATATAGTAAGGTAATAATTGGAATAATGCATAATTGAATAATATTGTTATAAATAAAGCTAAGGGTATACTATTTACATTATTACTTTGTAATTCACTTGTTCTTATGTTTAATAACATTAAGATGAACAAGAATAAAATAGATACTGCTCCAATATATACAATTAAGTAAGAAAAACCTATAAATGTTAATCCAGATAGGATTAAATATACAGATATTGATCCAAATAAACCTATTAAAGATAATAAAGATGCTATAGGATTTTTATTCACTATAACTGCTATACCAAATAATAATGCTATTACACTAATTATATCTAGAAATTCCACTGTATGTCCACTTGTTAAAATTTCATTTACAGAGAATAATTGATTCATATTTATTTATTTAAATAACCTATATTTAGGAATTTTATTAATAAGCTTTAAAGCTTTATAGAATAATTTATATAGCTGATAACGCAGCAATTATACGGATAGTCAGATTTGAACTGACACACGCTGAGTGGAAATCAGAAAGTCTACCATTAACCTATATCCGTTTAGAGAATAATTTCTCTAGTATTTTGAATTAAGATCCTCAATAGTACATTGATACGTATAAGAATAATCATACAACGTCAACAAAATGTCAGTATAGTATACCTCCTTCATAACCTAAATGGTGATGATCTGTTAAGTGGTATGCGTATATTCTTCATAATCCTACTGCTAAGAATATTGTTCCTACGATAACGTGGAATCCGTGGAATCCTGTACCGAAGAAGAAACATGTTCCGAATACACCATCACTTATTGTGAATGAAGATACGTTATATTCTATTCCTTGGAATAATGTGAATATTAAAGCTAATAATACTGAAAGTACTGTACCATAAATAGCTCCTGATCTTTCACCTTTAATTAAAGAGTGATGCGCGTATGTTATAGTAGCACCACTAGATAATAAGATTACTGTGTTTAATAAAGGTAATTCGAAAGGATTTACAGGTTCTATTCCCATAGGAGGTCATTGAGCACCTAATTCTACAGTAGGTGTTAATGCACTATGGAAGAATGCTCAGAATATAGCTACGAAGAAAAGAGCTTCAGAAACTATAAATAATATAATTCCTAAATTTAGCCCTTTTTGTACAGCTAATGTGTGATTACCTAAATATGTACCTTCTGATATTATATCTCTGAATCACATAGTCATAGAAGTTACTACTGTAGCTAAGGCTAAGTAAAAGAATATATAACTATTACTAAATAAGTGCATTGATAATGCAGCGTTTACTGTTAAAGTAAATAATGATATACTTGTGTATAAAGGTCACGGTGAAGGTGACACTAAATGGAAAGGATGATCTTGAAAATTACTTCTTATTGTGTTAGTCATTTATATAAGTAATTAAAAATACAGCTTAAAACATTGATTCAAAAGCCCCTAAGACGAATCGAACGTCTATCATATAATTAACAGTTATATGCTCTACCGTTGAGCTATAGAGGCTAATCGGAAAAGAGGTGAATTGAACACCTAAGTGTATAAAACACAACACGTAGCAAGTGTCTTACCCTACCAATGGAAGACTTTTCCTGTAGAACGAATTAGATCAGAATCGAACCGACATCTATTTCCGTGACAGGGAAATCCTTTACCTAATTAAGTTACTAATTCTAGGAGACAAGAGATTCGAACTCTTACAAGCAACAGCTATTGAGTTTACAGCTCAACCCTTCTTACCAATAAAGGAACCCTCCTTTATATAATATAATAAAATATATTATATATAATTATCGTTAAAATTAATTAATCCCGTGCAACTTCCACTACACGAACCGTATTTCGACTTAACACTAATTAGAGCCACGCATACGAAGATTCTTAATAATAGAATATAGAACCTGCTTATTCTTTTTACTGATCATCAAGAAAGCAAACTTATTGCGCATGCTCTTTTCAGCATGTGACGAGTGGTTAGTACCAATCCAAGGTAAATTCACCGTGACATGGTGATTCACGATTACTAGTAATTACTTATTCATATAGTCGAGTTTCAGACTATAATCCTTAAAATTTATATCCTATTTTTAGAGATTAGCTTAAATTCACATTTTTGCATCTCTTTGTGTAGGAATATGTGGCACGTCTATAGCCCACAATATCAAGGCCATGATGACTTGTCTTTGTCCCCTTTTTCTTTCCAAATCCTGGATCAAATGCTTTATCGTAATAAAAAAAAAAAAATAAAGCCAGGGATTGCGTTAATTTCATGGAAACCACAGTTTCACAACATTAACTGAAAACAGCCGTGCAACTCCTGTAAAATATTCAAATTATGGTAAGGTTTTTCGTGGATCATCGAATTAAACAACATACTTCACTACTGGTGTCAGAAACGGTCTAGTGATTTCAGTTCCTGCGTTGCCACATTACTCTTGAGGTGGAATGCTTACACTTTCATTTATAGACTAAATATTGTTTAATAGTTAGTTCATTACTGATAAACTAATTAATTAAAGCTTAATCTAACCTATGACATTCATCATTTACTGCAAAGACTACTTGGGTATCTAATCCTGTTTGTGCTCTGTGCCTTCGTCCTTCAACGTCAGTTTTTACATAGAGGGCTGCCTTCGCCTTTACCGAGTCCCTTTGGTATAATAGAATTTCATCTCTCCTCCTCAAGTACTGCCCTCTTATATCAAACTCTAGTCAAGTACTAACATTATAGAAGCTATATTGACCGTCTAGGTACCCTTTAAACCTAATTAAGATGAATAACACTAGTCTCTTACGTATTACCGCGGCTGCTGGCACGTAATTAGCCAAGACACGATATATATACCGTCATTATCGATATATAAACAAAGCTTTATTCAATTTTAATACAATCTTATAGATTATATATAATAATATAATCAAAATAAGACTTGCCACTTCTCCAAGTTGCCAGTTCAGCCGTTAGGCCATTGACCAAGATTCCTCACTGCTGTACTAACTTGCATTGGGGTTTTTTCAGACCCAATGTGGTCGATCAACCTTTCAGATTCGACTACGAGAGTTTTAGGCTAGTTAAGCCATCACCTTAACTACTACCTATCCCGAAGATATTTATTGTCCTCTTAAAGCAGGATTACTTATCCCTTTATGTATTATGAAGGATTTACCTCCACTTTAAGGTCGGCTAAGAATATCATTATACTCACCTGTACACCACTTTTTAATTTATGTAGTAAACTACCAATTAAAACGTACGATTAGCATGTGTCAAGCACTTGGACAGCATTCAATCAGAGCCATCACCAAACTCATCTATTTTTATGATATAAATTTCTTTACATCACTATAAGTTCTAATGTTTTTTGTTATAAGGAGAATAATAAACTATATAATGTATCTAATTTATAACTTAAGTTATATTAATATTAGTCTAATTTAAAATTTATAATTGTTCGCTTAATATAGTATATATGAATAAATAACTATTCATTACTTATTTTTAATTTCTATTCTTATAATTCATAACTTTCATTATTCCTTTATGTTAAGGATAAATTATTAGTGTATCTATAATTTTCCTAATTTACTATTTATTCTCACTTATTATTTTTTTTTATTTTGTTAATAACAAATATTAGTGTAAGTCTAATCCGTCTTTAATATATGAAGAAGATAATACTACGAATACTTGTGCTTGGATAAAGGCTATAGCTAATTCTAATCCTGAGAATGCTATTATGAATGTTAATGGGATTAATCCTAAGATAAAGAAGATTATTCCTGAATTCATTATGTTATAAACGAATCCACTTAATATTGCTAATAACATGTGACCAGCTGTTATATTAGCTGCTAATCTTAATCCTAATGAAACATTTCTAGCTAAGTATGAAATGAATTCTATTATTACTAATAATGGTAATAAACCTAAAGGACATCCTGCTGGTACTAATAATGAGAAGAATTTTAGACCGTGTTTAGAGAATCCTAATATTGTAGCTCCTAATACTATAGTGAAACTTAATGCAAATGTTAATGCAAAGTGTCCTGTAGATGCGAAGCTATAAGGTATCATACCTATTAAATTATTTACTAATATAAATATAAATAATGTATAAATAAATGGGAAGTATACTTGTCCTCCTTTGGCATTTATTTGTCCTGTAACAATATTGTGTATTGTTACGTATAAAGATTCTTGAGCTATAGATCAGTTGTTACTTACTAATTTGTTTTGGTTAGTTGCAACTAAGCTTAATATTAATGTTATTAATGCTCCTAATGTTAAGTAGAATCCTATGTTTGTTAATGATAAGTGTAAATTACCACCTAAAACTTCTAAATTTAATATGTCTCTTACTTCAAATTGATCTAAGGGACTTCTTATTTCTGTGAATAAATTTTGTGTGTTTAAAAACATTAGTAGTATAATCACTACTAGAATATATATCTTGAAATAACTAATTATTTATAACTTTAAGTTATAATATTTATACAAAGCTACTATTTATATTAGCTTATGAATAAATTATATTTTATTTATAAACATACGTGATAAGAATAAACGAACTATTCTTGGTAATATGTATTTAGATAATACGTATAATACTAATACTATGATAGTAAAAGAAAATACTATTTCATTCATATAATAAAAAGGTGTTAATTGAGGCATATTTTGTTTTCTTTTTATTTTTATAATACGTAAATTATTTTAATCGTAAATTAAATGAAAGGTATAATAAATTTTGTTATTATACGCTATATATTAGACTATTCATAGAGTAATCTAATACGTTTAATATTAATGAAGGATAAATACCAAATACTACTGTAAATACTACTAGTATAAATAGCATTAAGAATTCTCTTTTATTTACGTCGTATATACTTTCTTCTAAGAATCTTGTAAATGATCCACCGAAGGCTGTTCTATTAAACATGTATATTGTGTAAGCTGCAGAGAATACTATAGATGAACATGCAAATACTCCTAATACTGGTAATTTTTCTAAGATTCCATATAATGACATGAATTCTCCTACAAAATTTACTGTTAATGGAGCTCCACAGTTACCTAAGGCTAATATGAAGAATAATGTTGAGAAGATAGGCATTAATTGAGCAGCACCTCTATAGAAGAATATACTTCTAGTACCAGTTCTGTCATATAATATTCCACCTGCACATATGAATAATCCACTAGATACAAATCCGTGGGCTAAACCTAATATTATACTTCCTTCTATCCCTTGTATTGTATTACTAAATGCACCTATTAAGTATACAGCTGCGTGACAAACAGAACTATAAGCTATTAATTCCTTAACGTCTGTTGTTCTTATTGTACTAAAACTAGCATAAATTATTGTAATTACAGCTATTGTATATATTACAAATGTATAATCTAATGCTGCTTTAGGTAATATAGGTAATATTATTCTAAATATACCATATAAACTTAATTTTAATACAATAGCGGCTAATACTATACTACCTCCTAATGGAGATTCAACGTGAGCTTTTAATAATCAATTGTTCAAGAATATTGTAGGTGTTTTTACAGCAAATGCTATAAATATTCCTATGAATAAGAATACTTGTGTTTTATATTCAAAGTTTAATTTAAATAGAGTATCGAAATCTGTACTACCCATTATTGAAGATGTACTTAATATTGATAATAATAAGAATAATGATCCTCATAATGTATATAAGAATAAATAATAACTAGCACTAACTTTGTTATCAGATCCAAATATACCTACTAATATAAATAGAGGAGGTAATATACTTTCGAAAAAGATATAGAATGACATTATATCTAATACCATAAATACGGCTAGTAATAATGTTTCTAATAATAACATTATAATTAAGTATGCTCTTACATTTTCTTTTATAGAGTCTCAATTAGATAATATTGCTATTGGCATTATTAATGTTGTTAATAATACAAAGTATACAGATATACCGTCTACTCCTAAGTAAATATCAAATAATTGTACATTATAATGTTCTTGTACAAATTGGAATTGATTTGTACTATTATTAAATAATATAAACATAACTAATGATATAATTAAATTTATAACACTAGCTATTAATGCTATTGTTTTTGTATAGACTTCTGTACTTTTTTTATATGAGTCTATACTAGATACTATTATTGTACCTATTAATGGTACGGCTAATAAAGAGGATAATCACATCTTATAAAAGAGGTTATCTTCGAACTTTAGATTATATATTCATACCTATGGACATGCATTTCACGGTTGTACTTTATTTTTGTTTATAGTATATTAGAATAAACTTATGTTTATAAAATATATTCCAAATATATGTAATAGACATGGAACTAATATTATAAATGCAAATAAGATAGGTAATAATACAGTTCAACAGAATGACATTAATTGATCAAAACGTATTCTAGGGAAAGATGCTCTTACTCATATGAAAGTAAATACCATCATTGAACTTTTAATACCTAAAGCTAAGCTATATAATAATCCATCTACTGCAGAACTAGTTAATAATTCTCTTAATTTGAAATATTCGTTAGATGTTATTCATTCTATATTGAATAAATAAGCATAAATATAATTTATTGAGTCGAAAAAGTAAACATGATCGAAACCTAATAAGTAACCACCTAAAAATAATATACTAGTTAATATACACATAATTACTATACTTGCATATTCGGCTAAGAAGAAGAAAACGAATACCACAGCAGCGTGTTCTGTCATGAATCCACTAACTAATTCAGATTCAGCTTCAGCTAAATCAAATGGAGCTCTATTAGTTTCAGCTACAGCACCTATGAAAAATATAATTAATATTACAAATAAAGGTATACCTAATCATATAATTTTTTGGAATTGTACATTAATATTTAAGTTTAAGCTATTAGTTATCATAATAATTATTAATAATACTGAACTTAATACTAATTCATAGCTAATTAATTGAGCTGTACTTCTTAATGACCCTAAGAAAGCATATTTACTATTAGCACTTCATCCAGCTAATAGTATACCATATGTAGCTAATGATGATACAGCCAACATAAATAATATACCTAATTCCATATCACCTAAAGCTAATCCAGGTCCATAAGGTATCACAGCATAACCTAATAAAGCGAATATTAATGTTACTATAGGTCCTAAAAAGAATAATATTAAATTAGCTTGTGTAGGAGCTACATATTCTTTTAATATTAATTTTAAAGCATCAGCAAAGGCTTGTAATAAACCATAGTAACCTACAGCATTAGGTCCTAATCTTCTTTGCATACTAGCCATAGTTTTTCTTTCAGCTACAGTTACGTATGCTACTACTAATAATGCAGGTAGCATTAATAATAAATTTTCAATTATTGAAATAACAGTCGTTGGTAAATTCATTTTAATTTAAATAAAAATGCTAGTTAATCTTCCTTTTATATTATAAAAAATTAATAATATATAACCTATTATATATTAAACTTTAGATAACCTAGATGCAAAAATAGTTAGTAATTTTTTATTAATAAACTATTTATTATTAAGGAAATATACCTCATCTCAGAGTCGAACTAAGGTCCTGATATTAGAAGTATCATGCTCTACCATTGAGCTAATGAGGCTTGAAATATTATATTTATATAATATTTCTACTAAAGATAAATTTAGCTTTGTAATGGTAAACTTACAAATGCGTGAGGTTTAGGTGGGCTTGATAATCCTCATTCTAAACTGCTATAACTTCTGTTTAAATTAGCTTGTAAGATATCAGTATAGAATCCAGGTGTTAATCATGGATTTCTACTTGCTACTTTACCTTCTACTAATTGTTTGTAAACTAAGTATAGGAATAATCATGCAGCTATTACACTTACAATTGATCCAACACTACTAATTAAGTTTCATCCAGCGAATGCGTCAGGATAGTCTCCTATTCTTCTAGGCATTCCTTGTAATCCTAAGAAGTGTTGTGGGAAGAATGTTAAATTAACTCCTATAAATAATAATCAGAATTGTGTTTTAGCTAATGTTAAGTCATAATTTAATCCTAACATTTTAGGTATTCAGAAGTATCATCCGGCAAACATTGCGAATACCGCTCCCATACTTAATACGTAGTGGAAATGAGCAACTACGTAATATGTATCGTGGAATGCGATATCTAATGAAGCGTTGGCTAATACAACACCACTTAATCCTCCGATTGTGAACATGAATACGAATCCTAATGAGAATAACATTGAAGGTGTCATTTTAATAGATCCTCCGTAACATGTAGCCAATCATGAGAATATTTTAATTCCTGTAGGAACTGCTATTATTAAAGTAGCAGCTGTGAAATATGCTCTTGTATCTACATCTAATCCTACTGTATACATGTGATGTGATCACACGATGAATCCTAAGATTCCTATAGATAACATAGCATAAACCATACCGATATAACCGAATATAGGTTTACTTGAGTTAGCTGATATTGTTGTACTAATTATACCGAATCCAGGTATAATTAAAATATACACTTCAGGGTGTCCGAAGAATCAGAATAAGTGTTGGAATAAGATAGGATCTCCTCCTCCAGCTACTTCGAAGAATGAAGTATTAAAGTTTCTATCTGTTAATATCATTGTTATACCACCAGCTAATACAGGTAATGATAATAATAATAATACAGCTGTAATAACTACAGCTCACCCAAATAATGCTAATTTGTGTAATTTTATACCAGGTGTTCTCATGTTAGCTATAGTAGTTATAAAGTTTATAGCACCTAATAAACTACTTACCCCTGATAAGTGTAATGCAAATATTGCTAAATCTACACTAGGTCCACTGTGACTTTGTAATCCAGATAAAGGAGGATAGATTGTTCATCCTGTTCCTGCTCCACCTTCTATACATGCAGAGAATATTAATAACATTAAACTAGGAGGTAATAATCAGAAACTTATATTATTTAATCTAGGGAAAGCCATATCAGGTCCACCTACCATTAATGGCATTAGGAAATTTCCAAATCCTCCGATTAATGCAGGCATAACCATAAAGAATATCATTAATAAAGCGTGAGCTGTAACGATACTGTTATATAATTGGTTATTTGATATGAATTGTACTCCTGGACCACTTAATTCTAATCTTATTAATACTGACATAGCAGTACCTAATAATCCTGAGAATAAAGCAAATATTAAGTATAAAGTTCCTATATCTTTAGCGTTAGTTGAATTAAATCATCTTTCCATACCCATTGATATTTCAGATCTTAAATTTAGGTTTGTGGTACCTTCTAATTTCAAAATTACGAAGTAATAGAGTATTGTTTCTTTAAAAATTGTTATTAATATTATTAACAACTGAGTGAACAAATGTGTTCTATTTTAAATTTTTAGTATAAATTTACATTAAATAAAATTATTTTAAAAAGCCAAAGCTGCCTTTATTTAATAATAAATATATATTATACTCCGTTTTAATACTTTAAATTAAATAGTGAATTAAATTGACATTATATATGAATATATTCTATATTAAAAATATAGTAAATTATTTAATATAATAAGTATTAATAAAAATTTTATAGTTAAGTTTTAATTGTATTGTATTTTATTTTCAATACCAAGATTATGGAGGAATTGAACCTCGTACTAATGATTTGCAATCACAGTGTAAATCCGTTTACAGCATAATCTTTTTATATATCTTAAGAAAAGATTATATAAAATTGTGTATATCACTAATAGATCTATTATCTTGATTTATTATTTGTTTGATATAAGTCCATTAAAGTGTTTTCTATAACACTAACAACAGGTACTAAGATGAAGAAGTGAGCAAAATATAATGCTGTACTTATTTGTCCAAATTCTATAAATGGACTTTCAACGTGTTTTGCACCTAATTGTTGTAATATTAAGAAGTTAGCTAAGAATACATAGAATAAGATTTTACTTAAAGGTCTGAATTGTAAACCTCTAGTTCTACCTAAATCTGTAAATGGTAAAGCTAATATAGCAACTAATGAAGCGAACATTGCTACAACACCTAATAATTTGTTAGGTATAGATCTTAATATAGCATAGAATGGTAATAAATATCATTCAGGTACTATAGCAGCTGGTGTTTGCATAGGGTTAGCCATAATATAATTTTCGCTATCTCCTAATACATTAGGCATAAAGAATACGAACATACTTAATACAAAGAAGAAAATAAATATTGTTATTAAATCTTTGAATAAGAAGTATGGTGCGAAAGGTACTCTATCATAGTATCCTGGTACTCCTAATGGATTACTTGCTCCAGCTGTTTCGTGTACAGCTATTAAATGCATTAAAGCTAATGCAGCTAATACGAAAGGTAAAACAAAGTGTAATGCGAAGAATCTGTTTAATGTAGCATTATTAACAGAGAAACCTCCTCATATAAATTCAACGATGTCTTGTCCTATTCATGGTATAGCACTTATTAAGTTAGTAATAACTGTGGCTCCTCATAAAGACATTTGTCCATAAGGTAACACGTATCCTAAGAAACCTGTACCCATCATAAGGATTAATATTATTGCACCTATTACTCATGCTAATGTTCTAGGAGCTCTGTAAGATCCGTAGTATAATCCTCTACCCATGTGTAAGTACACTAAGAAGAAGAAAGCTGATGCAGTGTTACTGTGTAAGTAACGAACTAATCAACCATTGTTAACATCACGCATTATGTGTTCTACAGAGTTAAAGGCTTCTGCTACACTCGGGTTATAATGCATTGCTAATGTTACACCTGTTATTATTTGTATTCCTAAACATAATCCTAATAATGAACCAAAATTTCATAAGTAGTTTATATTACTAGGTTGTGAATGATCTATTAAGTATGCGTTAAACAACTTTAAAAAAGGATGACTTTTTAATATTCTCATAGTTTTATTTATAAATTTAATTAGATTTTTAATGTATATATATATTATATTTAAAAACTTATATTTTAAACATAAAAACTTATAACCTACGTAAGCTATATAAACATTTTGTTTAATTATACATTTAAAGATATTTAATAATCTGTGATGTATATACTGCATATTATGCAAAGAATAATTATTTTTATTTTTTCATAAGAAGTTAGATTAAGCTTCTTTACCTACGTAATTGCTTATTCCTAATAAAACTGCTACACATGTTACTGTTATAACATTTACTAAGTCTAAATATACTGATACGAA
>NW_011942171.1:621986-624847 GCF_000187425.2 Metarhizium robertsii ARSEF 23 | reverse complement strand
GTTCGTGCCTTGTACCGTCACATGATTCCCTCACAGTTTGTTACAGATTTAGGCATAAATTCAGGATAGATTATAGCTAAAGCTGAAAAACCTACTGTAAAGAAGAATGGTAATAATTTAAAGAATGTAGGCACAGCAAATTCTGTATCTATTAATATTTCATGCATAAGGAACAAGAAGAGTTTAACATTGTTAGACTATGGTTACTAACCTATGGTTTACCTGTTGTTCATGTGCCCAGTATTTTCAATTGCTCCTTACATTAATGAAAATATTATAACAATAATAGGAATTTGCTTATTAATAGGTGCTATGGCAAAAAGTTAGATATGATTTTTAAGTCTTTATATTTATCTAAGAATAAATCAACATTGTTTTGACTGGATCTTTTCTACGTGGTTGAAGCCATTGATGGCGAGCGCTTCCTCGATGTCGTAGGGTTTGGCCGTGTAGGGGAGGTTACCTAGACCCAATCGTCAGCGTTTATCGAAAGGCAGAGGCGCCGAGGGCCGTACCCAGGTAGATGCGTGTGGCCAAGGCGTCAGGTTGGCTCTGGGGAGCTTGTTCCATGACTGGATCCATGTACCGCGATGATATATTTGTCCAGGTGCTGTCATTCAAGACGTCCTGGCAAACTGCGACGCGGCAAAATTTAACTGTCCATGTCCGTCGGACAAAAAGGTTGGCTGCAGACGGCGCCGTGCCTGATTGAGGTGCCGCCAAACGCGGAGGAGGGATCCAATCAAGAGAAGGTAGGCATTCGGAGAGCGGCGCTGTTGATGCGAGCTGGCTGGGGGAATAATCACGGCTCACGGCGGTGCTGCTATGGTTTCTGCGACAGTAGTAAATAGCATGCTCCACCTGTCGCCGTTGCTGAACTTCTCCCCGCTCTTCATTTCTCTATATACAATTCTGAGCACGTCACCTACCGATTTGGGGCATCTAGACTGCCGACGAGTAAATATGTTATCAATACTATGTATTATCAAATGACTCACCTAGCAGGACCTATTTGTCTACAAGCTTCGCATTAGCTTCTCAGAGTCGAACTTGGCTATATGGTTCAAATTATGAGCTAGCTAGCGAAACATACCAGCCACGGCCTTTCTGTCCAATGAAAAGGTGGCCTCTTCGAAGCCTTTCTATATGCACTGAGGTGGCTTTCGCGTAGCATATTAAGTGAACTTATTAGGACATGTTGCTATTCTTGGAGTTGATACGCGCAAAGAGTACACCCCGACCAATTTGGAGCACATTTAAGCCTTCGCAATGACCTGTCATTGTTGCGAGGCTTTCTTAGGTCTTCATCTTCTAGTTAAGTCATATGGTGACTGGCTGGCGGCGTACACGGAACTGGCGGGTAAATTGCCGGCTAAAAAAATGCGCGTGATGGCGTATTGGCAGACGTAGTAATACCGTGTTCAACTCGTGTAGTAAAAGCGGCAGTTGGTTATACACTAAGCCAACCTCACGGAGGAAGTAAACTACGTGGCCGCGATACTTGTACTGCTGCCCTCGCACAAGCATAATGTTCATGTGGACATGAACGCGAGCAATTAACGCCTCTTCGGTAGGCGTAAGCTGGGGCAATCGCGCCGGCACAGGGCCACAGTCGAGCTGATTATCCGCAGAGAAGAAAACACGGCTCGCCGGGGTTTCGCATGTTTTCGATGGCAACGCTCACAGATGCCGTCAGGATCGATCTTCATCTGAAACCAACTCTCTTGGCATCCACTGCAATATTCCATCTGATCATTGTCCAGCATGGTCCAGAACTCGCGGATGGTGGCCTTATCGCGGTCAGCCAAGGCGGAGGCGTCAAGATCGCCATTACACACCGGATCTTGTGCATGAAATACAGCTCATTCTTCGGGTGAAATTATCACCGGACTCCGAACACTTCGTGGCGGTATCGATGACCAACTTTGCCTTCGAGATTTTTCGTGGCCGCCCTCCTGTACCAGGGGCAGGTCCACGGCGACCACGCCTTGACTGTGCGACAGGCTGCCGTGAGCGACGGCGAAGAGGGCTCTCATCCACGCAATCGTTGTTGCAGACCTCATCTTCGTCCCCTGGGTCGGAATCAGAGCGTTGCCGTGGTGCCCAACCGGGTCCCACATTGGCTTGATGGTGGGTGGGGCGCCCTTCAGTCTTCACAACACCAACACCAGCTTCAAGTCTATTAACAGGTTTGCACCTCCACACCATGACCGAGAGAACGAGGATCGAAGAGCTTGAGAGGCTTTTACGAGAAGCTGAGCTACGTGCCGAGTTGGCAGATAGGCAACGGCTAGAGGAGCGACAACGCGCTGAGAGAGAAGAACAACGCGCTGAAACTGCAGAAGAGCAGACCCGTCGCACAACGTTGGACGAATACATCGCGGCTTGCCATGGTCTTGTGTTCTCGAAATTCGCGGTCGAAACCGAGAAATCGCTCACATCCAAAGGCTCCATCACAAACCCCAGGAATGAGAAATCCCTCACATCCAAAGGCTCCATCACAAACCCCAGGAATAAACTATGTCCAACAAGTCTCCAACCGTGGTCAGACTTCCTAGAGCAACAGAGGATCGCCTCTGGCGTACTCTACGACGCGTTTCCCACGGAGACGCGACTCTTCGAATCTCGGAACTTCCTGTCCGGCCTTGGACACAGGATTTCCCAGCGGCCGATCGCGAACGAGAAGGACCTGGAGTACTTCCTTCATAACAGCGTGGAGGATCCAGTTAGATCCATTCTGCATCAGCTCAAAGAGGTGGAAGAAATTCAAGCCGTTTATGGGATTGGAGGAGGCATCATATTCGAAAATCACCTCAATGCCATAAGCGATGTATCACCGGAGGTCGTTGACCGTGAGAGTG
>NW_011942171.1:615818-621886 GCF_000187425.2 Metarhizium robertsii ARSEF 23 | reverse complement strand
TAGTGCCATCGTATTTCTGACACATCTCTAGGTCGTACAACCAACGAGCTCTTTTTCATCTTTAGATTGTGTCTCAAGCTATAAGGTTCGACATTACCGACCACTTTCCTCCCTGATTTACTTGACTCAGCTGCATAGTTGCGCCACCACATCATATTACATGCCAAGACGTCAATACAGTCTAACTTTATTTAGGCCGTAGCGCAAGGAACAGATCAGGTCTTCTTTGTGCAAATACTTGAGATGATTGTCATAGAGCTACACCTGACGCTGTGGACCCACTGTTATAGCAAACAGCCAATTTTCAGAATTACTGCTAGTATTATAAGGTCGGCGGAAAGCCCGATTCGTCGTCAGAGAAAATTCTTCAGCATTCCATTTTTAGTGACCTTCTTCCACGACAGTATCGACACCATACTCTGACACAATTGCGGTATCCACACCATACTCTGACACAATTGCAAGTTATGTGTGTTGCATAAGGATTCTTCTAGTGTACATGACAATGCCAAACCGCCAATATAGTTGAACTTTATTTTAGGCCACAGTTCAAGGTCAAATGCCTTAATGATTGCCGCGCCCGATGCTGTGGACCCATTGTTATACTAGACAACCAATTTTGAATATTGCTATCGGTGCTCCGAGGTTGCTGACTCGACTCATAATGAGAGAAAAGCCTTCAGCGTTTTCACCCAGGCTGCACCACGGCCCAAAAGGCTCTAATGGCCCAACCTGTGTGGAGTGTGACGTTGCTGCGCTCTCCACTGGCTGGCCAGATTGTGTTGCAAACTGGGCGGCCTCGTTTGGAGTGGACTCAGCAAGAGTCAGATATCAAGATCTAATGACGACGCCGACGGCGCAGTCTTTCCCGTAAAACCGTTTGTCTCGCCTTGGGTCTGTTAGCTGCTCGAGAATAGATATTTGAGAGTAGAAATGATGCCGCCTAAGTTTGCTCATGTCGCACAGCACGATTGTTTGGGACAGCTTAGACAAGATTCTTGATTTTCCACATATATCTTGGAATGATACGAAAGCCACATACTTGTTGTTATACCACTGTCTGCCAAAGTATAACTATTGCTGTTGTCTTGCACGAGCGACGTGGTCTCCTTGTGCCATTATGAGACTCATTGTTCACAACGTTTTCGTCACAAAATCATTGTTCTCGTTCATTTCCGCTGTCTATCGTTCAGAAGGGTCCATGTAATTTACCTTAAGTTGAGAAGACTTCCCAGCCACCCTGGTTTCATCAGTTGGCTGGTCAGCTCTCAAAGTACTGATATCAACGATTTAATGACATCCAGAAATTAAGTCAAGCCTGCTTGTTGTATCAACAGACTTGACGTACTTGCTGGATGTAATAAATGATGGCTAGATATTATCAGAAGTTTGGAAGGCCAGCTTGCCGTCCTGATTTCATTAGTTGGCTGGGAAAGCTTCTCAGTCTAAGATAAATAATACGGATCCTTCTGGACTATAGAATAAGGGCGACAAGAAATAATGAACTTGGGGCACAAAAGCTTATTTGTCAAGAAGTCTCACGACGAGACAATCACAGAAAGAGTTCTATCTTGGAAGTAATCGTGTGATGTACCCTTGTCTTCCTCGCCCCCCTGCCTAAGGTGTAGCTGGAAGAAGTGTTTTCTATTATCTCCAGTCGAATAGTGTTGCTGCCAGCGCCGCTGTGGGCGTGTAAGGCAGCAAATGCTGGCATGTAATTGGCCACACATGGTTGATCTCAAACAGATCACAAACATCACCAATTTGGGTGAGCGCTACCTCGAGATAGATGAATTCAACACAAGCAAGAATATCAAGATCACCAGCGTGATAATTATCACCCGAATAGAAGCTTTGCGCTTCCAACAAATAGGTACCCAACTTCCTGGACGAATCTTATACAAAAAATCTTACAGGTCATTACGGACAGCAAGACGGTCGACGGGGTCGTGTAGTGGCCGGTAAGGTTTGTCGCTGTGCCCTGCGGGGTTTGTCGTTGTGCCCTGTGAGGTTGTCGTGGTGGCCAATCAGGTTAGTCATAGTGGCTGGAATCTAGCTCTGCCCGGAATTTCTTTTTTTCTTTGCATAAGTTCTAGATTATGACTTATGGCACTCTGTCGCAGAATGGCAGTCAGATCCGTAGGTGGAAAAACCAACATCATGTCGAAGAAGGATTTCTCCCTGGTGTGATATATAGATGAAGCACGTGTTTTCCATCAAATTTTATAAATCGCGGCAAATGATTCGATGCATTACAAGATGGCAATCGATCCTGCATGACATTTCTGGCAGGCACTAACGACGTGTTGCATATTGCACTTTTATGTCCTTGGAAAAAATACAGATGAGGCAAAGTTGCCTTGTTGAATTAACTTCTTGTAAGCTGTGAGCTCCTGTTCCACGGGTGCTTTTCGTGCACAGCTGGATTACTGACATTATTGCTTCATGTGGCCCATCAAATAGCATGCATTCTTTGAATTTAAGAAGGGTTGCTGGTGATTAAGAATTTGATCCATCATTATTCCTCCATGGATTCTGAGTTAACGTATGCGCAGATTTTCCAACGATGCCGGAGCCGATAGGGATGATTCCGGACCAACTCGAACAAGATTATGCATGCCATATTCGTAGTGCTGCGAGTTGTGCAAGTTGAGGAGTGAACCAAGAGGTGGAACATTTGTGACGTCTGAAGCCTCGAGTTGCCGATTCATTCGGGAACTGCGCCCAGAAGATAGATGACTTCTAGCTTCCCTAGCTCTTTCGGGCTGGAGGCGTCTTGGTAATAATAACTCCAGGCGAGGCAACAGACCCGCAAGCGCTGGATCCTGGCTAACGGTCATGAGCCGGCCTAAAAAGGCGTCATCAACACTGTAGTAACTTATGACATGATAACTTCGGTGGTTGTACGAAATTGTGATGGTCTTCTTGACAAGGCCACCGCTCTTGAGAGAGTACGAGGAAAACGCAGTGCCACGAAATGATCTGGTTCTTTTTTGAGGTTCCGAGAGACTTTTTTCACAACGACTTTGTGAAGTTTCTCTGCCAGAGAGCCCCCTAATTGTGACATTGATTGGCTTTATTGATGATTTCCACGGTCGCTCAAGTTCAGTGTAGAGTAGGAAATCTCCAAAAATGCGGCTCGGACTCCATGACCGACCGTCAGTCCACCTCTTGATACCAGAATCATGTTGATCAATAATAAAGACACTCCCACTCTTGATTAGGTCGCGTTTCTCTATGTCATCGGGTCGTCGTGGGACGCCGCTGAGATGGTTCCGGAGGTATGCTTCAACAAGAATCAAAATATCCATCGTCGACGAAATGTGGCCATGCCATGTAGGGCACAACTGGCTGTGCTTTTTCGCTTGGCAGGAGTCCATTGCCTCAAATTTTATGTGTTACCGTTCGAGGTAATGCGGAATAAACCAAAAACTGGCCCAAGTCGATATTAGCAAATGAACAACTTGTTTTTGACAACTGAGTACCTTGTAACATGATCCGATGCACCGTAAGATGGGCAATACGTGCCATATGAGACACAGTGGCAACAACAGACGTTAGTAAATAGTTGATCAAAGTGACTCACCTCGGTCTCTATTTGTGGCAAATACCCCGCGACCTCTTTTTCCCTTGTTCTTCTTATTGGTGGAGCGGGTTGTCGCCAGGCTTTTGTCACAATGTTGGAGTCACTTAGTAAAGATGTGAGCAGAGAGGCGAAGTATGTAAGACGAAGGGTCAAGAAAATGCAGCATCGGTAAACTCCGTCCTACAAACTTCTGGAAATTAATGCAACGTTGTTGCCACCTCCCCTGTTCAACCAACCGCCATTCCGTGCACAGCCTCACCGTGAAACACATCCTCCCGTACTACCGTTACGAAAATTCTTGTTCGAAAAGGCTGCCGTCATTAAAGGGGCATTCGCTACTTCGGACTTGATGTTTTGTATTATCCCACCGCCCGTAACAGTCGAGCCTTTGTTATAAATGTGCCAGACAGTAAGACGCACCCCTCGGGGTAACCAAATTAGTATCGACCATATATCGATCTTGCCCATCGCTCATGGATATTGCCTGAGTTCCCAGTTATTGAACGTCACAGAGAAACACGGATGAAAAGAATGCGTTGATTCTGTAAGCTAGAGATGCCGCCAAGGCACGCTATTTATGGAAGCCGCAGGCTGGACCCTGCACGCGATGCTGTTTAAGGTTCATCAGATAGGCAGTGTTCCTTATACTGCATAAACGAGGTATTTCAATTTTTATCTTGTCTTCTGCAATGTCAACTTTCTCTTGCCCGCCTGCTTGTTCAGGTCAGATTGGTGATAGAACGTCGTGTGCGTGACTGACAGTGTTTCTCGCCACACGGCTTCCTTAGCTTCGTTCTTAGATGTTTCTCGCCACACGGCTTCCTTGGCTTCGTTTTTAGATGTTTCTACCAGGGGGGGTTTGCAGTAGTCAATTGCATCTTGCCCAGCTTGAAAACAGGCTTGTTCCTTGCAGTGCCTTCAAACTCGGCTCCCATTCTGATTCATCTGACAGTGATTTCCGTCCTCGGGAGACTGAGACGCTTGTTCTTCGACTTTCACTTCTCGGATAAAGCAACCTCTATCGGATGAAGCACACAAGCGCTTTCATCATCCGAGTGGCAGGCGGCAACAGTATCACAAAAGCGAGGTTCCACTGCGTAACGGAGGAGACGACAGAACAATAATGGAATTGTTAACAGAGCTTACTTGACTATAAACTTCATATCGTGCCACCTCCAAACTCTCAGTTTCTGCTTTGTGTCTCTTTACCTATGCCAAGTTGCCGGTCTCGCAACATGGCCTCGGCTACCATTAGGGTATTGATTTTGTGCACAATCGTTGAAGAGACAAATATTGCCATGGGATGATTGAGATCCCAACTTCACTTCTCGGATAAAGCAACCTCTATCGGATGAAGCACACAAGCGCTTTCATCATCCGAGTGGCAGGCGGCAACAGTATCACAAAAGCGAGGTTCCACTGCGTAACGGAGGAGACGACAGAACAATAATGGAATTGTTAACAGAGCTTACTTGACTATAAACTTCATATCGTGCCACCTCCAAACTCTCAGTTTCTGCTTTGTGTCTCTTTACCTATGCCAAGTTGCCGGTCTCGCAACATGGCCTCGGCTACCATTAGGGTATTGATTTTGTGCACAATCGTTGAAGAGACAAATATTGCCATGGGATGATTGAGATCCCAACAACCGACATCAACCGGGACAGCCTGAACTGTCCCCTCTTCAATACGTACAGTTTCTTGATTTGAAAAAACGGATGGATTACCAATTTTACAACTGATTAATTGTCGAGTTCGCAGTATCTCTGCCTCCAGGGCTGCGTTCTTCAAGGCAAGTTGGCGAATCAGTTGCAAATTTTGGTCTTCATGTCGCAGGGTTGCAATTTCTTGCTTCAGCCTTTCTATGTGCTCCTTTTCTTTGTTTCGGCAAGCCTTTTGAGCGACTCGATTTTGTTCTCGCCTCTGCGCAAGCCGCACAGGGCTTAATTGTGCCACTATACGGGTGCGTGCAATTACAGCCAGTCAGTAATGTAGAAGCTGGACTTAGTAAAATGCATGAACAACTGCTGCCTCAACTGTTCTCTTCTTCTTCATACTTTCCTCAATTCTTCCAAATTTGCAGTAATGCCTATATCCAACCAGGTCAGCCGTTTGGTAACTGCGATAACGACAGTTCAAAAGGTAGCGACAGGATAAAAGTTCCGGAACACAAAATATTCTATATAATGGCGATGATCGACTCCGCCTGCGTGTTGCGCCACTTCAGGCATTACGAGGAGCTCATTAAAAAGCAGATGCAACCACAGGACCGATGCCAACATTGTGACACGGCGAAAGTTCCCTTGGGAAACGGCAACATGATGCATGCCAGGCCAAGGCGCCATAGCACCAGTGGATAATCCTTGATGTGCTTTAGTTTCAAACTAGGTGTTTTTTTCCAGCGAAGGTGACGAGTGAATATCCTTGCAGAGCGCGTTCATAAACATTATTTTGGGGTGCAGCGACGGCAAAAATACGGAAG
>NW_011942171.1:613708-615718 GCF_000187425.2 Metarhizium robertsii ARSEF 23 | reverse complement strand
CTGACAGTGAGCGGTCTCGTTTTCTATGGCAGGAAGAGCCGCGTGTCCTGTATGCGTTGCTATATTGAAGTATGTGCCAAGTGCCCACCTTATACCCATCTTAATAACTCATGCTCATCATACTCTTGCAGCGAAATATGGTCAATAACGGGGGTTGGCTCGATGAAGTTCTCTGGGTTGCCAACACAAAAGACAGCGAGGATCTTCAATACCTGGATGAGATAATTGCCAGCGACCCCGTCCGGCACAAGAAGCTCACTTTACCAGGCGATACAATGTGGGTGTATACATTTTCTGAAGCCTGGAAGCACTTGGAGCGGGGCAAGTTTTATGTCAAGATTGATGATGATATTGTGCGTACAGTCCACCGAGGAAAGAAGCCCCGTTTTCGCATACTGCATTGTGCGGTGCTATACTTGACTTATCCCGCCAGAACTCTGTCAATTATAGAGACGAACTGACAACGGCAGGTCTGGATCGATGACGACGCTATACCTCATCTAGTTACCGGGAAGATCAATCACCCTAATGCGTTTGTCGTTTCCGCCAATATTATCAACAACCCCCCGTTGGGCTTTATGCACTACCACATGGGCGCGTTGCATCCATACTTTCCTGAATTAGAGCCGCCGAGCAACAGATCGAATTCTTGGAGACCATCACAAGACCCGCCATGGGTCGGCACTCAACAGATCGAATTCTTGGAGACCTTCACAAGACCCGCCATGGATCGGCACAGCTGACTACACTTGGCCGCTCGATAAGGACCCCCCATACAAGGACCACAGATGGCTTAGGGCGATGGATAATAGATTGATGTCTCAGACACCGGCATCACACCTCAAATATGAGGTCTGGGGAGATAGTTACAGTAGCTGGGCGATTGCTGCTCAGATGCATTATTCTTTGCTGGAGAATATTGAAAACGAGTCGCTAGACCTATATAAATTCCCTAACCCATGGGATATGGATGGAGAGCGTATAAGGATCAATTTTATGTGTGTTTATGCAGATGATATTCTGGACACTGATATCGAACGTTGGCCAACGGACCAAGGTGATGAAGACATGATTGTTCTTAATCTGCCAAAAAAGCTTAAGCGCCGTGAGTACTATTCAATACGGGCAAGGACTAAAACGCTAGCTAATTATATGTAATTGTTAAGCCGTTATAATTGTTGGGGAAGCCTTGGGGTCCCATTTTCGGTACAATGACCAGCCAGGGCTAGACGAGACTGATATATTGGATAGATACAGAGCATTAGCTCAGGACCAGGCCTGCCTATCATCGTAATGGCTGGGATTCCAAAGGGATAAACCTGTCGGAATTTATGTTGCAAGAACTATCAAGGCAGTCAATCTTAGCGCGCTTGCGTGTTACGTTGGTTATTGGTCGTAGACCGTAACCAGGTGATCAGAGTCAAGAATCAAAAGTGTGGACTTGGGATTGTTGTCATTATAGCGTTGAAGAAAGATTATAGTCTATCTAGGGGGGAAGGTCAGAGTGTCTATTCAACCTGTTGCTATTGAACTTACTTCTGTTCAATCCTGGCTGACAGCTCTCATACACACATATATATGCTTAGTGGCACAGCCCGTGCCTCTAGGCAGCAACTCTTCTGCGTGTCATGTCTGGTACATGATTGGCACCACCGACTAACAATAAGGCAGGGATGAAGATGCGCCTCACTAACCAACAACGCCGTCAGGCTCAACAGCTAGCCTGCCCACCGTATCCATCAGTCTACCTTGACTAAACTTCATTCTATAAGACATACATAGAGAGGTTCAAATGCATAGTACATGTTGAACATGATGCAATATCACGTGCAGGTTCCAGCCTAAGCCTTCCATAAATAGACTATCTTGGTAGCATCTCTGGCGTACAAAATCAACCCCCTCCTTTCATCTGTGTTCCGCTGTGACGTTCAACAGGTCAGTCGGCAGCAAAGCCGTGCCAGTACTGCCAGTCCCAACATGTTAAATTATCTACTTGCGAGCAATGTGGAC
>NW_011942171.1:611197-613608 GCF_000187425.2 Metarhizium robertsii ARSEF 23 | reverse complement strand
GTTGTCACCGCCGTCCCCTCCATTACGGTGGGCGATAGGGAGCACTGTTGCAAAACCCCCGGTCGTTTCGTTTTAGGTTTAGGGTCTTTCGTCCTTAGTCATCTGGGTACTTCGGGTCGGGGGACTGATACATGGGCACCCGGGTGCCCAAATAGACTAGCGCACCCAGGTGCCCAAATTATGTCAGCACTCCTCTAGCGCTGGGACAGAACCTGTGCCCCAGCATGTTCCTGCAGCCACTGCACATTGCAGCGCCAATCAGATTGATGAAACATGGATCAGGCAGCATTCCCTGACGACGTTCTTCCACCCGAAGGCACATATGAATCACGCGAGTCCTTACTTGATGCTATCAATTCTTGGGCGAAACCTCGAGGGTACGCATTTACAACAGGGAAATCCCTCAAGACACCAAATGGCAGAGTCAGAGTAATATTCGCTTGTGATAGGAATAAACCTCCTCCAAGCCCTTCTACTGATCGAGTGCGACGCACTTCGAGCCGAAGAACTGGCTGCAAGTTTTCAGTTCTAGCCAAGCAATCGCTAGATGGTAGTACATGGGTCTTGAGCCACCGACCTGACATCGAATGTGCTAAACATAATCACGCGCCCAGCGATGATCCTTCTGCACACCCTGCCCACCGCAAGCTTGCGGGAAAAGATGCGGCGATCGTCTCCAAACTCGTGAAATCTGGAACTGCCCCTCGAGAAATAAGGACCTATCTCCATAACCACTCAGAAACTCTTGCAACTCAGCGGGATATATACAACCGGATTGCGGCAACCAGGAGAGATCTTCGCGAAGGCCAGAGCAGCATTCAAGCCCTAGTCGACCAATTAGATAACGAGGGCTTTTGGTATCGCGTCCGCTTGGATGTAGACAATCGACTGACGGCTATCTTCTTTGCCCATCCTGACTCTGTGGCGTATTTACAATGCAACCCGGACGTATTATTACTGGATTGTACCTACAAGACGAATAAACACGGTATGCCGCTACTCGACATGGTCGGAGTAGATTCTAGCCAGCGGTCGTTCTGTATCGCATTTGCATTTCTATCCGGTGAATCGGAAGAGGATTACTCTTGGGCGTTACAACATCTCAGGTCACTTTACCAGCGTGAACTTCCGTCAGTTGTCTTGACTGATCGATGCCTAGCTGCAATGAACGCTGCTGCACATTGGTTTCCAACGACCAAAGCGCTCCTCTGCCTCTGGCATGTCAACAAAGCGGTCCTCCAGCGCTGCCGGCCCTTTTTTGTGCAGAAAGAAAACGAGACCTCAGAGCGGGCAGAAAATGACACATGGGAAGAATTCTACACCTCCTGGCACTCGATTGTTGCTTCACCAAGTGAAAAGATATTTGACGAGCGCCTGGCCAAGTTTGAACTGAAGTATGGCGAAAAATATCCAGTGTGTGTAGGGTATATCAAGATGTATTGGCTCGAGCCGTACAAAGAGATGATCATTAAAGCATGGGTGGATATGCACTTGCATTTCGGCAATGTGGCCACCTCGAGGCAGGTGGCTTGTACTATATGCAATTGACAAGACGCTAATGGAACGTTCCCAGGGCCGAGGGTATCCATTCACTGATGAAAGCACACATTAAGAAATCGAATTTGGACCTTTTCGACGTTTGGCAAGCCATGAAGCATGCCATCGCAAACCAACTCAAGGAACTTAAACATATTCGAGCTTCGCAACAGTTACGCACACCTCTAGATGTATCCGGGCTCATGTTCGAAGCAGTACGAGGTAGGGTTTCGCATGATGCTTTGCGCAAAGTCCAGGGGCAACGGCAGTTATGTCTACAAGAGCCACGTCAGGTTCTATGTAGTCAGACTTTCACTTCGTCACACGGGTTGCCGTGCTCCCACACCCTCGAGAAGCTGGAAGAAGAAGCTCAGGGTCTTCTGTTAGAGCATTTTCACCCACATTGGCACTTAAAGCGAGGGGTGGCACTGCCAAACCCTGTTCTGGAACCTCGCCGGGCTGCAAACCAACTAAATAGGACTCAACCCTTAACGAGCACAAGACGCGAACCATCCGGTTTCGAGAGAACCCAGGGTAACAGAAAGGCTCCCACTTGCAGCGCATGCCACGTGGTAGGCCACATTATGACCTCGAGGTCCTGTCCGCTGAAGTTCAAGGGGTCGCCGGTAGTACCTCTGCCGGAAGCTCGAAGTTCAGTCACATTTTCAGGTGCCACGGCGGAAATGGCTCCTGCGGGTGTCTCTAAGGCCCCCCCGGAAATCGTGCCAACGACCCAACAGTCGCAATGTTCAAATGCAGTGGCAGATGTCTTGGCAGAGATTGATCAACCCTCTTCCTTTGCAGCAGGCATGCCACCCATCCGTTCATCTCCTCTCATGAGATTTAATACGTCGACTGACTTGGGGTCGCTTGCC
>NW_011942171.1:605071-611097 GCF_000187425.2 Metarhizium robertsii ARSEF 23 | reverse complement strand
GGGGGACATTCTCCGCCCTGGCCGCAGCATAAATGCAAAACACATCCCAAGTTGATCTCTTGTCCATCATCGGGCTGGGAGGCATGCCGCGTAAATAGCTCCTGGTCCTCCAAACTGAGACCTCGGGTAGCACAATGATGCTCAACCTGGCCTCTTATCTCCATAGGACCAGCAACAGAAACCGAGGCCATCAGGCCAGAAACAAGAAGGGGCAGCATCACCATGATGACGAACTTTAACGCATGTAAGTAAACCCAGGAAACAGGAGGGTTATATCAAGTCAAGAAAAAAATACACGTAATATCAAGGGGGGAGAAAAGAGTGTGAAAAGAAACACGTCTCTTGGACCTGCTTAGTTGACGCCCTAGCACACAGTTGTCAAAACAAGAGACAGGCTTCTTAAATATAATCAAACAATCATGACAATAGACCAAATGTCAAAGCCTTGGTAATCATTCAAATGGCTATCCATGATTCGCGCTGTCGGGGCATTAAGTCGCTGGATGGACTAGGTTCATGATGCAGGCTCCAGAGCTCAGCTGCATGAGCCTCAGATTTGGACTTTGGGCTTGAGTCTTGGGCTCCCCAGGTGCAAACGTCTCACAGGATCTAGGAATGAGCCACAAAACCCACCTGATTAGGCCCAGCGTCGTGTTTCAGAAATGACATTGTTAACCCGGCCACGGGTGGTTGACGCTGAATTGTATTACGTGCAAATCATCCATTTTGGTTACGTGTCAGTGTGTGATTTGTAGTATGACAGCTAGCGTTAAAGTGGGACTGCATTTAACGTTGAAGCTTAAGCTCAGGCGTATTTATGCGGCAACAGCTGGGCGACGATACATATGCCTCTTCATGCCTACAAGAGGACGACGTCCGTACGACTACAAAGAAAAAACCTGGTGTCACCCGCAACTCGTGCCAGCTCCAATTAGCCACCGTCCTCACCGTGCACTTCTTTTTCCCACATTACACGATGAGACTGGCAGCTTTTGCTCTAGTTCCGCAGTTTGTGTTTGCTTTCGCACACCCCACCGAGGTAAAACGAGCGGCGACAAAACTTCTATGGATGAATCCAGTTAACTGTCCTGCTTTTAACGAAACTTGCATGGGAACAGAAGTTTTCTGCTCTATGATGCAAAATAAAGAGGCTTGCCTCGCCGAAAGGCAGTCCAAATCTCGAGCTGATTTGCGCAAGAATGGGCTGGAGACGACTGGAAAATTATAGCCCCAGGTGTACCGCAATTCCGAGCGCGCAGGGCTATGACCTGAAATTGTCAAACACTTTGTCGAGGTCATATATTCCTGGGTTGCATGAAGAACTTATGTATACATTACCGGCATATTGACTAAGGAAAGGACGGGCAACAAATGACGATTTATATTAGGAATTACGTTCGCAATTATCCAATTTCTCAGCATCACAACAACTCAGCAAGTGTTACTGGCTGCTTCCGGAGGCTCTAGATTAGCCCCATGTGTAAAGCAGTTAATTTCGTCTAGAGATGTGGTCACGGACTTGAGGCGAGAAACAAGGTTGCGTTCCTTCTTTGCTCAGCTTGTAAATAGACAGTCTTACGACAGCCACTTGTCGATTGCGTCGCGTTGCCGGTTTTAATTTTCGGGTCTTCTGCCTGTATTCCCTTTTTTCATTTCAATATAAAGCAAAGTTCCCCTCTTGTCATCAAATCAACATGTCTAGATATTGTGCCTCAATTCCAGTCTATCCAAGTCAAAAGCTCTGTCGGATAATACCTCTGCAGACTGAAGTTGCAGAATTTGGTGTTTTGAGAGAATTGGCAAGTGGGAGACAGGTACCTTTATCTCTATCGCCTTTGAGCGCGAGCCTTTTGGATCAATAGCTGAAGGAGAGACAGAACAACAACAATCAATATTTATAAGAAAGAAGCTTAGACAGTGAGTCCCATAACGTGACATGTTAAGGATCAGCTAGGACTAAGAGTACTATGACAATTTATGGTGCCTATTTACTACGCGGTTCGATGGAATGCACGCAAATTCCCGGTGAGCCCTTTCGGTGTCTCTGTTAATTTTACTTATAAACGGATTGAACTCCCTGCCATTGGTCCATAATCCCGATCTACACCGTACCCGTCTTACGCTGCTGAGGAGGACTCATGTAGCTGCCCATGCTGCTGCCTACAAGCCGGAATCGTAACACTCTAGCCCTTTTTCTCCAACGGATTTCTGAGAGTCGGCTTACGGATTGAGCTTGGTTTGCTGTGGGCAATCACGCACTGTGCTATGGCGGGATGACAATTGTGTCACGTTATAGACTTATTGTTAAATAAGTTCCTTCACAAAATCATTGTTCTTCTTGTTTTTTGAGTCCAACTCTGTCTGCGATCGTCTGTTTAATACCGGAAAACTTCCTTTCGTCCGAATCCGTTCTTCAGCTAAGTCTAGTCATGCTAACTGACATTCTGACAGTTGGAAATCACAAGAAGTGCGCTTGTACTATCATTAGAGGCAGTTCTATCCTTCAATAATAATGTTCAACTAAATATCTGTGTAGGTAATGTGCTTGTCTATTGGTTCATCGTTCCGTTCAAATAGTCGCCCAATTTCGCTGTTACATGTTCATGCAAAGAGCCTCAGTATGCGACATAACAAAATTTGGCTCTTCTGTGTCACAATATGTTTTATTTTTTATTTTTCTTTGAAAAAAAGCGCGCAGAGGGATTACAAACACAGGTCCCTCCATCAACCCTTAGCCGCACATGTCTCACTCAGATCTCCAGCAGTGATTAGGCCTTTAATTGCAGGTAAAACATCCGGTCTCTCTTCGTGAAGATGTGTGGTCAATGTGGGATGATTGATCATCATCGGTTCGTGTGGGTCTCGCTCGAATAGTTGAACGTTATTGGAAACAAGCTTACATTGTGGGAAAACCGAACCCCAGAATCGACCCACTCTGATGCTAAGACTTTTGACGGCCGATTGTGGGGCAAGGGCTAGATACACGATGACACACTTGAATTACTACTGAGGCTATGATTGCCACATTTCCTAGAACGATAATTTTGTACTGACGCTGGGTGTGTCAGTATCGTGAAGTTTCCTGTCTCCATGCACAGCACCTCAACGTACGTACGTATGTACAACGCTATAGGACGCAAAGTACATCACTACTCAAATTGAATGTTTGATGTAACGTGTGACACTCCTAAAGTCAGACCGGACAATCGTTCGACCATTTATTCTTGAGCTGCGGTCTAAAACAAGGTTAAAATCGACTCACGTTTTGATCTGCATTATCATGGGTCCACAGCGTCTGGCATGACAATCGCTCAAGACCTACCCTTGAGCTGTGGTCTAAAATAAAGTTCAACTGTATTGGCGATTTAGTCAGCAATATCATGTAATAGAACAGTTGTGCAATTTCCGTCGGCAAGAGTGGACATTAACGATCTCTGTCATACTTTTATTACTTGCTGAAAATGGAGGACAAAGTTGTGTTCTAGATGAAACTTGTACGGATGTGCAGCGGTCACGTCTTCCCTATTTGAAGTACGAAAGTTGATTACCAACATGTTGTTTCATATGGCACGTCAGTGATCATTCATCATTTCCCACAATATCCCCAAAGAGGGGGAGGTTTACAAACTGAGGCGGCTGAGTTCTGCGCATACGCAATAAATAGCTTAGACCCATTGCCCCACGACGAGAATTGTATAATCTCAAAACCTTGCATTTTGGTTTAGTTGTTCAAAATGATTAATGTTTCTGGTGATCATAATCACCTGGTGGAACCGTTTGCCACTGAGACTGATGCGTCCTCATATATACCACCATCGTCTATAGGTGACAGTTACTTATTCAGTTTCGCCAGTGGCTGTTTGGATGACAAGGTATCCGACCCCTGTCTTCTAAGGGTTTTACTCTCATTGCGTTGCTGTTTGGCCTACATACGTTAGGAGCACACTCCGCGAAGAACTTTTGTACTAGCGCTCTGTTTCTGACGAGTCAATCAAAGGCTGATCATCCTAAGACTACAACAAACGAAAGCCTGATCTTCAGTCACGACAACGAATCCTCTTCAAGTCCAGCACAAGACCATGTTATCCCATGCCACCTGTTCAATTCAATCACTAATACCTTCGGCCGCACACAGTCGCGCTGTTGTGAAGCTATTGCTAGCAAAATAGGCTGGGACGAGAATTCTCGTTTATTGATCCCATGTTCCTGTCAATCAGAGGACCCCACGAATTACAAGCCGACTGAGAAAGATAAAAAGTCATCAGAAGACAAGAGAAAAAAAAGACAAGCGCAGAACCGGGCTGCGTAAGTATATCTCCATCCCTCTTTCTCGAGTTGTAGGCTACTCATGGCAAACCTCATTACTTATATTATGACTGTAGGCAGCGTGCATTTCGTCAGCGGAAAGAGAATAAGGTGAGAGACCTGGAGAGGCGGGTGGCGGAATTAGAAGAGTCTACAAAAGAGAAGCTATTAGAAAACCAGCAACAGAAGCATCAGATACGAGATTTATCGATCAAGAAGCAAATTTTTCGAGCAGTTTTAGCCACAGACGGTCATCATGGTGCAAGCCTTTTTGGCAGCATGGTTTTATCGCTCTTGGAAGCAGCCGACAACGGTAGTAAAGTAACGCAGCCAAAAGGTGCTATCGGGGCTAACGAAAAGCTTTCAGGCTGGGAAGAGCGGGCAATCCGTCTTAGTCGTATTTACGACTCAAATGGCATAAAGAAACTGGAAGAATGGGAGAAGCATAGGCTTATGCTGTCGGAGGAGAAAATTATTAGAGAGTTGAAACAGATTGATGGTGTCAGTGATGAGCTTCTATAGCTGCGAAGGCAGTGAGAACAACGATTCTCATGGCCCACAGCGCATACCACACGGCGGTTTTATTAAAGCTCAAAATAGTCTTCATGAATAGGCAATTGATACGGGTGCTGCTCGTGCCACGCCCCCACTTTTTAGGTTCCGTCTTCGCCTGCACCCTCAAACAGGGTGCTGACCACCAAACCGAGCCATTTTCTACGGTGTGTCTGGTGGCTTAGAGCCCTTTTACCCTTCGGATTGTCTTCGTTAATGCGATTGCAGTCTCTTAGAGCAAGTAGTATTGTGAGCCAAGCGAGGCCGCATGCTAGCATTGTAAACAATTGAGTTTAACATTACAATCATACGACAAGAGCCATCAATGACACTTTAGCACGCCCCCCCCCCCGGGGGGTGTGGTTGATTGCTAGCACCTTGGCTCGTCTGACTCAAGCATCCCACTGTAAATCTCAGTGGGTGCTCAGTGGGGTGTGTAGGCAACCCTTTCATGCTTTATTGTCGTCTGTTCTTGATCCTGTCCTCCTCCCTTTTACTTGGTCAAGCGTGTCGCGCTGTGTTGGATTGACACTGAGGAGCGACGTATATGTGTCGGATAATGCCTCTGTAGACTGAAGTCGCAGAGCTTGGTGTGATGGCTGGATGTCATAGCGTCGGCTATCATGACTAAACTTAGCCGAAAGTTAGATTCGGACGAAGGGAAGTTTTTTTTTGGTATTAAAAAGAGAGCTGCAGACTCCGTCTGCAGCTCTCGCAAGAACAAGAATAATGATTTTATCAAGAAGCTTAGTAAACATGAGTCTCATAACGTGACAATATGGCACATAGATTGATGGCTACACTGTTGGACAATTCCACCGGGCGTTATGAGTACAACAATCAACAAGATTCATAACTCATCGTGAATCGAGAGAATCCCGGTATATCTCACATGTTGTGACACGCTCTTCTATGCACTCAACCGGTAGGGTGCAAAGTTGTTAGATACACTCGAGTTCTCTCGATTCACGACGGGGTTAATTAATTGCCTATGAGCCCAGAATTGGTTTCTCGCCCAAACCCATTGCGGGCCTACGCATAAAGCACAAGCATGTCTGCGACAACGAACTGGCATGATTCTTGTAAGGTATACGCGGCCCCGTGTAGATACAATATATATAATAAAGCTTACGCGCGTACACGCACTCAGAGTTGCAATCCACTCCACT
>NW_011942171.1:603084-604971 GCF_000187425.2 Metarhizium robertsii ARSEF 23 | reverse complement strand
CTGGGACCGTTACAGAAGGTCTGTCTAGCCTCGGCCAAGCCATTTTATCTTATCATTCCCAAATTCACCGAAATGAGGTCCTGTTGGCGCTGGTCAGGGGTAGCTCTGCCCAGAAGTTCCACTCCTACCTCCCTATTCCCTCTGCCCAGAAGTTCCACTCCTATCTCCTATTCATTCTTTTAGTTCGTCTTCGTATTTTGCATCATTATTCACGCGATTTCAACCTCGCGACCGCGAGATTTAATTTATGATGGATTCATCTGATCCCTGCATTAATGCTCACCATCTAACGCCGTCCCCAACCCCGCCTCCAACGCCTTCAACACCTTCAACGCCGGACCCCTTTTCGACACGGACCGACATCCCTTCCGAAGACGAAGCGAAACATGAAGCAGCGCTTCGGCATCATTTCCGTGGCTGGGCGCTCTCCGAACGGAGCAGAGATACTGGTTCTTGGGCCTGGCTATTTGGATATGACATTCAAAAGGACGATCAGCGCAGATGGGTCTGTCAAGCCTGTATTCGCAAGAAGGACCCTTGCCCGGGAAATTTTGACTCCGATGGCATTCAAAACGCGTATAATCACTTATTTACCGAACATGGAATTCGCGCTCCGTCCAATAAGACGAAGGGAACTGCTGAAAAAAGAGCTGATTCTATTGGTGCTAAAGCGAAGGGGCAAAGGTCCATCGTGGATGTCATGAAGCTTGACTTGCACAATCCACGAGAGCAAGCAATTGCGAACACTTTTATCAAGCGTTTCGACCGCGATCACTTCCAACGGCTTCTAATGAATTGGATTGTCGCCAGGAACCATTCTTTTTCCATCGCAGAAGAAGACGAACTGCGAGAAATATTCGACTACTTGAACCCGTCCGTCTCCGTTCGTGGCGCCAATCTTACCCACACGACAATCAAAGAAAAAGTTGCTGCAGCTTTCGAACAGCACAAGCAGAAGGTTGTTGAGGTACTCGGCAAGGCACCGGGCCGTATCCACATCTCATTTGACGGCTGGAGGTCTGGAAATCGACATGCTTTATATGGAGTATGTTGCTTTTTCAGGGACGAAAATAACAAGCCTTGCAAGCTTACGATAGGGGTCCCTGAACTCAGCGTCAGCCACGCAGGCACCAACATTGCGACCGAAATCCTCGACGTTATCGAAGCCTATCAGATTCAAGACAAAATTGGTTATTTCACACTGGACAACGCGGAAAACAACGATACGGCTATGGAGATAATTGGTGGAGAGCTGGGCTTCGTTGGCAAGTCCAGGCGAGGGCGCTGTTTTGGCCCTACTCTAAACCTGTCGGGCAAAAGCATACTTTTCGGCCACAGAGCTGACGCGTTCGAACGGCAGTTATCAGGGCAGATGCCTCTATCAGAGGCTGAGCACTTGCTCTGGCAGAAAAGGGGTCCAGTGGGCAAGTTGCACAATATTGTGGTCTTTATCCACAGATCTGACAAGCTGACTTACATGCTGCGAGAGCTCCAACGGACCGCCTTCGACCAGTCGCCTGACCTCAAAGTCAAGACTAAGAAGCCTTTGGACGTTGTTCTGGATAATGATACTCGATGGCTTTCGCAATTGTATATGATCCGACGAGCGCTTCAATTGCGTGACTATATTGAACTGCTTATTGCGCGATACCGGGTCGATTTCGAACAACAACATAGATCGAAAAAGGGTACCGTGAAGAGGTCCGCCAAACTGCCGTATATTTGTGAGCCAGAGCATCAGTTGTCCGACAAGGACTGGGAGGTTCTCGAGATCTTTTCGCAGCTTCTTGGCTATTATGAATGCACGATCCAGATGCTTGAAGGCGATGGCCAAATTCGCCAGCGGAAGCGTGGGTGGATGGGTTCATATGGTAATATTTGGGATGT
>NW_011942171.1:599838-602984 GCF_000187425.2 Metarhizium robertsii ARSEF 23 | reverse complement strand
TTGAGTTGATCGCCACCCTGGCCTTCAATTCATCTATGCATTCACCATGTGTTGCCACATTCGTGACCCCGGACTAATCATCCAAGACTCTAAATTCATTTTGCTCGCCAAATCCTCCGCGCTCCCTCCAAGGATGGCGCATGCCTACTTTATGCCTAGACTACCTGCTTATTGGCACTAATAATGATTCTAAGGCTACCAGTGGTGAACCTGGAACACTTTCGGCATTTCCGGCTTCACATCTGAAGCGTAATGTAGCTCTAGGTAATTTATCCCTGCAAGGTTAGATTCTGCAAATTCATGATAGAAGGCTGCCAAGCTTATGCGTGTAGCGACTTGTAGCTGCGGCCTTTGGCGTTTCACGGTGTGGGATGTAGTCTAATTAAAGTGGGGCGTGGCACGAGTACTCGTCTAAGCAAACGGAAACCGGCATTTTCGACGGCCGACAATCGCCGAATCAGAACTTTGAGGCGGCACCTAATATTCCCTTTCGGGTAGTTTTGACAAAACCGGAAATGTCACCTACCTCTTCGTGGAACAAAAATCTACCCCCTGCCCCTGAATCCCGTGTTAGATTTCACGATGCTCCACTTAATTTACTACCAGGGTTGTGCCGATATTTAGGTCAAAAATTATTACTCGTGCCACGCCCCATTTCATTGGCACCTCATAGAACTCGCACCAACCAAGGGTGATGCTTTATCACCACAACGGACACTTTGTCAATCAAACCGATCTATTATCCCCCTTTTACATTAGCAATGTTGAGCTTATTGCAGTTCACAATCTGTAGACAATGCGATAGTCAACTAGTTATAGTCAGAACATTGTCGGCCTTTCTCTCTTAGCCGGCGCTAATATGGAAAGCCCCCAGGTGACCCGGGGATGGTTCGGTATCTTGAAGCAGAAAAGTAAGGGTGTGGAGTTGGGGTGACGCAATCCCCCAAAGTCATACTCTTGAGGAGCAGTGTGGAGCGAAGTGTTGAACTGCAAGTCGGACATGCCAAGCAAAGTTATTACTCGGTACAGACGCGAGGGATTTGGTACAGCAGCGATCATTGTCCTGGCTTGCTGGTGACAATTCTGAGCATTCTTAATTACTCGATTTTGCTCACTCCGAGCGATGACTCCTCGCGAGTATACGCCTGCTGACCTTTCTACTAGACAGACTCTATTAAAACGCACCCAACTCTCAATCACGCACTCCCCCCACTTTCAGCCACACTGCATCCGACATCGCCTGTGTGAGCAATTCAGGATAAGAAATCTAGCCAACCTTTTCGAATAATGTGTTAAAGTGTGAGACCTTTAGTTATTATAGAGTTCTTCTGCAGATTTCTTTATCTAATGGGGGCTGAAATGCTCTCCTCCTGACCTTATGTTGTCCCATTTCCTTTTACAGCAACGACCTTATGTAATCTGAGCCTTGCTCTACTATAAGAGAATTGAACTCCTTAGTTTCTTCGTGTCTCTGTGTCCCTTTTCCTATTAACGAGTTCTGCAGTTGCTGCAAAATTGCCACCGTACTTGAGAGCTGTACTTAAGAGTTGACCTGGCTGAAATGGAGTGACATTATTGGCTGAGAATCGCTCCAGTCGGGCGATACCGGGTATTATTGTGGCTGGATGTGGCTGAAAGCGGGTCGGGTGCTTGCGGGTTGAGAGTTGGGTGCGTTTTAATAGAGTCTGTCTTCTACTATATGCTGGCTTTGGCTATAATATGAATATTAAAATTACTAAGATTTATACACAACTGAGCTGAGCCTTTCATGGTAGGGTTATAGTCGCGTCGCGCGGGTGTAATTCTTATTCATGACTATCTGCTTGCTCCTCTTGCTACCCTGATGGCAAAACGGTTGCGTGTTCAAATTAATAGAGACAATATCATCCAACTGTTTTGTAGTAATTTGTCGAGGAAGGTGTGGAGTTTGCATTAGTAAGAAAGATGTGCATCTGGGCTTATAATATTAACTTTATTACCGGGAGGGCATCCGTCTTCGGAAGAGCTCAACAAGTCTATGGGAAATTAGGCTTGCATGAACATTTTCGCTATGTTATAATTGATTGGCTATATACCCCCCTGCTTTGTTACGGGTAGCCATCAAAGCATGGGATGTACTGTATGCTTGACTCGTGGTGAAATCCATACTAGCTTAATAATATCTACGATAACAAAAATAGGTGCTAATTTGTGCAGGATCACCTCACGTAGACTTAAAATTAAAGATCATGCAATTTGATCTATCCCGCACGTGTCTAAGAAAGAAAATAGCATAAATGCGCGCTTTCATTACAAAAAAAAAGGTCCCTAAGTTATAAATATGCGGATTTGAGCCTTTCAAGACATTTACCATTCGTTTTCAGTGAAAACTTTTCACGTACCTTGTCAATTTGTGCACCTCTCGATAAGTATCTGGCAAATATTTATTTCTACCATGTATTTTCTTCCTTTTGTAATTGTCATACTAATGGCAAATATTGTCAAAACAAGCGCAATACATACACACAATAATGAAGCACTAGCTGAGTGCGCAGAAGAAGAGCCAAGCCCAGAGTTTCTACAATTTTCCAAGTCTCTACAAGCCTCTAATTCTTCCCTTGCACGACGCCAAACACAACAGAATTTCAACTTTAGGGTTTTCGCTCATGTTGTATACTATGATAAAACTCCCCGAGGCGGTTTTGTTGAGGTACGTTTTAAGTTTCATTGGATCGTACACTATTGTTTACTAAACTATATGATAGCAGAGTCATATTATAAAAGAAATAGAAGATATGAATAGACATTTTAGCGGTTCTGGAATCTCATTTACCCTTACTGATATTAGCTATACGGAAAATCAGGACTGGGCTACCCTCAAAGACGAACAAGCAATGAAGAACGAGTTGCGCGGAGGAGGATACGCAGACTTGAATCTTTATTACATATCATCTATAGACAATGAGCGGGGAAACACCTATACCGTCGGTACATGTTCCTTCCCCACCATTTTTCTTGACAACAGAGGAAGGCCTATAGACATCAGTCACATCACAACTCACGACGACAATAAGATGTCGGAAGACGACGTGAGGTCTGATGGGTGCATGATAGTTGCTCGGGCGGTCAATGATAGGATTACGACTACCCACGAGGTCGGTCACTGG
>NW_011942171.1:587261-599738 GCF_000187425.2 Metarhizium robertsii ARSEF 23 | reverse complement strand
GGAATACGTTCTACAGTGCAAAGGACCCGGTGGGCTATACGGACTATCCTTTTAGCAAGGAGTTCATGAACAGTAAGGAAGGACAGGCCATAAAGACTGTGTGTGGTTGAGGTGTTAGGCATGAGCAGCAAGAGTCTGTTTCGCCAATTTTTAGCACCTGGGCATGTGAAAATCAAGTGTAGATGGCCAAGTGTAGATGGCAGGATTAAGAGGAACCAATGTCACTTGAGATACATTAATTATGTCCCGACATAGTTCGTGTGATATTACTTGGTAAAAAGCCTGCGTTGTGAGTAGGGTTCGCAAAGTTTCACGTCCCAATTCACTGCCGGGTGCTTTTACATGTTCAGCAACGGGACTTATCCGTGTAATCAACTGCAGTCTTGGAACACGCGACAGTACCATTTCTACGGCTTCCTATTGTCAACTTGTATCATATATGCAGCTGAAGTGCTGAAACTAGTCGCACTGGTCGTAGTAAGGACCCTGATCGCGCCCCGTGGAGCCGGACAAATAGTCAGAAATCCCTCCATGTCTGAGTTCTCGAACTAGGCTAAACAGATGGCGCCGAGACCCTACATGCTGAGGTCATTGAGCTCTGCGGGGTCAGGGATACAGTGATTCGGGTTGACATAAGTAAGCGGCTGCGTCTTGGCGCAGTCGCAACGGAAGAACTCGACTTCGCAACTGAAGCATATCTTTCTCACAAGAAAAGCAAGACTGAACCACGTTAAAAATGAGGTGTTTTTCACAAGGGTAGGAGCAAGTATGGTGGTGTGCCATACTAGGGCCAAGGTGTACAACTGTTATGAGCTCATAGTACACAATAGCTATTGTCTGAGAAGGTAGATTATTTGGTTGAACTGGATTGCTACGCCCCTGGGGATCAAGGACCGCCAGCGGACGGGCTGCAGCTAGCCCAACAAACAGAGTAGCCAGAGTAGCGGAGACCTTCATTTTGGGCGAAGACTTGACGATAGGATCTTGGTAAATAGATAATAGTAATAGGAATTGTTTGCAGTAGGATGTAAATAAGGTCTTCGAACAAACGGTTATCTGCCCCTATATATACTTTTTAAAGATGCTGGAGAGCTCGGAACCCTTTGTAACGCGAAGTCGGCTACCCTGGTCGAATACTTATGACCCCCCACGGTATTAATGCCCAGCAATATACTGACATTTATGCGCATATTCAGACTCGAGTCATTGCAGTTGCCGTAGGATTTGGCGCCAGTATCATGGTTATCTGTTGTGTAGTTTATTTAAAACTGCGCGACAGTCAAGCTCTCTGCAAGGGGTATTTACAATGGGCATGACTCGGACAGGCGCCGCCGATTACCTAAAAAGTAATGCGAGTGAAATTGAAAATGCACGAACATGGACCCATGATTGCAGAGGAATGCGCAATGCTGGCAATGAAACGCCGCCAGTCCGCAGATGACCCCACTATTGCCCTTCCCCCTGTTGAACGTCACAGCGGAACACAGATGAAAGGAGTGCGTTGATTCTGTAAGCTAGAGATGCTGCCAAGGCACGCTATTTATGGAAGGCGCAGGCTGGACCCTGCACGTGATGCTGTTTCATGTTCAACACCCCCGACGTTAACTAATTTTGTCACGTTATTAGACTTATTGTTAACTAAGCTTTTCTGGTGAAAAAATTATTGTTCTTTTTCTCTCTATCCTTCGGAAGGGTTCATATCATTTATCTTTAGTTAGAAGACTTCCCAGCCTCTCAAACTAGTTACTGATATCAATGATTTATGACATCCAGCAATTTCGTCAAGTCTGCTTGTTCAACTAACAGAGGCAGCCTTATCCAACAGGATTTGTTTATCGGCGCAGACTTGCCGCCCTCAGCTGATCTACTCCCCCTTGCGCCACCGCCCTACAGTGCAGGGGGTAAAGCAGTATTTTATCTCAGAACCAAGGTATTAAGAACTTCCACAAGTTGGGATATAATTTTCATATTGTAGTCATGCGGTCTATTTCGGGCTTTAATTAAACCGCCCTGTGGGCTGAGCTGGTGGGCCGTGAGACTCGCTGTTCTCACTGCCTTCGCAGCTACTTATAGAAGCTCGTCGCTGGGTCCCGGCCGGCGGCCACACCGGGCTCAGCCCCTTATAGAGGTGATGCTCAACAGTCCAGGGCTGGCGGCCAGGATTTGGGGGGGTTTAGATTCTCAGTGACTACAAAATATGAAGGTTGGCTAACCACCTGAATTTATTCAGGTGGTTGGGGAGTAAAGATAAAAGACTACCTCAATTCTTCAAATTAGACACTGGACAGAACAGACAAGAATACATCACAATTTTCATCTCCATAAGAGTGTCACCGTATTTCTGACAATTATGTGTGTTGGACAATGACATTCAATAATACCAACCAACTTGCCTCCTTGTTTCACAGTAGAAGGTTGCAGAACTGTTCTATCACATCCTAATGCTGTCGGATAAAGCTGTTGACTCGGGTAACTTTAGGGTGGAGAAACCTCCGTCCCTGGACGGAGGTTTCTCTAATTATAAAAGAGGGGAATTCTTCATGTATTTTCAGACAGAAAAATGAACATACAAGAGTTAAAAAACCGCGCAACGCTACAAATGCGGACCAAAACCGGCAATACAGTTTAACCATATTTTAGGTCACAGCTTAAGGATGGATGCCTGACTGCCATGCCCAACCCTGTGGACCCAGGATGATGCAGACCCAATCGCCAATAGAGTTGAACCTTATTTCAGGCCGTAGCTGAAGAGTAAATGACCGAACGATTGTCACGTCTGACGCTATGGAGTCTGGACACATTATGTTATCAACCAGTCATCTGTATGAACAAATGCACGTCACAGAGAATTTTGGGAAGTCAGATTGTGACGGTACAAGGGCACGAGCAAGGTCAAATGCGACTTGGATAAAGCGATTGTTCACAAGGAGAGTAAGAGCTTCCGAAGGAAGCTCTGACTCGAGCTAAGTCCTAAAGTGGGGCTGTTCCCTTTCAGTGAAGAGGCTTAACTAGTTAATGTCACGTTGTGAGACAGATTGTTAATCAAGCTCCTCTCGTGGAAAAAAATTGATTGTTATTCTTACTGTGACTTGTCGAGGAATACGGAATTGTCACCCAGATTGGATATTTTGTTTCAGACAATGCGGATTCAAATGATACATTGATGAATAGCTTGCAGAACTTGTTAAACGAGAAGCATGATATTTCATATGACGCGAAACATCACCGCCTTCGTTGTAATGGCCATACTATCAATCTGGCAGCGCACGCATCCATGTTCCCAAAAACCGCACCAGTCGAAGCCCCTGGGAAAAACAAGGTTAAAAAGGATACCACGAGTGGATATATCAAACCATCAGAATCTGAAATATTGAAATGGAGGAAGGCTGGTCCTCTTGGCAAGCTTCACAATATTGTTGTCTTCATCCGCTGTAGTCCGCAACGTATGCAGAGGTTCAAAGAGATCAGTGAGAAGAAGGGACTTCTTCGCGACAACGATACAAGATGGAATTCCAAGTATTATATGACTGCAAGAGCTATCGAACTTGCGGATCAAATTGATTACTTTTGCTCCAAAGAGAAAGACTTGAAGCTGGACTCACTCTCGGACCAAGACTGGGCTGAACTGAAAAAAGTTTGCAACTTCCTTGAATCATTCGCTGATGCAACCAAGGCTACAGAAGGCCACGCGCATACAATTGATCGAACGTTACCAATAATGGACTTCCTGCTTGGTAAGTTTGAAGCTGCACGAATCGAATATGGAAGTGACGCTTTTATGGCGCCTTGTATTGAGGCCGGGTGGGCGAAGCTCGACGCATATTACACTCTTACGGAGCGTTCATCTGCATATGTTGCAGCTATTGTGCTCAGTCCTCATCGAAAGTGGCACTACTTTGACGTTGCCTGGGAGGGCCATCCTGAGTGGATTGATAGTAGCAAGACCGCCGTAGAACGTCTCTGGAAGTCTCGTTACGCACCGTTCGCCAAGACAGCCGAGTCTCCAGCTCACGTCTTGGTTGACAAGCCACCAGTGAGGAATTCGTTCCTTGCTTGGGAAGACGAACAGGAGGATTTTGAACTCCCTGCCCAATTTGATGAGTATCAGAATTATATATCAGCCCCAAGAATGAAGGTCAAGGACGTACGAAAGTGGTGGCTTGAGGATACACAACAGACGCTCTATCCAAACCTTTCCAAAATGGCGCTCGATCTTCTATCAATTCCAGCCATGTCTGCCGAACCAGAACGCCTCTTCTCAGACACTAAAATCACCCTCCAAGATCGCAGAAATAGGTTGGGAATTAGCATCATCGAAGCAATTGAGTGCATAAAGTCCTGGTCGAATTCTCACAAAGTGGCTTGGGTGGATGACGTCGGGCTTACCCTGGATACAGCAATTATTGAAGAGGATGAACAAGTATCCTCGAACATTATGTCTCTTATCTAACTAAACATTTGGCCTAACATAAGTGAGTGCTGGGAGAACTTTTCGTCTAAATCCTTAGAAATATAGTCATAACTAGTTATGTCAGTTGCGGATAGCCTTAGTAATCTTTTTTTTACGGTCTGCGAGACAATCCCAAGTATCAGCCTTACTCAATTTGGTTAGCTTAATGTTTGAGTCAGGCGGCTCTTTGCACGCCGTGCGATATGATATTGCAATACAATATTGCCCAAATACAGTGCAATACCGTATACCGTGCAGTGCAGCAAATTCCGAAACAATACAGTGCAGTGTGGGGTTGAAAAAATATCGTATACGGTATTTTGCACTATTTACATCACTGACTGTCGGGCAAAATCCACTGAGGGGCTAGACCACAGTGGACGCGCACCTCTTTAGAGCACCTCGGGCTGATCTAAATCGAAAGACCTGGCGGGAATGTTCGTGGAAGAACTGGGAACCCAGGCGAATCTATGAGCGAAGGCCAGGATGGCCGAGCTTGCGTAAAAAGCCCTGCCGTGGGAGTCACGGTAGGCGTGGCTTGTCGTATAGTTGGGGAATGCAGGAGTTGCTGGGAACCGCTATACTGACAATTAATAACAATCCATGGCCGAAATCAGCAGAGCCTCAGAAATCTAGGCTGAAGCTGGTTACGCGGTCGTTTTGCCACCCAGGTGGCAAAAAGCAGTATTCCAAAGGTATCGAGGACCGGGGGTTTCCTCGGTGGAGGGAAGGAGGGAGACAGACAGCCATGAATGAATATACAAGAATTGGAACGTTTTCTCAATGACTATAGCTAATACACGTCTTAAAACGCGACAGGCTGAGTCCGATGTGGCTCGGCTCGCACTCTCGCCTTCGGCCCCCGTACCTGTCCAACTAGCTACTGTTTAGTGTCGTGGCCCTTTAGGAAATTCCCTCCGAGAGAAGTAAAATCCATCCATCCATCCGTACCTGTCACAGATTCTGAGGAATTGGACAAAAGATTTACGAGCATCTAGGAGTACTGGGGATCACGTAGCTAATCAGAGCTTGTACAGAGTTTGGACGAATCCATTCGGCAACACCTCGCAAAGGTAGGTCGTGCGAGCCAAAGCGAGCCCAAAAAGACGGGGTGTTGGTACGGGAGCGCCTAGGTTCGCCGGGATCCGCGACGTTAGAATTTCGCGGGATCCCGCCTAAACTGCCGTGCACAGTATGATCACCCAGCTAGATGTCAGATTGTGGAGTTGCAGGTTGATACACCGCACTGTGCACAGCTTGCACCTGATGCTTGGGTAGCAATACTGCTGCCCAACGGGCAGCAGCTTTATAAAAGTCATTCTAGTCTGGGAGGATTCCCGTCCTGGATGATAAACTGAACAACAATCTTTTGAACATGCAGTTGAATTCTCTCCGTGATACTGTAGTGCCATCGTATTTCTGACACTAGACAATAATGTAAGAACTTCTGACACTGTGCGACATGACTTTGGCAATATTACGCCTCTCGTCTTGGTAGCGAATATTATTTGACGTTATACAATTCTTTGCCTCTTCTTGCCCAGGCAATGAGTGTAGCGCCTCTAAGCTGTTCCAAACGTGTTTTAGCCACCTCTCTTTAAAGCTGCACGAACCTCGCGTATTTCTGCGCGGACTCTAGTTTCAACCCGATCATCTTTCTGCTTGTTCCAGTCAAGACATGCCATCATTTCCTCCATCTAATTCCTTATTCCTAACGATGATCTACAATAACTTAACATGTGCTTATAATCCAAGCACCATATATAACTCTATTTATCGTATCGCAAAGGAAGCCCCTTTAGCTTGCTATACAGTTAGTCTTAATGCTTCCCTTAAGCTACGCTGCGTACCAAGCCATCCTTTACAGCCACAAAACGAGCATATATCGGCTTAAGTAAGTCGTCTCACAATTACTTTAACGTTTTAAGTTTCTAGCAGAGATGACAAATTGGCCATGCTGTCTGAACATGGTTCCAGTGATGGTGAGGCAATTTCCACACGTGTACCCGCTCTGGGTACCTTCCTCTAATCCCACTGGTATGCATGATTTTTTGTAGGCGGGGTCCCGCGAAATTCTAACGCCGCAGGTCCCCGCGAACCTAGGCGCCCTCCTACAATCCAACATTTTGAGTCATGCAAAAGTCCATAGATCCACCTTTCCCACTGAACCTGTCCTGATTGGACAACTGGGGCCGCTGGGACAACGGTGACTTCTGAACATCGGGGTTCCGATTCGTTGTAAGTGGCGCCCAAAATTCCGTGGAAAAGTCTACATCTTGGAGTGGGGCGCTTTCGGAACTCCGAGAGGGGAAACGAAAAGAGGGCTTGATAATATTGTGAGGACCCAAAGGGGCAAAGATCTCCATTTGAAAGCTGCACGGTTCCCACAGTACTTCATACACAGAAGAAAAACAAGGAGCCTACAGTCAGGTTTGTGACAAAGGGTCTGACAGAGCTTTCTCAATAATCTTTATGTTTGTATTGTTCGACGCGCAGACCGTGACACTCTTCATATAGTGCTTGTCGTGCTCTGCTGCCCTGTTCTATGGAATCCTTCATGGAACATTGAGGATGCCGTCTATATTAGGCTGCCTAGTATGTTGATTGAATAAGGCATCATTCTACAAGTGGCATACAGTTAAAACAAAAGGATAATGTAATAAGTACCTGCAGGCGTAATTGTCCATATATTCTATACCAGAGGACCTTCCACCCTTAGAATATCGTTGATATGCGCGTAGCAAATCCAACCCACCAACTTCCGCTTCCACCATTATTTTTCTCGTGATCATTCGGACTCTTCGCGCCTCTTCCCGGTTGCCCAAGCATTTACTGAGGATAATGGCCCAGTTCTGCTGAAAGTCCGACCCAAGATGCTCACAGCGCTCCAAATTATTTAGTCTACCTGTTGCCTGAAAGCTCCGGAATGGCCCGAGCCTTAGGAGCCTATGGAAGAGTCATGCCTGTGTAGCAGCTGTGGTTCATTACCCAATCTGGCGACGCTGTCAGAAGACATTGAAGACCGTTTACTTACCGGCGAGACATATCCAGCAATCGCAGTCGACAGCTCCCCCTGACGTGTTCCAAATTACTCTAGCAAAATGTTTCTTCGGCGGCCCATGCAGCCGGCCCAACCTGCAGCCTGCTTCCTGCATATGACTGGGTCGTAACACGAATGCCGTCAGAAGTTTTACGGCGCAGTGCCGGATGTATTTACACACAACCGTCACATTACAGGAGTCATTGTTAGCTAGGTATTATTGATACACAAGTAAGAATCCCGTCTATTCATTTTTCTTCTTCCCTAAAAGAGTTATTCCGTCTATCTCAGTTTAGAAGGGTAGAGACAGTTTTATATGACACATCCACCCTCTCTGCACGCTTTAGGGATAGCCTATCCAGACAGGTAAAGAGTGAAAGAATAAATGGGCTGTCGACTATTTCTTCAATTTTCTCATGCGAAGCTTTAATATTATAGTATATGTCCTTTCAATGAAAAAATGGTTGACCAGTTCTAGTGACACTGGTTTCGCAAAATTCCAAAATATCTGCATTGTCGAGAGCATTTTATGTCTCGGTTCTAGGGTAGCTCTCGGCCAGAGTTAAGCCCGCACACCTAACTTGGAGGGCAGCCTCTAACTACCCCACCTCAAATCCAATGAATCCGCTCCATCCACTCCATCAGCAGTTCCAGTGGAATGGATGGATTAGACAATCCAATAACCGATCAGGCCAGTGGTATGGACCGTGGATTGCAACTCTGCTTGACGTAATTTCTAGATGTCATAAAATCATCGATATCAGTAGTTGAGAGGCTGGTCAGCCATCCTGATGAAATCAGGGTGGCTGGGAAGTCTTCTAAACTAAAGATAAAAGACATGAACCATTCTAAAGGATACATAGGAAAACAACAACAATAACTTTTATATTGAAGAAATAAGCTTAGTTAACAATGAGTCTCATAGCGTGACAACTCTTTATCATGCGTAGTCATGGGTGCCGTCGATCCAGTTTCAGCGCAGCGAGTAGGCCTCCCATTGTTCCCGCTGGCATTATGGCAGGGTTCTCTTGGTATTATTTTCATCATGAAAGCAGACGCTAGCACCTTTGACAGCCTGGGTCTTGCATGAATCATGGCGAGATTGGCTTGTCTCATCGGCTTTGCTATGGTCTACCAAGCATTCCATAGCAATCTTATGGCTAGTGTTCTCGCCGTCAGACGAGTTGCTTTCATTTCTGCATTTTCTGAGCATCTCTATACTCCTTAGAGCAGAAATTGCTCCAGAGATTTCTCCACTTTTGGTCTGCGTCACCGAGGCGTCGTTCCAGCCTCTGACTAGGCGGCATCGCGAGGGTCGATCCGATGAGAGAGAAGAGGACGACGAGTACGGTTTTTATGTCGAAATTCTCCTTTTGAAATTGGTAGAAAATATAAAAACTGGTACCAAGTAGTGGTCCGTCAACCGTAAGAGAGTAACTGATAGTGAGGAAAGTAGGTAGTGGCGATTTAGAGCAGAATAGATCAAGGCTACAGTATCCTTTTATAGGCGTGTTTATCATTCATAAATCAGTCTCTCCCTTTGGACTTCCCTTCTAATAGCCGCTAAGCCTCATGCGTGGTTACATCTATATTGTATCCTTATTTGTGCCTTATGCGCATGAAGGATATATTAGTGAGCATTAACAGTAATGTCAACGGATAAGGTGCTTAGACGACAGCTGCCAAATAACCGGTGGGTTGTGACACGAGCAGTGGTATCGAGGAAATTACAGGACCTTCCAAAACAAGGAATTGAATGCGTAACTAAGGCTTCATTATGCAAGATAGCGCTGTAATGTGCGCAAACAGGAGAACTAAGTGGGTATAATTGCTCAGAAATAGAGCGCGTTCTTTTGGTTGACAGACCCTGCGAGAAGAAATGTACAGCAGGCCTTACACATTCTTTCAAACTACAGCATATGCTCACTAAATAAACGTGAAGGAAGTAACTGTCAACTGCACTACTCCACACCCGGGACGAGTTCGCCGTCCACCTTAGCTTGACGGCACACCGCTAAAATTCGTCTTCAGTGGTTGTTAAGTTCTGTAGCGTAAAAATGGCTGATGGCAAACATTGAATGAGCGTAAGATACAATGGGGAGCGAGCAAAAACTGACGCAGCCGTTAGCGGACTACGTGATCTCCTATGGGTCTCTCTTGCGAGCAGCTGTATCTTACCTAAATGTAGGGCCCTGCTGGGTTGGCAAGTCTACCTTCTCCTAACTACCGTGTAGTTTATGCACCATGACAGATTAGGTGCCAAGAATGGGTCTCAAAATTATGCAAATGCAACCACTCAATGCGACGCAGCCTAAGCGTACTCTCTACATTGTAATCTGACCAACACTACAGCACATGATGATTAATCCTACCTAGTCTCCCATAGGCAATACAGTGCATATAGGCTGACGATGATCCGATGCATGAGTCAGTACATAATAACTATCCCTCACACTTGGTTCATGGGCAATTACCTTGGTGGTCTATAATTGACAAAATATTGAATGAAAGATAAGCCTATATGCCATGTGTCGGCTTGCTATAAAAGGTCTCCTCTTGCCCGTGTTCTCCTCCGCTCTCCCACACAATATACAGAACATCTACAACGCCTCTCATTCTTTCTCTAAACACAACCTGACTTAACTCAGCTGTCCCGAAAGCTATGCGCTGGAACACCATCATTTCAGTCGCACATCTTGTGCTCTTGGGGATAAGCCCTAGCAGCGCTATTCCAAATGTTAAAAGAAGTATTATTGGCAGAGCTCCCAAACAACCTGCAAATGAAGTCTACCGTGGAGACTTTAGAAGCCCGGCTGAGGTTGCAAAAGATGGCGGATTTCGCCCAAGAGGCGACTATGCAAATAATGACCGAGCATTTTCTATGTGGCGCCACATGCTTGGCGAGTTTAGCATAGAATATAACCCGGAATTTATAGGTGAGCATCCTACCGAGAATCCCAACGAAGAATGGGCAAGTGCATATGTTTCCGTATCAACCACCACGGGAGAGGCAGCAAGATTTGGGCTATGGCTGTATAGGATCCGTGCTACTCCGAATATGATCGACCCAACAACTGAGGACCAAAAGCACCCTGAAGTATTCGCGTTGGGGGGTGTTCATTGGGAACAAGTCATGGGATGGTATCAAATCAACCCTTTGAGTGATGTCATTACAGCCGCCGACTTTACACCCAATCCAGCGTATCAGGCAAGGTATGACCAGTTCGCTTTGACAACCGTGGATCCAGAAAGCCCATGGCATCTCGATAGAAGCTACTGGACACAATTCATGGACCGCCAAGAGGTTGGGTCTGCTGTCGGTTTTACCGGCCAATTCCCCCTACAATTTGGGACATATTCACTTGATGGGCTTCCTGAGCCTTCTTCTTGGGCATATACTGAAATTCAGGGAGAGCGGCCGCAACCAGCGGAAGCTCAAGCTCCTGCGCTCAATGAGGACGATATCATCGTAGCTGCCCAATACCTACGAGACCACAATGCGCCGTGTGACGCCTCTGGCGTTGATCCCCAAACCCAATCGCTTATTCTTGAGGCAGATTCAATATTTGCCCAAGCTTTGGCCAGAATGAACCGGGAGCATGAGCGTCCTAATCGCACCTTTGCGGAGGCGGACGAGGAGCTTCAGGCAATTATTGAAAGCCTTGAAAGCGGGGAGAAACCAACCACATGTGAACTTGTTGGCGAATGCAGTGGAATGTGGCACTCCCAACAAAAAAGGGCGGAGGGTAAGTAGCTACAATTTCCCGTCAAACGCAAAACGGCACCCGTTCGGGTAATGCTAACTTCTCTTCCTAATAGCACCATCAGGGCTATCAAAACTGTGTCAAAAAATACACAAGCCAAGAACGGGCGCAAACGGCTTGGACAACGCGACGCAAAATTCTAAGAATTGTGTGCTTCGGTCTCTAATCAAAGTCAAGGTGCAACTATCCGACACTATCTCGGCCGGAAGCTGGGATCGGTTGTTTTTGGAAATCGGAAAGAATCCCAGATATGACAAAAGCCAGCCGCACTACCTGCTCAAAGAGTCGCCCAGCGCCGGAGACCTAATGTCCATCGATGTAGACCTTGCAGACGCTTATACATTGAAGACAGTAACTATTAATGACATTAAAAATGTTAGACTGGTCAGCCGATTGGACAATGGACGGGAAGGTTCAAACCAGCTGAACCTGCAAGGTAAGCTATTGTCATCTAATTACTGCCGGGTCCTGAAATTGCAATAAAGAATAAACCTAATTGACATTTTAGATATTACAATCACAGCAAAATGTGCCGCTTCATCAAAAGTTGCTGAATTTCATAAAACTGCCGATGCCTGGTTTACAAATTGGGGCACAAATTTAAAGCCTACGGATTGGTCCTGGAAAAAGGATTGTGACAAGTTTAAGAGCCTTAAATTTAAATGGCACTTGGGCGGCATCGTCCGCGCTGGGACGTGGGATGATCTTAAATTAAGTTCTCATCGCAATCCGAAGGTGGCAGCTAACGATATTGTATTCGCTAAAAGCCCTGCGGCTAGTGATAGTGGTGAGATGGAGATGAGCCTGAAGGATGTATATGGTTCAGCAACTGTCCCCATAGAAAAAGTCGACTACTTCCGCGTCTACTCCACTACAAGATGGCCTGATTCAGGCGAGGATAAATGGGAATTCGGAGGTATGTCTGTCGACTGAAACTCACAATTAAGCAAGTCTCTAAAGCTATTTAGGAATAAAATTCATGGCGATGTGCGAGAGTTCCGACCACGCCGTCGTATTGGACAAGTTTGGAAGTGATTATAACTGGCACTCTCGGAGCAATGGCATAGAATTGCCTATCGTAGCTAGCGACTGGCGGTGGGAGAATGAAAACCTTCAAACGCGGTATCCTTTCCCAAGAGAGGATTTGTGATTGGGGTCGTGCCGACAATAAACTCCCTGGTGCCTTTTCCTGATGTTGGGCACTGTGACGGTACAAGAGCACG
>NW_011942171.1:585682-587161 GCF_000187425.2 Metarhizium robertsii ARSEF 23 | reverse complement strand
AAGCTTTTTCACAAATGTATTATTATATGCTTCAGAGGGCTTCTTGTCAATTGTCTTAGCTGTAAAAGACGGCTGACCAGCCTTTGAAACTTCCGTTATCCATTATTTTATGACATCCAGCAATTACATCAAGTTTGCTGGTTAAATAACCCTTGTCCGAAAACAAGATGCTACCGACAATTTATGGTCGGAAATACAGTGGGACTGTTATGACACCAAGGAAGTCCATGTTACGAAGTTACTTCAGTTATTTATTATATTAGTTTATTTTACCCTCTAACAATGAATAGGTTCCTCATCTAAGTACTGAATTGACTTTTGTTCTGTGACGAAGCGCCACATGCCACTGTCTGACACTTATGCAAGATACAGCCAATATCTGCGCGCGGAGCTAGACTCTAGCCACCATAACAAACTTCACGGGCCACCACGACAAATCCACTCGCCACCATGCATCTTTGTTTCTTGCCCTCTGCAAGGGCCCACCCAAACTTCACCCTTCCAAACTAGAGCAGGTGTCAAGGTCGAGTCGCCCATTCAAGGCAACAGCCCATTAACAGACTGCTGCCTGCCAGAAGTACCACAACAAATAATACGTCCTGGTATTATCCCGCTCTTTAACCAGGAAATCAAGAGTCTCTCATTTTTGTCCAACCTGCAAAGACGACCGCGCTGTGTGACAGGCCCACTTGTACCAATAGGATGGGGCGTCACTGGACTAGTGATGTCTCGGGATTTACCCGTGGCCTCAGAGTCATGGCCGCCTATGACGTCATAGTCGCGGCACACGAGGACGGGGCACATGATATCGGGACATCGGGACATCGGGACATCAGGACATCGGAGCTCAGAAGGGCAATGCTGAACTGCAACGAGAGGAAATAGGAAACGCCCTGGGCTTGTCTAAGAATAATGCATAATTTTGCCTGCCAATAAGTTCAACGGCATGACAAAAAACACTGTGTAAATGCCGCAATCTGATCCGTTAACTGAACTGCCTGTCGGACTTCAAAGTTCATAAGAGTGTGAAAGCCGGTCAACTGCTTGATCCTGAGGCAGACCAGTTTCAGTAGTTTGGACTTGCTTCGCGTCATTCTCACGACAACTGTTGATCGCTGATGCGTCGTACGGAGTTAGAGGAAAATGTACCTATTCATACATATCCTTGCTCTTCTTGAGCTCAATATAAAGGCAGTAGATATGCAACCCAACGAACGACTGTCCGCCATCCGCATTACCTTTATTCCAATTTCTTTTGCCAAGACAAACTTCATCAATCTTTAACTCCTACATAATGAGCAAGCCAACAATCATCCTCGTTCACGGCTTTTGAGCCAACGCCGCATCATCCTGGTTCACGGCTTTTGAGCCAACGCCGCACATTGGGCCGACGTCATCCTTCTACTCAATGCCAAGGGTTACGAACAACAGGCTGTTGATATCCCGTTGACTTCCATTGCAGAGGATGCTGAGCGCGTG
>NW_011942171.1:584561-585582 GCF_000187425.2 Metarhizium robertsii ARSEF 23 | reverse complement strand
GCCGTCGCATTAATCACAGTGGGGTGCCAAAAGCGCAGATAAATGCAGCCAAGAAGCCCGCATGTCGTCCTGATGCGTCCGTTTGGTGATTGTACCTTGGCGCTGCGATATCACGCGGCCGCTGCAACTCCACATTGCGCCTCGCACTTGCCACGATATGTCACATTAACCAGTTGAAGGTGTGTCAGATCAAATATTCGTTGTACCATAAAGCAGGAGTCTAGACGCACGAATTACTCCACAACAGCATCAACAGCCTATATTCCACGCGGGTGACGCGGCAAGATGGAGCACCGTGGCACTTCATGTGCTGACATGACAAGGAACAGTTACGTTCCTGATTAACTTGTTCTAAGTGGGGTCTCCGATGATTTCAAGTTCACAGGCAGATTAAGTACTTCCATTACCGTTTTATGTAACTCGTCAAGGATCATGCAACACCCGTTACAGGCATCCACAACGACGAGACTGATGTCCCGCGGTGTCCCCCGCAACGTCAGATTTAGACCCGTCAGAATCCTTTCCGGACATGAGGCTCTCTTTGGTAATTTGTGTTGTTAATCTCACCAGTAGACATCGAAATGCAATGTATTTCTTTATGAGCAGCCGGAACAATTCGTAGATCCCCCTCGCATCTGGCTGGCATTGCATTAGCAAGAGCCTGCCTACGGACATTTGTAAATTTGACATGGCCACGTAGCCGGCGAAACCTAAACTGCATGCTGCCGCCTACAGTGCCCTTCGGTTTACTGTCACTTGCACGCGATGTTGTGATGCGAAGACGTTATTGCCTTGCCATGGGTCTATGTCGGTTCCTGTATACTTCCATCAAGTCACGGTGTTTCACATACCCTACATACCGGGCCGCGCTGACTGCTGGGGACGAGTTCTCAAATGCTTCACCTCGGCTTTTGCAGGTCGTTAGGGCACCATGACTAGGGATGTAACATGAATTCTTAGCTAGTCGAGGAAAGGGAAAGTGCAGGATGTGGAATTCTCATCACGTCACGCCAAGTGCAAA
>NW_011942171.1:583426-584461 GCF_000187425.2 Metarhizium robertsii ARSEF 23 | reverse complement strand
CAGGCAGATTTCAATCCAACAGCGGCCCAGACACCATAGCAGGAGCACGGCAGTAAGTGAGGCTGGGGCGCGGGCCCGACGCCAAAACACACTTCAACAGACGGCATATTCATGACGGATACCAGCGGGCCAGATTGTTTGGGAACATGCTGTACTTGGACACCATTTGCCACAGGAATGCGACACAGACGGCGAAAAAAGGGGAACAGGTCGATTCCCTTGTGTTGTCGCCTTGGTCCGCTGCATTTGTTATGTCACGCCGTCGCATTAATCACAGTGGGCTGCCAAAAGCGCAGATAAACGCAGCCAAGAAGCCCGCTTGTCGTCCTGATGCGTCGCTTTGGTGATTGTACCTTGGCGCTGCGATATCACGCGGCCGCTGCAACTCCACATTGCGCCTCGCACTTGCCACGATATGTCACATTAACCAGTTGAAGGTGTGTCAGATCAAATATTCGTTGTACCATAAAGCAGGAATCTGGACGCACGAATTACTCCACAGCAGCACCAAAGCCTACATTCCACGCGACAAGATGGAGCACGTGGCACTTCGTGTGCTGAAATGGATAAGGAACAGCTATATTCTTGATTAACTTGTTCTAAGTGGGGTCTCCGATGATTTCAAGTTCACAGGCAAATTAAGTACTTCCATTACCGTTCCATGTAACTTGTCAAGGATCATACAACACTCGTTACAGTCCACAACGGCAGGGGGATATCCCACGGTGTCCCCCGCAACGTCAGATTTAGACCCGTCAGAATCCTTTCCGGACATGAGGCTCTCTTTGGTAATTTGTGTTGTTAATCTCACCAGTAGACATCGAAATGCAGTGTATTTATGAGTAGCCGGAACAATTCGCAGATCCCCCTCGCATCTGGCTGGCTTTACATTTACAACGGCCTGCTTGCGGACTTTTGTAAATTTTTTTACATTTGCACGAGCCTGCCTACGGACTTTTGGAAATTTGACATGGCCATGTAGCCGGCAAAGCCTAAACTGTATGTTGCCGCATACAGTGCCCTTCGGTTTAATGT
>NW_011942171.1:572990-583326 GCF_000187425.2 Metarhizium robertsii ARSEF 23 | reverse complement strand
CACCGACAATTTATGGTCGGAAAGACAGTGGGACTGTTATGACACCAAGGAAGTCCATGTTACGAAGTTACTTCAGTTATTTATTATATTAGTTTATTTTACCCTCTAACAATGAATAGGTTCCTCATCTAAGTACTGAATTGACTTTTGTTCTGTGACGAAGCGCCACATGCCACTGTCTGACACTTATGCAAGATACAGCCAATATCTGCGCGCGGAGCTAGACTCTAGCCACCATAACAAACTTCACGGGCCACCACGACAAATCCACTCGCCGCCATGCAGCCTCGTTTCTTGCCCTCTGCAAGGGCCCCACCCAAACTTCACCCTTCCAAACTATTGTCAGAAATACGGTGGCACTATTATGGAGACAAAAAATTGTGGTGTATTGTTGTCTGTCCTCTTTTTGTTTAACTTGAAGAATTGGGGTCCTTTTCATGTTACTCCCCAACCATCTGAAAGAAATACTACGTCCTGGTATCATCTCGCTCTTTAACCAGGAAATCGAGAGTCTCTCATTTTTGTCCAACCTGCAAAGACGACCGTGCTGTGTGACAGGCCCACATGTACCAATAGGATGGGGCGTCACTGGCGTAGTGATGTCTCGGGATTTACCCGTGGCCTCAGAGTCATGGCCGCCTATGACGTCATAGTCGCGGCACACGAGGACGGGGCACATGATATCGGGACATCGGGACATCGGGACATCAGGACAAGACATCGGGACACCGGAGCTCAGAAGGGTAATGCTAGTCGCAACGAGAACGAATAGGAAACGCCCCTGAGCTCGTCTGAAAACACTGCTCACACTGCATAATTTTGCCAACTAAGGTCAGCGACATGACAAAAAACAATAAAATGTGTAAATGTCGCGAGCTGATCCGAAAACTGAACTGCGTGTCGGACTTAAAGTTCGTAAGGATCTTAAAGCAGGTTAACTGCTTGTGCAAACCAATTTTAGTAGTGTGGACTTGCTGCGCATTATTCTCACGACAACTGTTGATCGCTGATGCGTCTTACGGAGTTAGAGGAAAATGTACCTATTCATACATATCCTTGCTCTTCTTGAGCTCAATATAAAGGCAGTAGATATGCAACCCAACGAACGACTGTCCGCCATCCGCATTACCTTTATTCCAATTTCTTTTGCCAACACAAACTTCATCAGTCTTTAACTCCAACATTATGAGCAAGCCAACAATCATCCTCGTTCACGGCTTTTGAGCCAACGCCGCACATTGGGCCGCCGTTATCCTTCTACTCAATGCCAAGGGTTATGAACAACAGGCTGTCGATATACTGTAGACTTCTCTTGCAGAGGATGCTGATCGCGTGCGTAAAGCCGTAAGGCAAGTGCAAGGTGATGTGATTCTCGTGGGCCATTCATACGGCGGAGCTGTTATCACTGAGGCAGGAAACCTCCCCAGCGTTGTTGGCCTAGTATTCATCGCTGCCTTTGCTCCAGACAAAAGCGAAAGCCTGGCTAGTATATCTGCCCAGTACTCGGCCGTTGCAACCACAGAGGACTGTCTGTCAACTGATAGTGACGGGTATTTGTGGATGAAGATGCCTCAGTTCCACGAGACACTCTGCCAGGACTTGCCAAAGCATAAGGCGTTGGTGATGGCAGTGTCGCAGAAGGCTCCAGTGGCTAGTGTATTCGGCGATCGTGTTACTGAACCAGCCTGGAGGGCCAAGCCGTCATGGTATCAAATGTCGACGGATGATAGATGTATAGCACCAGACGCCCAAAAGTTTATGTCACTGAGAATGAGGGCTAAGAAGGTGATATATTTGGATGCTGGCCATTTGTCTCCTTCTTCGCAGCCTAAAGCTATTGCCAGTCTGATTGATGAGGCAGCGGGTTCGGTATGACGGGGATCGTGTTTCGGCTCCGTTCAGTGACAGTGGAAATTCCAGATTCCAGGGACTGGGATTTGGCTCCCTTCAGTGACAGTGGAATTTCCAGATTGTTGGTACAATGGAGAAATGGAGATTATGCTTTTGTTCTGCAACCTGGCATATTATCCTTTTGTTTTGCAACCTGGCATTTAATATGCAACAGTCTCAGTTTCTACTGTAAAAAGAGGACGACATAAAGGAGTGCCCAATTTCTACTGTACAAAGAGGACGACATAAAGGAGTGCCGAAAGCCAATTGAGTGATCACATATGTCGCGGTATGAGACTTCTTGCTAGCTATGTTCAATGGCACACGGCCAATTTTGTTGATCTACTCATTACCCTTCTACCCTGGGTAACTAGGGGATTTATGTCTTTTACCTTCGTTGAAATAGGTCCCTCAGCCTCTCTGATAAATCAGTAGGCCGATGAGCTTTCTAAGCCTCTGGTGTCTATGATGTTATGACATCTAGTACTTGTTCTTGAAACCGGCTACGCCCGCAGGTGGCTCTGTATGCGCTTCCGCCTCCTCCTTCGGCTTGCATAGTAGAGGCCCCATCGACAAGTCAGGTTACTGGCGATCTCAAGAGCTCTGCTTTCTCTGTTCGGTTTTCTGTTACTTCTTCAGCTTTTAAATAACGTACTCCACTACCGAGTGCACCACCGGCCACCCAAATGGCAATACTGATTCAAGCAACAATTTTCTATCTTCTTCAGCTTTTAGATACTCCCCCTTGGTAATCGTCAAGCTAGTTGTGAATATATCTAATTGGATCGTTCCAGAAATGAGCTTTATTAGCCACATTAATTCCTCTTAGGCGCCCGTCGGTTTCCACGTAATCGTCGAATCCAATCTATTTGTCGGATAAGGTTGCCACTGTTAGTTGAACAAGCAGACTTAATGCAATTGCTAGATGTTATAGAATTCTCGATATCAGCAGTTTGAGAAGCCTGGCTAGACACCCGCGGGGAAGTCTTTTAGACTTGAGATAACTGACGTGAACCCTTCTGAGGGATACAGACAGTAAGAATAACAATCAATTCTTTTTGCACGAGAGGAGCTTAATTAACAATGTGTCTCATAACGTGACATTAATGACTAATTAAGCCTCTTCACAAAATCATTATGAATTTTTTTTAATTTTTTTGCTGCAGACTTCGTCTGCCGCTATCTTCTAAATGTCGAAAAACTTCGTTTCGTCCGAGTCTGTTTTTTCGGCTAAGTTTACTCATGGCAACCGGCGCTATGACAGCTGGAAGTTACACCAAGTTTGCTTGTTCTATCAACAGAGGCAGTTTTATTCGACGGATTGGACCACAGGACCGATGTGAAGGCCTCTAGCGAGTTGATTCCAACCAGTCCTTAAGCTGTTTACTATCAAGATAGGTCAAAAAAGGAGTCTACATACGCTAGGGAGTCATGAAGGCGCCCTACATTTTCTTTATACATCTCCACAGAAAGTTCTAGAATCAACTTACTATTGTCAATTTACGGCGCCGCCGCAGTTCAAGCGGCTTGACCCGTTACAGTTGGATTCAAACTGGGTCCTTTTGCCAAGCGAAGATGACAAATGAATCTCTTTTCAGAACTCATGCATAAATATTATGTTAGAGTACAGCGACGGAAAAAAAAAAAAACAGAAGCAGCTTGGTGTGTATTTTCTGGAGTAACTGGGCATAAATCATACGGTACTCAAAACGTACACACCCAATCTTCTGAGGCCCATTTCCATGTAGGATCTGACGTGATAGACAAGGCCACTCTCTCGGATACAGATTATTACACGACTAACAGTTCCAGGATGCGAAAAGCTTTTACAGGGGAGAATGTCGGGCCGAGAGCGTGGTATCATCATGCTTCGTAGAGGATGGGCCTAGTATTCGCGCCTCTGGGGCTTTTGAGAGAACTGCGCAGAAATGCTGAAAAAAATTTCTCCCATGACAAAACGAGGTTCCTAGTGACCTTATAAAACTGACAGGAATATTCAGATAGATTGATATAATAATGTATCCACACAACAGAGCGTCAGACGCAGACTTGCGTATTGTGATATCACGCGCTAAAATGATATTCATATTCATATTCACCTGACGTAATTAAGTGTGCTAGAATATTCCTCTAGCACTTTAGCACGATTGATATCACTCTAGCACTCTAGCACCTGTAACATCACGAACCAATCTACCCGTGACCTCAATTGCCACCAGCCGTAATCTGTGTCCGAGTGCTCGTCACCGCCGCTGTCAAGGCGCGTATCAGTATCAGTAATTATACCCATGCCGCCATCGAAAGTCTTCTGGATATGCCTTTCACGCAGCCGGCTCCTGATACATTCAACCTTCTCAAGGTTCTTGCAACTCATTCGTTCTCTATCCCAAGAGTTCGTTCATCAACCGCCAGAAAAGGTAAATTCCGCGCCTGTGTGACGTGCACATCACTTTAGCAATTGTGATATCACACTTATCTGAAAAAAAGTGTGATATATATTCACAGTGATATAATACTCCTTTAGCACTTTAGCACATATGATATCACTTTAGCATATCACAATACGCAAGTCTGGTCAGACGCGACAAATTTTTGGCCATTTACTCTTAAGCTACAGCCTACAATAAAGTTAAACTCTATTAGCGGCTTGGTCTGTATTATTCTGGTTCCACAGCGTCAAGTATGGCGATCATGCTGCAGACTCTGTCTGCAACCATCTTTTTAATACCGAAAAAATTTCCTTTCGTCCGAATCTATGTTTGGGCCAAGCTTATTCCTGACAGCCGACGTTATGACAACTGGAAATTACACCAAGTTTGCTTGTTCTATCAACAGAGGCGGTTTTATCCGACATAAAGGTGGATAGCTCAGCAATCAAAAGTGGTCGTGTGTATGGTGTTGCATGACTTAAAGTTCATTAAAATTTTAGTTGTGTCAGGCTGGGCCCGAGCTGAAACCAGGTCACACACTCTGGAAATGTCCCACATTGGATTGCATACTAATGCAGTACTCACGCCATGAAAATGTTCGAGCACCACACTGCGTTGTCGCATAAGAGGGGCGCTTGTGCCTCTCTACCTAATTTTGGCCTATGGACCGCGTCGTGTCAATTTTACCTTACTTCTATATCCTGGAAGATGAATGCTATAATGCATGAATTTTAATCTTACTACACCCTGACACCTGTGAGCCAGCATGTACCTAATTCCAGAATACGTTTGGCTCAAGGTCTATGCACCAACCAATCACTCTATAATACGAATTGTCTGGAATATCTACAGCGCGACCCTAATTATCATGCCATTATATCAATCGCAGGGATAACTAAGACCCCGACTCTATATAAGGCGATGCTCAACCTCGTTACATTCCCTCTGTTCTATCTTTCAATGGTCTTTCAATAGTCATCATCTTCTGCGTCTTTAAATAGTCAACTTTTTTTTTTGGCACATGTAACAATCGCTCTACAACCCGATACACGATAAGATGAAGTCCCTTAACATTGCTGCGGCATTCGCCGGCTTGACTGCCGCCCGCTCAGTTATCACTGCACGACAAGGAGATGTAAGTAGCTGCTGGGAAATCGCTCGAGGCGTTGGCTAACACGACCATTATATAATAACAAGGTAACCGCTGAGGAAATCTGCGACTGGTTTGAGACCGGACGACACAATTCAGCCAGAACTGTCGATCAGAATTGCCGATCTGCCGCGGAACAATGCATTCAGCATCAGTTAGGGAAACCCGGAGGTTTCAATCAACTTGAAAGGGCTAAGGAGGACATCAATCTCTGCACTTTTTCGCCTATGATTGGAAACGTATGGAGGAGTTACTAATTGCCCCGAGACAAGTTGCGCATTTGCTAATCATCGACTCGGTCACAGCCGTTAACTGACTTTCTGACTATTTGCAAACTACTGGACACCACTCCCGAGGCATGCCGCTCGCACACAAGTTGGTGTGTTATGGACGACGCTACCCAAAATAAGGGTAATGGAGACAAAAATACCGCCCCAGATAGAATCCTCAAATGTGTTGCCGACAGAATCCTAGATCGGGACGGAGATGTAAGTACTCTTTTAATTCTGTAGCGATGGCGTGATTATTTCTCGTCAATGGGCTAATGGGACGATCAATAGACGTTGAAGAACTTCCTAGCTAGTAGAGCGTCAAAATATGATATGATATGCCGCAACTATGTAATATCTTCCTCGGCCTCCTCGGCCTCCTATGGTTTTTGAGCTGTGTTCTAATATCGTTGCTAGGAGACAAAGGTCGAATGCAAAGCCACGCCCAAGGGGAAACTAGGACTGGCAATATGTGGTGAAGAGCTTCGGCGCGAAGACACACCAGAGGACCAGTGGGAAAATGAGGAAGAGGAGATAAGGGTTTGCGCAGAGAAATTTAATCGCAATACGCCGGCAACCGATATTCTGGATATCAAGCAACTTGGCCAATACTGCAAAGGCCAAAACGTAGAGGTGGGTGTCTGCCTACCTGAAGAAAAAAAAGCAATGGTTCAGGCTAATGCGGCAGAATTCTAGTGTTCCAAGTGCAAATTGTATCTTAAGAACGGCTATGGTGAAGGTGCTGCCGGTCAATTCGACCCTTACGTCGTGAGTCTGGATTCTGTTTCTTTCAATAACCCGTGCTAACCCTTCATTCAGCGGTATGTCGAATGCCAAACTGGACACCAAGCTGCATCTCCAACTCCCCAAGCCAACGAAAAACCCTCCCAGTCGTGTAAGTCAGTGGAACAACAGCTTCAGGAACACTGTGGCCGCCCCGAAATCGACAAAGATGCCTGTATGTTTGCAGCACGTCGTTGCACAGCCCAAGTCGAACCTGACGCAACAGCACAGGAATTCCTGGAATGTGTCGACATCCTGCAGGTCTGTGCTGATCAAGGTGCTGTGTTCAAACTCGATCAATGCATAGACAATGCGAAGGCATGCAATGCACGGGGAAAGACGCCTCTCGGGGATCTGGTCAAGCTTGGTCAGTGTGCCAAGAAAGATCTTTGAATGAGCGCCATGTGTTTAGGGCCATGTTTGCATTCAAGACAAGTGTAGAAAGCCAGATACTTGCTATGGTTTGGTTGAAATTCAACGCACCCTTACTTTAAGCACGCAATCATCTCATGATAAGTGAGCATTTGGACTCAAGTGAAGCTCGTGTGATGCAGCGCCGTAAAAAGAGAGAGGTTCCCAATGAATATCCCGTGTTTTTATGTTTCTCCTAATTCCGTCGCTACTGCATTTCCCGCGTCTTACTGTGACCTTTGTAATGGTATAGTCATCCTTGGCTGACTTCAAAACGACTGTGTTGGACTCCTGATATGTCGAAAGTAGTAAGTAACCGAGGACTAAGCTCTGGTGGAAAGCGCTGGAGAGATGTGCATTTATTGAAGTTGAGGCTAGCTGTGACGGTACAAGGGCACGAACAGCGTCGAGTGCGACTTGGATAAAGCGATTGTTCACAAGGAGAGTCAGAGCTTCCTTCGCTGACTCGAGGTAGCTATGTCCTAAAGTGGGGCCGTTCCCTTACATTTGTTGCCTTTTGTCAAGGCAAGCTCTACCGCATGGGTGGCTTCCATAGAATAACTGAACTAGGCGGAAATAATGACACTTCCGAGCCCTCTTTCAAAACATGGACCACTATATCGTGCAACGCTGATGGGATTCACGGCCCAGTTTGATGGATGGATTTGGAGACCATATTATCATGTGGAGCCATAAGGGAGTCCTGTGTTGCTTTGAATACGAGAATATCCTAACCTAAGTATGAGTAAGTTTGCACGCCGCCTCCTGCAAAGCAAAGTCGCCTGGTATGGCCTGTGATGACATTGCACCCGTTCCTTGCCGCCCAGCTTGGTATCGCCACGCGTTGTCGTTGCTGTCACCGATGTTTCCGTTCAGGGATAACTTGAGAGGTGCCATCGCTCTATACAAAAAATAAAGGAAAAGAGCTCATGATTTAAGGACCATAGATATTTACCCGGTTAATAAAACGCAGACGACCACACCGTAAAACAGAACGAAGCCAGGCTCACTCGCCAATGCTATTCTGCAGTCCGTAGGAGTGCTTGGGGGGAAATTTGTGCACACCTTCTCTGACGGCGCGTTCGTCATGCTCTCCCGGATCAGACGACAGCAATTCCACCACGAGTCCCCGATCGTCCAGAAGAATCGACGGCTGGAACAATACACGAAGAACTTATGAGCTGGAAGCAAGATCACCAGGGTATATGTATGCCCAGGCCAAAACTAGGCTTTCAGTTCAAGCCTACGAAACAGGTTTGCTGTGTTGGTCATCCCTTAAAACTTGGTTAGCCACCACGCTGCCTACTTAATCAGACCTAAAGGAACTGGATAACAACAACAGCTTGTCTCGGCTTTATGTGGCAAAGTTACTGTCTCATTGAGAGCCATCTGTCGCGTTACGCGGTTGCAATTCTTGTATATTGATAACTCTGTCTTTTTTCCTACACTGCGGCAACTCAAGGTCCTTAATACTTTTCGGAATACTGCTGCCTGAAGGCTGCAGTATGACGACTGCTTTTGCCACCGAGGCAGCAAAACGGTTGCGTGGTCAGACAACAGAGGCACCATTATCCGACAAATGGATGATTCAGGAAAATCACTCTTTTAGCGTTTGTGAGCAGGGAAGATTACGGAAAATATTCGAATATCTCAACCCTCTTGTGAAGATAACCGACGCGAACATCGCGAGGCCGACTATTCGCTGCAAGGTAATCTCGGCCTACGAGACACATAAGAGTAAGGTTGCGGAGGCTTTGCGGCAGTCCTCTGGCCAGATTCATGTCTCGTTTGATGGGTAGCAGTCAGGGAATAGATAGCCTCTATGGGATTACTTGTTTCTTTCGGGATGAAAACAGTTAGCCGCGCAAGCTATTGCTTGGCGTCCCCGAACTGCGAACACGCCATTTGGACACAATATTGCGGTACTCGACGTTCTTGATGCGTATGGAATCAAGGATCGGATTGGGTACTTCGCACTGGATAACGCAGAGAGCAATGATAAAGCAATGGAAGCAATTGGTGGCGAGCTTGGCTTTGTAGGAGCTACAAGGCGTGGCCGCTGTTTTGGCCACGCTATCTGTCAGGGTCAAGTCGCTCATTCAAGGCAACAGCCATTGCTATACTGCTGCCTGCCAGGCAGCAGTATTACAACAAGTATTTACTTTCGTATTATTCCGTTCTTTTAGATAGAAAATCAAGAGTCTTTCATTCTGTCTAGACTGTCCCATACAATCGTGTGTGTGACACTATCGACCTCTCTGCGAAAGCTCTTCTTTTTTGGCTGCAACGTTGAGGCGTTTGAGGAGCAGTTGTCAGGTGCAGCAGCCCTATTCGAGGCAGAGCGTACGCTTTGGCGACGTAAGGAACCCGTTGGAAAGTTGCACAATCTAGTCGTTGATATTAGGAGATCGGACCAGCTTACCTACCCGCTGTGGAGTATGCAGCGTTCTGAATTCGACATGTCAGCTCATGCTAGGATCAGAGCAAGGAAACCACTCGATTTAGTCATTGACAACGATACGCGATGGCTTTCTCAACTATATATGCTTAGGCGAGCCATCACCCTCCGCCCATACATCGAGCAGCTTATATTGAAGCATCGCCAGCAATGGGAGCAAGATAACAGATCGAAGAGGTCAGAGAATCTTCGGAAATCAGCCAAGGTGCCGCGGATTTGGTTGGAAGAAAACCAGCTGACGTTTCATGATTGGGCTGTCCTCGAGCACCTTGCTACGCTTTTGGGGTTCTACGAGGATGCCGTCAAGACTCTGGAAGGCGACGGTCAGCAGCACAAGCGGAAGGGCGGATGGTTGGGCTCCTATGGGAATATATGGGAAGTCATCCAAGGATTTGAGTTCCTTCTGGAGGTTCTCGAGGAGTATAAGCAGCTTGCATCTGGAATGCCGGACCCAGAGTAGTTCAGAATTAAAATCAACTTGGGATGGGAGAAGCTAGAAAAATATTACTGCGCGTTGGACGAGACACCAATCTATTATACAGCTTTGGCCCTGCATCCGGCTTTCCGATGGGGATATTTTGAGAACGAGTGGAAGGACAATACGAAATGGGTGACGAAGGCGAAGCAAATGGTTCGAGAAGTATGGGAAACGGAATATCGCAACCTGCAGGTGATCTCAGGTCCCGTGGTTCACGAGCCGGTAACTAAGCGGCAGCGGAAGTACTACAACCCTTTTCAGGCGTATTGTGAACGCACCCGGCCCGTCTCCGGATGCGGTATGGTGAAAGAGGAATCGTCCTCGCCAGCGCGGGTAGACGAGGATGTTGATGAACTGGAACTATGGCAGTCGTCGAGGGAGGACAGGGACAGCGACGTAAGAGATCCGATAACGTATTGACATGAGCGCAGACGACGATACCCGTGCTTGTCGCGAATGGCGCTGGAC
>NW_011942171.1:572036-572890 GCF_000187425.2 Metarhizium robertsii ARSEF 23 | reverse complement strand
GTAAATCCATAGACCCGTTCAGAGTTACCATAATGCTCGTATTCGTCTGTGATAGGTGCTGGTTGTAGATACTTGTTCCTCCATTTCAAGAACTCGTTCGTTGTCGTCGATGGTGCCTCGGAGAGAGAGGGTGATTCCACCGGTTTGTATTCACCCCACAGCGTCTCAATCAACTCCTTTGACGACTCAACCCACTCCGTCTTCCAGTTCTCGTGTATATAGTGCCATTTATGCGAAGGGTGGAGCACAATCGCTGCAACGTAGGCTGGCGATTCGTCAGTAAGGCGATAGTACTTATCTAATTTCGCCCAGCCCGAGTTGTACATTGGTGCCATAATCGGATCATCAGCATATGTCTCTTTTCCTGCTTCGAATTGGGCCAACACGAAGTCCATAGCCAAAAGAACATGATCGAGTGTTGCAAACGATGATTCGAGAGCTTTGGTTGTCATTTTGAGCTTCTCTAATTCCAGAGCTTTGGTTGTCATTTTGAGCTTCTCTAAAAACGTATTTATTTTCTCGAGAGTGATCCAGTCTTCTGAAGAGAGCTCGTCTCCAGCGCAATCTGCTTCTACCCATTTGTTGAAATAGCCGTCAATTGCATCTCTGAGATTCAATGCCGCTCGCAGCATGGTATACCACGAATTCCACCTTGTGTCGTTATCACGTGCAAGCCTGCGGTTATGGCTAATAGCCATAAACTTTTGGCTGCGCTGAACGCTTCGTTGAATGTAAACGACAAAGTTATGAAGCTTGCCAAGAGGGCCTTTCCGCCGCCATGCCTCAATCTGTTTTAATGTCACATTTTTCAGACCGGAATCGTCGTGCTCGAGCTTCTCGTTGTCGGTAACGAA
>NW_011942171.1:570975-572012 GCF_000187425.2 Metarhizium robertsii ARSEF 23 | reverse complement strand
TAGGGAAGGACTTAGCGGCTCGCAGCTCGCTCGATAATATGACCTTGGCAGCGGAGTCGGTGAAATTTGGGGTTATATTGAATGTCATATTGTCGTAGAAGGGCTATAAGTGTTAGCAGCGTTTGGAGGAAATAGTGAGTGGTACTGACCAAGAGAAAGGGACTTCATCATCGTGTCATTATTGCTTGCATTGTCCATCACAAAATATCCTAGTTTGGAAGCAAAACCCCAGTCATCAACCACTTCCATCATTGCTGCAGCGAGGTGAGAACCATCATGCTCACCGTCGATGTCTTTTAAGGCTAAAGTATGGTGTTCCAGCGTGCAGTCTTCAGTGACATAGTGAGCGACTACGCCTAGGATTGCCAAAGAGTTGGGAGACGTCCAAAGGTCGCAGCTGATATGAATTCTTGATCTTGCCGACTGTATGCGCTGCTTCACCTTCTCCTTCTGATCCTCATATTGCCGCATAATCCATTTCTTGACAGTTTGGTGTGACCCTGGGAGCCAAGTATCAACATCAACATTAACGTAGGCTAACATTGCTCGGAATTCTGGGCACTCCACGAGCCGAATTGGAAGAGAACAGGCGGTAATAAACCTTATGTACAACACTTCGAGCTGGTCCGGGTCGATCGAGCTTCCGTGTTGATCATTGAGCCGACGGCGTTTTCGGACATTTTCCTCAGCGGTAAGACGAGCTTGTTCGAGAAGAGTTTGTATCGTCCTGGCTTTAGCTGTTCGTGGAGCGCTTTTTGGGAGACCGTGGCCGTCAGGAGGAGGGTCCGTTAGGTGCTTAGCCGGAGCCGCAGTTCCACCAGAACAAGAATATGTTTTCTCACAATACTTGCAGCGCCATTCCTCCTTTCCAGTCCGTTGATTGTAGTATCTGCTTTCAATCTCCTCGTCCGGCATATGAGCGAAGACCCATGATGTTCTTGGCTTCGTGCAAGAGGTTGCAGAGGCCGTGCGAGGTCGCGACGATTGGCATTGAGAGGTTTGTCTCTCGCTGGCGTCATGTAATTGTTGGCTAGAAT
>NW_011942171.1:561707-570875 GCF_000187425.2 Metarhizium robertsii ARSEF 23 | reverse complement strand
GTTGAGGGCGTGGGGGCTCTGTAGGCACATCAGTTAGGAATGCGGACAGGTGTTTGTATAGAGCTCTAGGAGATGCTACCGCTATATAGCCCTGTAGCAAGATTTGTCTCTCCGTGTGACGAAGTGTACGTTGTGCAAGGGAGCATTCACTGCCGTCGTGCTCGGGCACTTGCCTGATCATGCGGCTGGCACGATACAACAGGAAAGGATTAGGTTTTGAAAGCAGTGGGGTGTAGATGCAAATTTGAGTCTTGTCATCACATAATGGAGTACAAACAGTTCGTCCAGTGGCGCCAGTGAAACATAACAGCATTTCACATCGGTCGACGGTGTAGAGCCGACTTTGCTAGAGCATAAAAAAAGGCACTCACTGTTTGATGAGCCGGATGGAGATTGCTTTTGTGATGCAGAGCAGCCAAGGTCTAGAGAGAAAAGTGTTAGGCTGTAATGAGAGTGATGTTATGAGTTTGGAGTTCTGCTGTTGGTATCAAGCAACGCACAACACGGGGCAGATATAAATCATAAAGGGATAAGACTCACCAGTCTTGTCATCGGTGTGTTCCTGTGCCTCTCGACCCAGCTTCTTGATAAGACGCTTCTGCCGTTCAATCTTCTGCAGAGCTTGGCTCCGCTCCTCCTCGATACCGTCCCATGTCTGGTCTTCCAGAGAGCTGAGTATGACCTGTTGCATACTCAGCTCTCTGGAAGACCAGACATGGGACGGTATCGAGGAGGAGCGGAGCCAAGCTCTGCAGAAGATTGAACGGCAGAAGCGTCTTATCAAGAAGCTGGGTCGAGAGGCACAGGAACACACCGATGACAAGACTGGTGAGTCTTATCCCTTTATGATTTATATCTGCCCCGTGTTGTGCGTTGCCGCGTCACGGAAACAGCTGGATTTGTAGTTCAAGGACAAATTGAAGTAGAAGGGTCGCTGTGCGAGAGAAACGAAATGGAGTGCAAGATTTGTTGAACCAGCTGGCTGGCCAAACACCTCACAAATGATGACAGCGAAACGTTGGAAGCCTTTATCAATGGGTGGCGCGCGGGATCAGCCTCCTGTGACGCCGAGAAGTATGGGTCCTTTGCCGTACAGCCAGCCAGCGGCTTGGGAAGTGCGGATCTGGGAACTAGAACGAAAGGGAGGCTGGGGTTGGCGCGTTCTGCCTTAGCTTCCCAGGATGCAGGCAGAGACGGAACCAAAAAAGTGGCGGCAGCGGTCCCGGCGGATAATACAATCAGCCATCAAAGAACCGGAGCACGTACTTGCATGTTGGGCGGCCCGAAGTTTTTGGCACAGTCTTCCCATTGAAGTTTTCATGAGTAACATTGGGGCCGATGCGGGGGCTTTGTTGTTGCAGCTTCGCTGTGGCTGTTTAATTGCGCGCATGGAGAAAGCTTGGGCCTGGCTAGCAGGCAATCAATGGAAAGGGTCCTCCGTGCTGAAAAAAGTCGAGGAACCTCAATCCGCCCCAGCTCCGAGGCCAAACTTTCCTTGCCCACTAGCATGGCAGAACGTGCGAAAAGAGCAGCAACCAAACCACTGCCAGCCTTGGAATTGAGCCTCCGACGGGTCGACATTCACTTCAGCGACACCTCAATTCAGCAGCTCAAGCTGCAGCATACGAATGCGACCAGTCATTCGGTAGCAAGCTCTCCAGCAGCATCTCAACTCAGCAGCTCACACCTTCCGAGTGCGACGAGTGCGATCGAAAGTACTGCGGTCGGTAGCCCTCGAACCACAGCTCAACCTTATACACGATCGACGGTTTAGGCCAGTTATAGAGCAAAACAGTCAAAAGCAAATGCGCCCGCGGCCTTTACTCGAACTGGTGGCTTTCGCCAACGATAATGGGACGAACCTACTGTACGAAAGGACCCCATAGCTATAATTTACCAAATCACACACTTTTCGTCGGCGCGCTGCCAGATCCTGGGGTTTCCTGGGCTTGAATCTTTTCTTCCCCGGCCACATGCTTGCTTACTTTACTCCTTGTACATAAAGTGACCACGGCAACTAAGCAAAATTCAGGCCATCAGCCTCCGTAAGGGTCCGTAAATGAGTTGGCGAACCAGACAAAAGAACTCGAGAAGGTGGCAGTCCACCAAGACACCTTATTAACAAATATAGCAGCGCTCGTTAGTGGACTCATCCCCGTTTTTGGTTGGTGACGTTGGTGTGTTTAGAAACGGAGATCAGCGGTGCAGAGCCGTCATCTACCGTTCAGACACTCAACCCATATTGGATGGGGTCGGTGTTGAAGTTGAGCTTGTTGCTCATTCCACGATTCCTTTCCTGCAAATCCGTGCGTAAATTGGCGGGGACGCAGTACCAGACCGTTTCATGGGTCAAATTCGAACTGCGGCCAAAGTTGGCTTTCAGTGACCTGCAAAAGCAAGGCATATTCTCAATAATACACTGCAGTGGCCGCGGGGCATTGGGGATCTATATCGCGGGAGCTTGGTGCTACAAAGAAAGCTCGTCCCCATCTGTCACGTTATGAGACTTATGTTAACTAAGCTTCTCGATAAAATCATTATTCTTGTTCTTCCTGGTACTGCAGACTCCGTCTGCAGCTCTCTTTTTAATACCAAAAAAAAACTTCCTTTCGTCCGAATTTAACTTTCGGCTAAGTTTAGTCATGATAGCCGACGCTATGACATCCAGCAATTACTCCAAGCTCTGCGACTTCAGTCTACAGAGGCATTATCCGACACCATCCTTACAGAGCGGGACATTGCACTGTTTACAGCCAAAGAAGACATTCGACTTTCGTTGACCTTGCCCATGGACGTACTCCGCGGATAATATGGCTCTCTTCTTATTAGAAGAACAGAAGGCATACCATCCTCGCTTAGGTCTGCGCATTTTTGAGTGCCGTGCAACCAAGGAAGGCCGGCCTGTAAGACTTACAGGCTGCGATCGCTTCAAAATAGAGATTCTACTAAACTTCAGAAAGAAATCTTTATATAGCATGCGTCTAAGTCAAGATGGCTCTCTTTCCTGCCTTCTTGTCGCCGCCAGAGTTGCCATGAATTCGTTATGCAAACCTCAAGTAAGAAAAGAAACGCGACCGCCCGCCAACCTCCTCATCTTGTTCTTGGATCCCAGTTATACGATGATCGTGGTTGGTCCCCAATATCAACGCCTCCCATAAAATGGTTGTAGTCATCGATGAACTGTGGGATAGGAAGCTCTCTAGTGAACTCGCCGTCAAATGGTACCCTTGCGGTCTTTGCAGAACTTGAGGACTTCGAAGGACATCGCCGTATGCGGAGTATATCTTCTTCTAAGCCGTCAAAATAACTTGAAAGTAAAAGAACCAGGGCATCATCTTTCCAGGCAAATTGCATCACCTTTTGGTCTTTGGTTGGCCGAGAGTAGGCGGTTCCCCAAGGTATACAGTCTCTTTTATCGTCTTCCTTTTTTAGAGCAATAAATTTCTCGCCAATACCGCCTGAACGAGCTCTTGTAGTCCCTGTTGCCGCAATGCCACGCTCACGAAGAAGTTTCAAAAGGGGGTAGTTGCGAAGAGATTATCCATAAAGACATGGTAACCATGGACTGGTGATGGTGGAGGTGGAAGCTTAGATAGCAGCCAGGCCACTATCGCCCGGGTATTGGCCAAGGCCTTTCCAGAGAAGATCTGAGGAGTCAACCCGACAGGCCCACTGCCTTTCTCATGCCAAGTCCATTGGAGGAAATAGCCCTTTTGCGCCATAACCCAAACTTTGAAGCCAATTGGAATTGGCTTTGACGGCAGGCGTACAATCTCTTTACTTCGGCCACAGCAACTCAGCGAGAGAGAAGCAAGATGGGCTGAGACCCTATCGCGATATAATTTCACGATGCAGTATCGTCCCGGTAAACAACCCACCGTCCCTGACGTGCCAGCAGGTGCAGAGGAAGAGAGGTTGCAAGGCAGGCGACTGTGCCTCCTTCAGCCGGTAAAAGGAATGAAAGGGGCCCTGCGAGTTGCATGGTCACCAAAAATACACGCCAAGGCAGGATTTATCGCGAGAGTAATGCCTCTGTAGACTGAAGTCGCAGAGCTTGGCGTAATGACTGGATGTCATAGTGTCCGCTATCATGACTAAACTTAGCCGACAGTTAAATTCGGACGAAAGGAAGTTTTTGGTATTAAGCAGAGGGCTACAGACTCTGTCTGCAGCAAGAAAAAAGACAATAATTTTATGAAGAAGCTTAGTTAATATGAGTCTCATAACGTGACAAAAGCTTGTGCTGCTGTCTTCGACAAGAGTACTTGCTCCTTCATCCTAACTGGTAGACCTGCGGGTACGGCGGCTAAGCGCAGCATGCTCGACAAGCGCGCTAGATGCGGTGTGAGAGCCACTGCCAGTATAAGTCTGGAAATTGTGCTTTCACTGACAGTGAGTGTGAAACTTGTTGCTTTCAAATTGATGCGATGTACTGACTATTGATTCTCTAGAGGGCTGCGGAACCTTTGGCTTGTATGTCTGCAACGGCATGTGCGTGCCAAATTAAGACAGATAGAAGGAGTACGGAGGCCCAGTAGACATCGGACACTTCGTATGTAGTTTCAGGTCCGGATAGTAAGGCAACTCGGCCACTGGGAAAGAGCATTTAGCTACCGCATAAAATCCTTGCCAGTCTTGGCCTAGTACAACCAGATTTCCATTCAAATGTTACGCAAAGTGCGTAGGATTTCCCTAAACCAGACTGTAGTGTACGGTTGGCGGACGATGCCGCCACGAGAGGAAAATTCACATCGAAGACAATCATATTAAATACAAATGTGGAAAACTCAGCAACCTTCTAACCAATGACCCGTGTGGAGCGCAGCGTGAAAGGCCTCTAGCGAGTTGGGATCATTTGCTTTTGGTCAGTATCAGTCGCAATCTCGTTCGGCGGAGAGCTTTCTGTTACGAACAGTGGGCAGCAGTCCAGCCGTCGCAAGACCCTTTGGCCCTACTCTTCGTTCGTTTGCAACCTTGGGTTGGGCCGTTGGCGAGTTTCTACTTCAACATGCCCACACTATGTACATTGAGAAAAAAGTACGAGTGAGCTGGACAATGCAGCAAACAGACACACCCGTATCGCTAGCCACATACTGGGAATCAGTAATCTGGAGCGAATGTTGCAATAACTGGTTACTGTACTCAATCCAATTACATACGCAGGCCATTAACTTCGCGTCACATCCCCCTGTTTTCCCAACTCACCCCCCCCCTGTCTTTTAGAGTTAGCAATCCATTTCTACCAGAGTCGCTACGCTGTGGGTTTGCAGGACTACACTGCCGTATCAAATATAGTCATAAGACTCTTCGGCGTGCGCCTGCTTAGAACTCTCAACCCGTGCAACACACAATTAGTCCTAGTTTACTATTTATGATCCAGTCCCCTTCCAGTGCTCTGTGTCTCGCTCCTTACTAACTTCCTTCTGCATCTTCTCGTTACAGTTCAATACTCATCATTGCCCTTGGGTGAGTGTACACTCCCGATGAGCGCTTTCACAATATCCGACTCTAAATGTAGAACATCGTATCCTTCAGCCTTGGATGGATCTGCACATCATCAGCGCTGGGCTGCCCAGCTCCCCCAGTCGCTGATGTTGCAGTCACTGACGGGGCCGCACTCGGTGACGGCGTGTCGAACAAACTCGCCAAGTAGCATCGCGCGCGCTCACACGCAAGATCAGCGTAGTACGCCGGGGGGCATAGACTAACAGCCTTGGTCGCGCGGCCGAACAAGTAGCACATATTATGCATGAGATCTTCAACGATATCGGCGATGTTCTGGAACGGGGGCGGGATCGACTTCGCATAGATCTGCCGGAAAATCTCATCATGCACGATGTAGTAGTGACATGGGCGGGCGGTCCCCTGAAGTGCGGCGTGTGCCTGCAGGAAGAAATCCCAGTTCCGCGCTTCAGTCACCCCACGGTCGACAACGGTGCCGGGTTTAGTGTTGCCAGACCTATCGCAATCTTGCTCAGTAGTGGGGTAGAATCTCGTTTTGTGCCGCTTGCCGCAGATTATGATGGTGAAGCGTGGAAGGCCATTCTTGGTGTCGACTGTTGGGTACACTTGTTCGCAGGCGCGGCGAAGTTGAGGAAGCTCTTGCGAGAGAACCATGTCGTACTGGCCTTCAGAGACTCCGTCGCGATAGATGAGAATATTTTCGGGGAGAGCGATGTGCTTGCCTTTGGTCTTCCAGAGGTTAAGGCGAGACTTCAGCATCTCAGTGAGGTCGTCCACATTCTCCTGCCTCGCGCGTTGGATGCGCAAGGTTGCGGGCCATTGACCTAGGAATTTGTCGACCGAAGCCACCATTGCAGAGACAGAGGGCGCATTAGAGGAGGAGCCAGGTGAGGGGTGCGTGACGTCGATGCCGACAACCATCGTCTTGTTCTGGTCGACGATGCCGAGGTTCTTGTTCTCCACCGTCTGATTGATGCCGCCGAGCTTAAGATTGAACTTCAAAGCGACATTAGCCATATATTGGTCGCGGCCGCGGTCTTTCGATAGTTTGAAGCCCACAGAGCAGATGGTGTGGATGCCATAGTCCTTGTCGGCGATCGTCTTAATGCGCTTATATAATGGTACGTTGGCCTCGGGCAGGATGATAAAAAGGAGATCCAAAGCTCCAGCGGCACGCTGTAAACTCGAGCCGATTGCAGGGTCATCTGGATGCTGAAGTTGGACGCGTTGACCTAGGAGCGGTGGGGCAGCGTTGACGCCGATTTTCCTCAAGGCTTCATGAAATTCGTTCATTACGGCCCGCAGGCTTTGCGGGTCGAAGGAGTCACGAGCTCCGGGAACCGAGATCATCAGGTATGACCACTTGGCAAGTGAGGCGCCGGTGTTGAACTGTATATTGATCATATTCCAACTGCCGAAGCGTGGATCGGCGGCCTTGTTGCCCCTATAGATAACCTTCGGGCCGACGAGGACGCGACCGGGGACTTTGACGAGCCCTGGCGTGATTCTCAGGCCAAAAGAACGCTGAACGAGGTTAGTATGCCATGTTTGGAAGGAAGAGCGGAGACGTATAATACCAAAAGCACGTTGGAGTTCTCATTGAGACCAACAGTCTGTACACCCTCCCCAACAATCGACGCCGCATTCTCCCACGGCTTTCGAACAGCGTGGCGAATCATCTGTTGAGTTTGGGTGCCGTCAAGCTTCGACATGGAGGGCTGGCCCGCGAAGACAACGCAGACTCCTGCCGGGAGATGCATCGGATTCTCCCGGTTGCCGCAGTTGATCAACGGAAGCTGGGGATGTTGTAGAACCCGATTATATGCTGCGTCACAGTCAGCTACATCGAGCGATGGATAGAGCAAATAACGTACTTATTCTGAAAAAGTCAAAAACAGTGATGTACCTCCCAGAGCCAGAAGCTGCTGAGCTGTCTGGCTGAGCCTCATCCTTGCCCTTGCCCTTCCCTTTCGCGCCTCCCTTGGCTGCCGCCTTGGGTGCTCTAGAGGAGTTGGCTTCACCGTCAAGCCAGAATTCGACATCTTTGGCGCCCGCCCCATGCTGTCTAATGCGAGGTGGGTGGGCCATGCGATGTCCATCATCCTTCTTGGCAAGCCCAAAGATAGTCTTGACTCGGGGAATCACTTCATTGGCTTTGTTGCGCTTCTCGGGCAGATGCGTGGTTTGGACACGAACTAATTTGAGAAATCTTTCTAGCGCGACGCTGTTGCGAACACCGTAATTGTTCATGAGCGCCGGTAAAGGGCCAGCGTGGTAGAAAGCTCCATGGCTGACATTAATATTGACCAGGATGCGACAAGTCGCAACGCGCACGCTCGAAAAGAAGCCCCGAATGACTTCCAAGCCAGAGCTGAGATCTCCTCTTACTGCGTTTGGGTTGAGGGAAAAGCTCCTTGTCGATCCAATCGTGGCAAGGAGGTTTGCGGATTTGGCGTAGTGGTTCAGAAAGATATTCAGGGCCTGCGTCAACTCCTGCTTATCTCGTAACGACTGGCTAAGATTCGTGGAGTTCAGGCAGTTGACCAACTCGCCGATACTTAAAGTCTTTGTATATAGGACGCGGATCTTGTATGTGGTGGCTCTAGCCGCCGGTTCGTCTTCGCCTTCTGAACGGTAGCGTACCTCGATAATGGACTCGTCACGCGGAAACTTAATTTTGGAGACGAGGGTAGACCGGAAGTCAGTTGCAAGGTCGCCCTGGAGCGGTGCCATTTCGGCCGACTGGAGCAGTAGCTGCACGACCCTGAAACACTTCCTGCCAGCGGCCTCCGGGCTGATCTGTATGTCGTACCGATGCAGAACCATGTTTGATGGCGGCAATAACTCGACGTAATTTGCCGTGAGCTCAACTTTGGTACCCTTGGTACCATATCCCGGACGGCTGGGGAAGCCTTCGGTCAGCTTCAGGCTACCAAGATCGAGCGTCTTCTTTGTCGATGGATGCAAGGCATCTTCGACTTTGGCGACTTTGGGATCTTGGCGCTGAGGGTTGCTATAGACAGTTAGTGTGCTGTACGACTGAATATTTACAACTTTGCTACGTTAGGGTTCAACGTACGAGAAGACCTGGATGGCTTGTTGGCCACCTCCATAGCCTCCTCTTCCACCTCCGCCTCTATCACCTCGAAACCCACCGGTGCCCCTCCCCCTGTAATCGCCCGGTCTGTCTCTTCCTCCGCCTCCACGATCTCCACGGAACCCGCCCCGTCCTCCTCTATCCCCGCCACCTCTATGCCCACTAGACATAGTGCTGAATGGCTGAGTGAGGCTCTCCAGACAGGAAATAGTAGACGGAATTGATACAAAAGACCACGATGATGCGGTGTTGAAGGAAGCTGAATGATGAAGGCTAGGAAACTCAGCGAAGTGGGGTAAGCTGGAGTTTGAAGCGCACCGCCACGTCTTTTGTGCGTAAGACGACAGGCAACAAGGCGTCCACTGACGAATGGTCGCTGCGGCTCTAAGGGCCATTGATTCAGGTAGAGACGTCGTACTTGCCCGTGAAGATCGCGCCAGCACTACGCTATTTAAAGTTTTTGATCCAAGGGAGCCGGATACGCTGTTCTAAATGATCACTACGGCAGTTTTACTTTCCTGATCATCAATAGGTGCAATTTGGTGACCGTCCCGAAAGCACCGAGGTCAAGCTTGGTTTGATCATAACTAGTGCGAAAAGGAGACTGG
>NW_011942171.1:559987-561607 GCF_000187425.2 Metarhizium robertsii ARSEF 23 | reverse complement strand
ATAAATAAATAAATAAATAAATAGCGCAAGTCTGCAGGTTAGTGGTAACCTTGCCCCGCTAGGATGCCCGATTAGCGGTTGGTGGTAGCTGTAGGCGCCTTTGCTGGTACCTGCAGTAGCTATATGATCAGGTCGCTACCAGTATTTTAAGCGCGCCTGCGATAAACCACGGCACTGCCCTGCAGCTCGGAGCTCATAATCATCAGTTGCTCTTTCATTCGCCTCGTAATATATCAGCCACTGCCATAAAACGTATCAAAGATCGTTCAATGAAATAAAAGGACACTTCAGAAACACTAAAGCATGCGCATTCAGACTATCGACTGGCACCAATGCACTATAGCCACGGGACACGTGGCTGTACCGCGTCCCGAGGCGAGGGTATTTCGAAGAATTGCAAGGGGGGAGCCAAAAAGCTATGGCTTGCCGCCAATGCAAACCTGGCCTTGGCATCCCCGTTAAAGAGTTCGTCCAAAGAGTACTTTTCTTCTTGGCTCTTTCTCCTACTGTGTATACTTTGATTTACTTTGGCAGCACAGCAGGCTTGCAAGAGACCCATGTGGGAGCACGTAAACGTCTAACGGCTGTGCCAGTTTTTGCTCGGTCCCCGTCGTATCTAACGCCTTTCAACACCATCCATCATCAGCCATTTTTCGCTGCAGAACCAAACAGCCACCGAAGACGGGCTTTAGCGGTGTACCGTTCAGCCAAGGTCGACGGCGAACTCGTCCTGGCTTTGGATTAGTGCTGTTGACACTTACTACTCCCTTCAGCTTTGGTAAGCATATGCTGCAGCTCCATGGAGGGTGTGAGGCCTGCCATAATTTCTTCTCTCAGCATCTCTCTTCCCTTGGCAGAGTAAAAGCCCACGATCAGCAGTCACGTACATTGTCACGTTGAGCCGCAGTTTATTTTTATGTTTTACGAAACTCAGCCAAATTTCTGTGTGGTTATTGATTACGCAGGCTGATAATCTAATTCTACCAACTCAACTCTGTCGTCGACGTGCCCTTGCACAATGGCTTGCAGATCTTTCCGTAAGCCAGGGGATGCCGCAACCTGGTCTGTTAGTCATAATCCCAAAATAGGTGTTCCAATATTACTTGCCTGTGACAATCAGGTCGCCTCGCGCAGAGGCTTCCTCCTGCACCCGTTTGATGTATTTGCCCGCAGTGTTGCTAAAAATACTACGTCACCCCTTGCACTTAGACAGGTGGTGCAAAGGGTAGCATCAGCCGAAGGCTGAGTATCAGGGGAGCAACTACATTATCTAAGCACTGGAGCTCATTTTGGAGCATATCTTCCTGCCACCAGCAGAATCACGTAGAACTATGCAGAACCATGGTCCATCTTATAGGCATTCCGTGTAAGAACCTGCCGTTTCCTTAGCTCTTGATCCCTCAGCTTCATCTTCATACCCTCTGGAGGAGACTCATAAAACAGGTGACTGCCATCAAATGGGGCATCCAGCATCGGGCCCTGGAGCGTTTTCACACGAGAGACAGCTACGTAGCTGAGACCAGTCTGAAAGTCCCGGCAGGAGAGGTCTGTAACGATCACATCTTCAGTGATTCTTTGCGACTTGTGCACGGTAATGGCGTAGCATACAATCAGGGGAAA
>NW_011942171.1:551396-559887 GCF_000187425.2 Metarhizium robertsii ARSEF 23 | reverse complement strand
AAGGACCTTTCTAACGAAGGGCATTTATCGAGAACTAGTGGAGGCCCAATTGGACACACCGCAGGCACAGTACAGTGCGACGAAGGTTCGCATGAGCGGGGAGGGCTAGTGAAGTACATAACGTACATAACCCCCCTGGCGTACTCTCTGGAAGCCTCCAGTTTCTTCGGGGATGAATGGTGTCCGTCATGAGCCACTAGATCTTCGCAGCTTTACCAACCAGCTTGTCCTAGAATCGCTACAAATCCGTGTTGTTCGGTAAAGATGCCAGGCAGCTCCAGATGGATCGGCCTAACCACTGCGTTACCGCTCACTCTGCAGCATGCTGCAGCAGATGTTGCCAAAGCTGTCTGGCGCGAGGTGGGTGGGATCGAGGTCGGTCAGCTTGATCACTGGTGGCATGTCGCCCGCTTGTCCTATATTGCCAGAGCAAACGGCTCGCCTGAAGCCCTCATCCTGAATTGTGTCGAAGGAGCGCCTGACCACCCCTCACAGTCGGCCGCATACACGGTTGACATCATGCGGCGGCGAGTCAAGATCAAGAGAGGTCAGCAAGGTTATGCGTCGATACCTGCGGATTGTATCCCTCTGCTTGATCGTATTCAAGAATGGGTCGAGCGGATCCCTGAGCGGAAGGAAGAAGCTCGTCGCAACGAGGAAAGAGCGAAGCGTGAGAGACAAGAGAGACAGCGGTTAGCAGAGCTAGAGCGGCAGCGAGTGCGCGCCGCTGCCATCGAGGCCTACGAGCATCGCCTAGCCGATTTTAAAGCCTCTCAGCCTGCGCCAGCCAAGAAGGCCAAATTGGAGGCCAAGCCTTCAGTGACGTCCGTACCTGAAGCGTGCCCAGACTGCGCGGCACCATTAGCGGCCTGCAAGAAGTGCCAACGGTTATCTTGTCCCCAGGCAGGCTGCAGCGGACAAGGAGTGGATCTGCTCTTACGATGTCGCGATCACGACCACGAGATTTTTTGCGGCCCATGCCGCGAACAACAGCGCGCTGTCGACCCGCTCAAACCGCTCCTTGCGGCGTGTTCTCTCTGCAACGAAGTCTTATGCGCGGAACAACTGCTGTTCTGCGACGGTAAAGAAGACAAGGGCACTCCGGCTCACGACATTCGCGTCATCTGTTGTCTCTTCTGCCAACAGGAGGCAGAGGAACAGGGTGATCCTCTAATGTTCATCTGCATCGGCGACGCTTGTCCGGCTCGGCAAACTAGCAATTCCTCCAAAGCACACGTATGCGACGGGTGCGCCCAACTCTACGGCAGACGTTGCGAAGATCATCCGGGCGAGTGGTGGTGTGAGCGTGGCAAATGCGCTGAACAAACACTGTCAAAATGCCCGTCTTGCGATCTGCCACTGTGCCCGACAATCCGCCACCAAGCTTGTGCCGCGTGCAAAACTCCCAGCTCGTGCAAACGCTGCCTTCCGACACTTGCTGAGCCGGAGCGCTTAGGAGAATCCTCACGTGGCGAGAATAATGACCCGTCGGATGAAGCCTCCAGGCCGACGGATGATACGTCCACGGCAGTTAACACTTCTGGTACAGTCTCCCTCATTCCTTTACACTTCTGCAGTTGAGACTTACGAATGGGAATTTCAGTCATCAAGCACCCCATCGTCAAGCTCCATCGTATTCAGTGCATTTGCAAAGAGTTATTTAGCTACTGTGCGGTACACAAGGATCAAGCTGGAAATTTGTCCTGTCAAGTTTGCTACCAGCCTATCTGTTCAAACTGTAGCCTCGTTGACAAGTGTAAAAACGAAGAGTGCGGCGAAAAGCTGGATCTATGCGAAAATTGTTCCGGCACCCTCAACGACTGCCCACAATGCAGTATGCCTTCGCTCGGAGAATATGCCGACGACTGGGAAGATTACGATTACCACTATAATCCGATGGGCGATGATACTTGGTAGTGTGGTGGTAGGTAATGGCAACGCCTCGGGCCAACGACATAACTTCTGCACAAGACAGCCTGCAAGCAGCTTTTACAATATCATATCAAGGTGGATGAGGGCCCCATGACATGGCAGACCTCCGTTATCCCATGACTAGCGGGCCACGGAATCTTTTTCTCTCACCATCGCACTAGACGATGACAGCCTGTAGCTAACTTTGCTGGTGCTGCGTCTGACTCTGGGGCTCCTGGAGCCGGAGCTCGGGGTGCAGGGACAGGCGGAGCCGAGACTTCTGGCTCTGAATCTGTGTCCACAGTGGCCCTTTTCGAGTAATCGATAACTAGCAATGGTGAACAATGCAATATGCTTTTCTTACTGTACTTCTCTGAGAAAGATAAAGATTGAGCGAGAAACGGGAACGAACTAGCCGTGCCACGCTCCACTTAGTTACAGGCGTATTTGGAGCTCGCACCAGCTGACACCAAAATAGCCACTTCAACCGTACCAGTGCCACGCCATGTATGTCAACCAGCTCGTCATCGTTTGGCTAGTTGCTACGGAGGTGCCCATGCAAGAAGTCCCTCGATACATTGATGATTTTGCGATGGAAAGTAGCTCGAGAATTTGGTATACCCTGCAATTGACTGCGATACCGCCACCAAGGCCGACGGTCGACCTTCAAAAGCAAGCCGACCGGCCTCCAACTTGAAGCTTTGGAAACCAGAAGAGCCGTCATTGTGTCGCTACATCGACCTCCTTGATCGTATGCATCGTGTCACTACATCGACCTCCTTGATCGTATTTACCTTGCGGTACGCCCTGAATTTGTCACTTATGCAGCAATCCCCATTTTGCGTGAGCGTAGCGGTCACATCGCTCTCGTAATCGGCACTAGGTCGACTTATCGCCCTTTGAAGCGTCACGGCTACTTCAAGAAACTCCAGAGGAAAATAAAAGGTCCATTCTGAGTGTAAAGCTTCTGAGGATCTTAAGCGAGTCAACCAGTATTTCCAGACTCTCCAAAATGCCATACAAGTGGGGTATACCTCCTGACGATATATGGAATATGGACGAGACTGGATTTCGAATCGGCGTAGGAAAGGGTCAATTAATAATCGCTAGGCAAAATGGGGCTCACTATTTTGGTATTCCCGAGAACAGGGAATCTGCTACTGTCGTTGAGGCCATCTCAGCAGCCTTCTTAATTCTGTCAAGGCAGATGCATAAGGCTTCATAGTATTATATACCGGAGCTAGAACCTGGCTTCATGGTATTATATACCGGAGCTAGAACCTGACACGGCCATCCGACCTGCGTCTACTGGCAACTCAAATGACGAAATTATTCTGGAGTGGCTTCGACATTTTGAAAAGCGTTCCGCAAAGACCTCGAAAAGGCTGATTTCTCGGTGGCCACGGACCACACCACCCGAGGCAGTTCGTTGAGTATTGCGATGAACACGATATCATTCCCTTCAGCATGCCTCAAAATCTCACACATGTACTCCAACTTCTGGATGTTGCAGTTTTCCAACCTTTGAAGCACTACCGCAGTCAAGCCTTTGGATGTCATGATTCGAGACGGCCTCTTGTCAGGATAGCCAAGCTCGAATTTCTTTCCTGCATCCAACAAGTACGATCACGAGCCTTCAAGCCGAGTACTATACGCTCCACGTTCCGAAAAAGGGGAGTCTGGCCATCCAATCCAGAAGTAGTACTCCAGCTGTTGGAGGCTCGTCAGGGTAAAAAGACGCCTACTCCTCCGACTTCAGACTCATGTTCTTCACCATTCCAAACGCCATTAACTATTCAGCAAATAAATAAGGTAGCTGATAGACAGTTATAACCTTCACAAGTAATATAATCTTTTACTTTATAGTAGTATGCTTATATTTAGGTAGTTAAGCTTTAGAATGTACACGCCCCATAGGTTTATAGTTGCCCTTTTGGGGTTTCTCCACCGGGCGTAATAATAAAAGTGAAAGTGATGCCAACTTCCAATCTAGACACTGGCTCTGGCCTAGCTTCAGGCGGATAGCTCCCTTATTGTTCCCTGTCATTGCAGCCTTTGAGGACTTGACCTCTACTGTACCGAACATGAGTTTTGGTCGGGATGTACGGACCAATTGCGATAGTTGCCAGTCTGCTTCATTTTGAGCCTCACCTCCTAATGAAGCGGAATGGTTATAATAGAGCGGCCATAGACAGACATGTAGCGAGTACACGTCCGGCATGTGGATCATACTTTTTAGAGAAGAGCATTGATTGACGGCTTAGTCCATGTGTCAAACTGTATTATAACTCTAAACTTGCGTGTCCTTCTTATACAAGGATACCGCTGAACTCCTGGTAAGTATCATAAGTCTCCGTCCCCTCTGCGGCCTGCTTCGCGGCGGTATCCGCCCTCTCGTTGAGTGCCCTTGGAATTCTCCAAAATTGGATTTCCACGCCCCATGAATTCCATCGTTCCACCTCGCCGAGGAGCATCTCCCACAGATCCTTATTCCTCACAGCTCCAGTTGACGTTCTCCATCCATTGCGCACCCAGGTACGAGCCCAATGAGTGGCACCTTCAGCCACGTACTCAGAGTCAGTTGCAAATACTATTGTCTTGAATCCTTCGCCTTCCCAGTGTCGGAAACGAAGCGCGGCAAGTACAGCTCGTAGCTCTGCTCTGTTGCTCGTTTGATTAGACGGGTCTCCAAAAGGCCCTATATTCTCGAGCCGGGCTGATACATGGCCCGGTGTCTGACCAACAGTTGGTTTGAAGACGAATGCCCATCCTGCCTTTGGATTGGCCTGTCCATTGTTGAGACACGCACCATCGGCATAAATCAACATTTGCTGCGGATCGTCTCGGCGAATGTATCGTGTTACCGGTGGTATAGCTCGACGGCTAACGGCCGGTCGGAACAATGCACTGGGGACGGATGTTGCTAGTGGTGGAACGAACGTGGTAGGGAAACTGCGTCCAGTGCCTCGTCTGATGCTGAGCCTGTCAGGTCTTTCTCCCTCTGCTAAGTCCACTTCCATAAGTCGTACGCCAGAAACGACACCAGCGACTTCGGGACAATTTGTCGCAAAGCCATTAACTCCTGCTCGGCCGCTCGCCCCGTTGTGTATATGGGCTGACTGCGGCGTGTTTGGAATCCATTGCTCTTCGTATGCGGAGTCCTCATCTTCAATTGAGTCGTTCCCATCATCACTCTGCAGGAAGCTGAAGTCCACACAGCAGAGACCACAAATGATGAGGCCATGCGCCCGACAGACAATTTCGCCATCGGGCTGTTCAACAACGAGGTCCTTGTATTGAGGCATGTCGAAGACTTGGGAGGTCAAGTGGTGGTTCAAGGTTTGTGGGCTTGACATGTGATTAGAATTGGGGGCACAGACTTACCTCAGGCACTCAGGCCCACTGGGCGCTTACTGCGCGACGCCCTTCCCTAAAGGGGTAATGGCTCCCAGAGGGCCTGAGCCCACAACTTCAAATTTGTATGACATGATGCTTCGTCACTGACTCGCCTTCACGACGACGCGACAGGTCTGAATACAGACATCGGCATGGAGCTATCTACATCACCTCTTCATCCCTCCCGGCAATGAGCAGCCCGCCGGCCTTCGATAATCCTGATACATCTGTGCGACAGTCTGCACGTAGTAATGACGAGAAACTGGAGTTGGCCGTCAAATACATGCGGGAGGACCTATACTTCAGTATTGGCGACTTCATCAGAGCACTGTCAACTTCCAAATGTGCAGCCAGTGGCAAGAGAAGAGCTGCATTTTCTAATGCTGCATATGAGGATCCCGCGGTCCTGAAAATATATATGGGAGATAAGGAATTGGTGGACGAAAGGCAGGCACATGCCCGATCTCTCCTCGTCCGTCACCTTGATGCCGGGCGCGTCAACTTGCGGCGGGAGGTTAAGAAGCTATGCGAGCTGCCACCCTTTCACGCACCACAGCAGGATGCCAGCGCCTTGACACGACTGAACATGGGCAATGTCATCCAAACCGCGGAGGATAGTTGTCCGTTACTCATGAGCATTCTCCGTACCACAATGATGCCATGGCATGTCAATTCGGCTAGCATTGAAGAGCAGTATAGCCCACAGCAAGGAAGTCTCGTTACTATACTGGCAGTGATGTGCCGCTCAATGCATCTCAGAGAGGCATCAGGTTTCCAGCTACAAATGGGTATATATCTACACTCCAAAGGTGTCAAAAGAAGGCAACTGGAAGCTTTGTACCGGCTTGGGCTTTGCAGCTCTTACCAGACAGTTTTACGTGCTGTCAAGAGACAGTCAGATGCAGCCGTCGGCGAAGTGACAACAAGAGGATGGCAGCCAACAGTCATCACAGCATACGACAACTTCGAGCAGATTGAACATGTTAAAGAACAGCAAGTTGGCCATGACAACTCGTTTCAATCAGTAACGACTGGTTAGCTTATTTCTGGCATCGAAATGCCAGAAGGTGGACTACAGCAGAGCATGCTGAACCAGTCGGTAAAGCTGAGACTGACAGATATCATCTGCGACCGGGAAATGAGAGAGATGTTGTGGAATTAGAGGTAAGAATACAAAGTTTCCTGTGTTGTGCTCAGCTGGCTGACACCCTAAACTGATAGAATTCCCGATATCTTGTATACAATGCTTTTAAAAGTGCATTTCCGGACAGTATCACCATGTCGAATCCTCCTTCACAGCAGGTGATGGCAGCAAAGCAACACTCTATTATGCCATGAATCTCTGGATCCGTAAAGGCATACAGAAGAAGAAAGCGGATTTTTTTCTCACTGGAACACCTCGTCATCCACAGAAATTGAGGTAATAACGGGCCGTCGTCGCGTGCCGATGCTGGAGATATTCGTGACGCGAACTGTCCTACAGTCCTAGATGGCTGCAACTCCACAACCACGCGTCGAAATGGAACAAAAGTCGGATTAATGGATATTTGGAGCTTGTAGGACCTTTCTAATATATTATTGTATTGATTTGTGCTGAATTGTAGTCTCTATATCGGTGTTGTCATTGGTAGTGTTGGGGTCGACCCCGCGAAGTATTATGCTTACTGCAAATTTGTATGGGAGCGAAGCATCATCTCACCGGGTTCAAGTTCAGGTTCAGGTTCTATTCCTACTCGGTTTTAGCCGCCATCCAAAGCAGCCATGCCCGGTAAGCGGGGTTTGGCCGACTGCCGAAGCGCTCCGAATATTCATCCGTTACGCCCCACTTCACCAACACCATCCGGTGCCTGGCCAGCTGTCTCCAAACTTCCCACTTTTCCTCCTTAACGTATCTACATTGGCTCACCAGCTTCCGTAGATCGCGGTTTCATACTAATATACACATCTATGTCTTTAGGTCCAGGTAGGGCGAAAGTGTACCCTGTGTATGCGTCCTCCTACCTACTTTCCCCCAATGCTCAGCTTGGTCTGGTTATGGGTCCGTCCTGAATTGCCCAAGGCAGACCTGCGTATTTGGATACGATATATCGATATCAACTCTGCTATCTGGATATATCGATATTGATATATATCGATATCCATATAACTTTCTGCCTCTTAAAGGGATATCCAGATTGATATCCACCTACTGTCATTCGCACTGATTGGCTGAAATGATCTTGTCAACTAACTAAATCATGAAAAGACTCCCCTCAAATTCAACATTGCCGTGCCACTAGATGTATCCACTTGCTCTGGGAGGCAGCTCAGCGAGATGAATAAGTCGTTGGGCGATATCACAGTTACTGACCGCATCTTAGACGACGCCGATGTCTTGGAAACCTTTTATTAATGCACTGCCGACCCGGATAACTGGCTCTTCCCTCGAGTGGTACTGCATCGAGATAGAATGAAAGCAAATCCGCGGCTATCCCGCATGCCAATTAATGCCCTCTTAATTCCCCCTGGATCATCTAATGTTGAGTCTCACCTCTCATCGGAATGGTGTACGCTATCGTTGGGTAGAGAGAGCAGAACCTGGCGGAGATTGAGTAAAACTTGAGTGTGTGGGAACCTGAATACGAGAGGGTATCATTGTACCCAGGTCTCACAGCAGCAGAGGGGCTATTTCGAGCGTTGCTGTTAAATTTAGCGTTGAAGCAGAGGCAGAGGTCTTTCTAGAGTAGGGTAATTTGATGTCCTTTCTTCTAGAATACAAGAACTTGATATGGCATATCTGGATATCAACCTTGCTAAAGTGGCTACGTGGCTATACGGATATCTATCTGGATATATCGATATCCAGATAATTTTCTCCACATATCTGGATATCGATATAAGGGCCAGGAATTTGGTGGATATCGATATACGCAGGTCTGGCCCAAGGATCTGAGTTTGTTCCATGAACTTGACAACCTTTGCTGCTACTTTGCGCTCGCTCAATAATTGTTGGGTCAAGGCGTTGAATACGTATTCATTTGTTGGCACAAATTGATAGTATATTCATGATTGTCTGTTCTTGTTGTTGTTGTTAAGCTATGTAAGTGCCTCCATCGCTGCTGCCTTGGTGGCAGGCAGCAACGATGTGGAGCACTGCTGCCTGCTGCACGTGGTAGCTGCAACAATAATACCCTGAGATTTTGTC
>NW_011942171.1:547650-551296 GCF_000187425.2 Metarhizium robertsii ARSEF 23 | reverse complement strand
CCCTGGTACGAACATGAAGACGCCCGGTACTGGTATCGCACTGTCGTCCCCCTGGTTTAGCATCATGGTGGCTTCTTCCTCGGTCGGCGGACCATTCTTCCACTTATGCTGTGATAAGAAGATTCGCATCATTGACCGCCGCTGGACCTGCAACGACAAAGCTGCCTCCATGTTGAGGTTCCACCGGTTCCTGTTCAGCGGCGTCACCACGGTGATTCCTGTTTCCCACGGAATTCGTTGATCTTCTCGGTAGCACCTTGCGTTGAGGAGATCCAGATCCGTTTTGTCCTGCACACCCATTCGAATCCGTTTCAGCAAGCGCTGCAACTCCGGGTCCCCGGCGGCACGAACTTGTTCGTCCAGCATGACGACCGTCGTGAATTTCCTCCATAGTGCATGTGCCTTGTCGTGTTGGTGTCGTTGCTCGACCTTGAACGAGTTGTCTTCGTCCCACGAGACGGCCACGCTCGGTAAAAGGATTGACCTATCATGTACTGGCCGGAACTGTTGGAAGTCTCCGCAGAAGAGCACGATGGGGATCCCGCCGAACTCTTGATGTGAGCCGCGGAGTCGGCAGAGTTGCTCGTTCACCGCGTGTAGCATCTGGGCTCCCAACATGCTCACCTCGTCGATGACAAGGAGGTCTTTCTCTTGCCAGTTCATTCGAGTTTGGCCATGAATAAACCGCTCCGTTACTTTCGCCAGTCGCACACCGTCGAGATCCTTGCCCATGCTTGTGCCTGTTGCTTGGTCCTTGGAGAACCCGCAGGCGGAGTGGATTGTGATGCCGTTAATTCGCGATGCCGCCGTCCCCGAAGTCGCCGTTATCAAGAGGCGGTTCGATATTTTTTTGCATGCAAAGAGCTCAACAAGCGTTTCAATGACGCGTGACTTCCCCGTGCCGCCTTCTCCGCCGACAAATTGGCAGAGCTGACTGACTTCGCTTTTGGCGCTGCATTGTATCAAATCGAGCTGGCGGCATATGATCAGGAGGGCGATTGTCTGTCTCTTATTCAATTTGAACCGTGCTGCTAGAGTTTTACCTGTCTCGAGGAAGGATGTTGATATGCCAAAGTCGACTTCGACACCTGGACCTGCCTCGCCTACCCTTTCCAGGTCCGCTCCCGTCATCTCAATATCCTCCTCGCCGAAACCACTGAGCACATTTCTCATCACGATACCTTGCTCAGTTTCGTGGGCCACAGCCATATTTTGTATACCCTGGATCATCCGCTCCCTCTCTCTGGAGGCACATATCTGCTGCGACTTGATGGCTTTGACCTGATCCTGCGGTGGTATACTGGCCCCGGACAAGGTTCCTCCGTGTATGCCTATCCGTCTTTCTCCTCGTTCGGGTATTATGGTGGCGTAGAGCTCACCAGCCGGGCTCAGCCCTGATAGCTGAAATTGGCAGAGCTGCTTCAGTGTTGCCATGAGCTCCGGCGAGCCGGCAGTGATCTGGTTGGAGCCCAGTGCACTTCTCATGACGTCAATTAGACGCGTCGTGTTACCGATGCTGTCAGACTCGCGAACCGAGGCGGCCTCTTCGTCGCCCTCCCCTTCTCCCTCCTCATCGGCATGTGTAACCGTGAAGTCAGCGTCGCCAGCTGAGGCCGCCCATTGCCTGGCGTCGCGTTTTGCGTCTTCGGCCGACCGACGAAGTAGCTGAACGTTATCGACGAGGCATGATACTCTCGGAGACAGCGCCTTCAGTGCCCGCGCCCAAATGAGGTTGATGTCGTCCGTTGCTTCGCACAAGAAAGACTCCCATGGCACAAACAGCGCAAGGTGCTGTACAGCTGCCCTTCAACGGGAAAGTTAGTTTCTGCAATACGGTACCTCTCAGCGTAATATTCGGTAGACATACCTCCGATGGCACGAGCCTTCATCATCCTGATCGAAATCCTTACTCAGGTAGCCATCCAGGCAGACACTGGCGTACTTTCCCGGCCGTCTCAGCACCTGCAACCAACGTCTTCCAGGTCCCCATCCTTTTTCAAAGGGTACCTCTCCCCAGGAGGCAGCGGTCTCATCCTTGTCCGTGCGCCTGAGCTTGACAAGCGATGTGTAGTCGTAGAGACACAGACTCCCTAGGACCCCCCCTCGGTGCTCATATGCCTCGACATAGCTGATTCTCTCGCCGGCTTCTTCCACGACGATTGAGTCGTCCACGGGATCGTCCCCAACCGCTGTGCCGCTCTCTTGGCGAAGGTGTCGCCACCTACGGAAGACGTGCCAGTACAGCAGAGAAACATTCAGGAACGCCCATGCGCTGCTATTAGTGAACTCGGTCGGGTATCCGAGAAGGTAGGCGATGACTTCCACTTGCGACAAAGACCGTTCCGTGAATATGCGGTTCGCCACCCTCATCAAGAATTGCCGTGTCCTGTTCCCGGCAGCGCCATCAGTGGCACCGTTATCTCCAATATCCTCCCCGCCCTTAGCCGCCGGTCCACGGCTCGCTGAGACGACAGGCAGCAGTTCTGCGGCAGCAGCGACGCGCTTCCATACCGGGTCCTCTGCCTTGGTCGTGTAATTCGTGACGTAGAACACGAGTGCCATGGTCTTCCGCTGCGTCGCTATGAAGGAGATATCGTGGTTGTGGCGAAGCCCCACAGCCATAGCCTTGTTCCACCGATTCACCATGCTATGCCTCCTTCGAATTTGCAGCACGCCGTCTGCCGTGAAGGCAGTCTTTTCGACAAGTCTCCATGGAGCCTGAAACCTACAAAGACTACGCTGCCTTCCTCTTTTACCCTTGTTCAAAGAGTCGCCTGAAACCTACAGAGACTACGCTGCTTTGCTCTTTTACCCTTGTTCAAAGAGTACTTGACGCAAGTCGGGCTGTGGGTGTGGATCTGTGTTGCACCAGCACAGAAATTCGCCTCCTCGTCAAATGCGGCCGAAAATTGCTCCCTGTTGCTGAGCAGGGAGGAAATGTCTGATGTAACCGACCGTTCCGCTTGGAGGGCGCAATATCCTTCCTGGTCTAGGTCCTATCTCATATGTCAACTTGACCCGGCTCGTCTCCTGCGTCTCCAATGGCATGCCTAGGTCCATACTATACCTCACAGAAGACACTATCGATGTATCTGATGATCCTTTCACGATATGTGGCTTTATCTTCGCCGTCGACATCGGTAATCATCGTACTCAAGTTTGCGTTTCCGTGCAGCCAAAGCAACCCGTGGACATGCAGCGCCCCTCGTTCGTTGGTCTCCACAGCACCGTAGTAGTGGATGATGCGCCCGAATACCGACTCCGCTCCCACTTTGACATAATGCTCAAAGAACAACGTCATCTCTCGATGGAAGAAGATGGCCGAGCTCATCGGGTCGGAGATGGCCAGCCGCAGTCGTCTGTATGATTTGTCAAGGCTCTTCAAGAAAGCTTCAGCTGTGTCAGGCTCACGAGTGCGATATGCCGCAAGCCGCAGCTTTACCGGGTTTGTGATGTCATTTGGGTTGAGCGTAAACCAGATCGCAGGAATGCCGTGACGAAGCACAAGCGACTGTATTTTCCGCCGCATACTCAGACGGTTTTCTCTGGACATTGGCTGCCGGAAGCCGTACAAGGAAAGGCTTCTCAAAAGCTCCTTCACGCCCTCGTCAGTCGTTCTGCCAGAGTTCTCCAACTCGGTCCTAGC
>NW_011942171.1:541349-547550 GCF_000187425.2 Metarhizium robertsii ARSEF 23 | reverse complement strand
ATCTCCTGTCGCACCTCGATCTCACACTGCCCTCTTCCACATAAAGCCGTTACCCAAACCACAATGCGAGGCTGATATGTGTGCAACAAAGATATTGGGCTCTGTAGGATATCTGTCGCAAATTGCCCGCAAATTTCGCAAAAGGCCCCAGACCAATTTCGGCACACCGCTTCATGCTGCTTCATGAGAGGCATCATGGCCTGGGAAAATCGTTCGTCGTATTCGCCATCTTGTCCGGCACGATTCACCTCACTGATAAGGCTCCGGGCGATGCTGTGGTTGTGTGTGAATTGCCTCTCTCTGAACTGGAACATGAACTAGAGTCGGGACCGTAGAGGTTGCCATGACGTACAGTAAGACTCTCAAATGCCTTAATAAATATGTGTTGAGAAAAATGAAGGCGTGATCAAATTACCAAGGTCTAGAAGTCAATTACTATCTAATCTTGCTCCCATCCACCTTTTTATCCCATCTTGCACATTCATGACCTGTCGTGCATCAGGGATACCCTAGGCACCGTTGCCAATAAATGGCCCCCAATGCAAGCCACTATCAGAAGTTGGTGTCACCAGGTGTCACCAGAGACTGTTTCCGACATGGAAAAGCTTGCAAACACCTTTCAGCCGTGCCCCATGCCATCGCGCACTCTTTTAATACCTTTTTTTTTCTTTTAATGTCTCCTCAAGCTTTCGTTCCTCAAGGCTCTTTGCGCAACCCTGCGTGGGGTTGCTTCTCCTGTTCTTAAGTTTTCCCCGAATAATGAGGGTTTGGTGCAATAAGTTTCCTGCTCTCTGATTGGTTCACGTTTTGTATGGCCAGCCGCAAAACGTACCGCAACTGGATGACGGCCGTCCAAAAGTGGGCCACTCTCCGATAGCTGCCATGACCCTGGTTTGTTTACTTGGAAATTGGGAAATATCCACTTCATCCCGCACAACGCCTCTTGGTGATAATGCGTCCCAAGTCTACTCCTCAATAGCTTCAAGATGACATAATTTCCATCGTCTGTGTCCTCTGTGGCGAGGAGAAACCAGCAGGTGATATCGTTGGCAAAAGGAAATCGGTTGGGCACACGAGGAACTGCCTGGACTGTCGCAATCAGCGCAGTTCTCATGTGAGCCCTGTCTCCCAGTACGTAAGATGTTCAATACTAACTAATTAAAGTACTCCAGGTCCAGAGGCGTGATCCAAACATTGAGGGACCTCGCCGTCCGTCCTTCCCCGGCTGAGAGACCTGCATCGAAGAGAACTGAGGGTGCCGCAGGCCTGTCGCCTGCTAAGGAGAGATGCGGAACCCAGCCCACATCTCCAGAGAGGCTACAGCAAACTCCTACAGTCAGGCAGTTATTCGGAGAGTCAATTAGCCAGCCGACCCAGCCCCGGATAGTGCTGGGGACGCCAATTCCACCAACGCTACAGAGCTCGCGGCTCTTCCGGGCTTTAGCTCCCTCACCTCTGGTGCAGCCAACGGTCCATTCAATCGCCTCAAATTCTGATGCCTCAGCTGTCCGAAGCAGCACAACTCGTGTGGATTACTCTTACCTGGCTGCTAGGTTCCACAAGGGCGGGAGGGACTCGCAAGACGATTCCTCCACGGCCAGGGCAAGGGCCAAACTGGCCGCTATCCAGCACGACCATCGTTCACGAGGCCGTGTAGGGGAAACTGCCTCACTGACACACAAATTAACTCAACTGGGCGTCTGTCAATGCTCGGATGTTGCTGGAGAAGGTATGTGTCTCTACGGCTAACCAGGGAACAACGAGTCGGAGCCGATATCGACTACGGACGGGTGGGATTCGATTCGGAGGTATCATATCGAAGGAAGGAGACGTCACGCTGACGACTATGCCTACTTAATGCTTTCGCCCGCTCGACCACGCTGGTACCTCGAGCAATGGGTGGTCGAGCCGGACTCTGAACCGGGGGAAGAAACCGAGAACGGTGAGCGGGACTATGATTCTGTGGATGGAAGCCCTCTTTGCCGTCGGCCGGTGCAGCGTCCACACATCCAAGGCGTGGCGGGTCGGAGAGAAACACGATCGTCGAGACCGCAACGACGTTTTCGGAGTCCTCAGTCCAGCGATAATTCCACCAGAAGTATTGGCGGTCTTCCTGGAATGGCTACCCCATCGATCACAGACTTGCAGCCTTCGGCTGATTGTACGGCTTGCAACACGGCTCTAGAGTGCAAGGTGTGACGTAGTATTTTAGGTTTTCTCTCATATGCCAGAGGGCGAGATTGAAACCAGATACTACAATCAACGGACTGGAAAGGAGGAATGGCGCTGCAAGTACTGTGAGAAGACATATTCTTGTTCTAGTGGAATTGCAGCTCCAGGTAAGCACCTAAGGGACCGTCCTCCTGACCATACTTGGGCATTGTAGAGTAGAGGAGCATTTCCCACACCTCTACCCTACCCAGGTAGAGTAATGACCTCCTCTACCCTACCCGGGTAGAGTGGGCAGAGTGCTGGGTAGAGTTCTGGGTAGATTTTTGGGTAGAGTAGGTACGGAAGGTAGGTGCTGCATATATGCTCAATTCCTCGACATATTGCCTCTTTATATCATATCCCAATCCTCTTCATCAAAATCAATATCCATCTCATCATCCATCTCCACAGCCTCTACAATCATCGCTAGCAGCTCCTCCGAAGAGATGAGCTTCCTCGCAAACCAGTTGCCCATGCACTCTAACCTCTGGAGGTTCTGTGGCGATAACCTAAGCCTATCCCAGCTCTGTGTACGTCGTGCGCCTGAGAATTGTTGTTCTGGCTCAGCAGATGAGGGGGGGATTGAGAGGATATTGATGGCCATACGGTGGAGACGAGGATAGCGCCGGCGCTGCTCTGGAGCCAACCACCACTGAAGAGGAGTTATCTTTAGAGCATCAAGATCGATGGTTTTATCTTTAATAAATGCCATAAACGTATCTTCATCCTCTTGCGGAGTAGGCTGAACTCTTAGACGAAGTTTTAGTCGGTCTAATTCATTCTCTATCCTCTTTTTCGACGATGGATTAGACGTATCAATATCAGCTACAGCAGCGGCAGGGATTGATTCATGAGTGAGGTGCACATATTCCTTTTGCCAAATCGAATTAGCAGCATCAATAGTCTTTTGATGCCACTCCTCTGGCCAGTTTTGAAGAAGATAATGCTTCCGCTTCGAGGGATCGAGAAGCATCGCGGCGGCATATGCTGGCGTCGACTCAAGGAGGGCGTAGTATTTGTCAAGGATAAACCAGCCCATCTCAATAGAATGAACCATGCGGAGGTCCTTCTCTGGGCCCGATTTATATAGCACCTATAAAACATCAGCATTACCCATTATTCTTGACGAAATAGAATAAACCTTCTGATCCTCGAAGAAGGTGAGGATAGCATCCATCAGCGTAAGGCTCTGGGATAATGAAGCCTCACTACCTTCAACCCATAGTGTGCCGCTAGCAGATACGGAGAGAAACTTCTCTGTACGCTTAAGGGTATCGCACTCAATGTAACGGGCTGAGCCCGATATGGCTCCGCTTGCACTCTCGCCTTCGGCCCCGGCCCCCGGCCGGGACCCATCCATAAGCGAGATTAACCACGTGTCGAGCCCAGGAGCTCAAGAGCTCCTCGAGCTCTCCTTTTCTTGTTCTCTTTTCCTTTCTTCTTTAGCGTTTAGATACTCGTAGGAGTCGCCTAGCTAGTTGTCAATATACTCAGCTTGGACCGTTACACTCAACTCCATTGAGTCGAAAGCTATCGCACTCAGGGTATTTATCGATGAAGTCCTTAATTTCTCGCTCCTTGCGTGTCGTACGCTTGATGAGATGATACCATGAGGACCACCGAGTGTCGTTATCAATCCCTAATGTAATGCCCACAGCCTCTATCCATTGATCGTGATGGATAGAGCTGTTTCGAAGCCACACAGCTAGGTTATGAAGCTTCTGGAGTGCAGTAGTAGCACCCCAGCCTTCAAAACCCTTTTCTTCGCCTTAACCTTAGCCCTTCTTCTCTGGGCTTGTCCATGAGCTCTTACTGAGGCCGGGCTATCTTCAACGACCGGTACATCAAGGTAGGCGGAGAATAGCTCGTAAGGGTCGGTATCTTCCGTCTGTTCGATAGCCGCAAGAGCAGCTTTGAGAGCTTCCTTTGAGCTTGCAAGGAGAGAAGCTTGAAGGGCAAGGTTAAGAATGTGATCAAGGCAGCGGATGCGGTGGGTAATTGGATCATAATCAATCTGTTTGAGATAAGCGAATGAGCATCTAAAAGCCAATGCATTTATACAAACCCCAAATTCAAGTTTTAGAGACCGAGAGAGCTCTTTGAGTAGAGTATCATTCGAAGTGGCGTTATCTCCAGTGTGATAGCCGAGTTTAGTTGTTATCCCGAAGGATTTAAGGGTGCGGAGGATGGTAGCCGCCTGAACATCTCCAGAGTGACTAAAGAGCACCTGTGGAAGTGCCAGCATCCCGTGTTTGAACTGGAAATCCTGAGAGATCCACCTAACACAGATGCAGAGGTATGCCTTTCGGGCTGGAGATGTCCACATATCTGTTGATATATGGACATCACCAATAGCTTCCTGGATGTTATTTTGGAGTATTTGACGATATCTCTCGTAGTTGAGAACCAGGGCACGAGTGAATGTTCTTCTGCTAAAGTGTGCAAGATCTGAGATCTCTGGATTAGCGGAGAGGAGGAGATCATGGAGTTCTGGCCAGTCAATGGCATTGAGAGGAAGTCTCCTTCTAGCACAGAGTGCCAGCAACGCCTGGAGATGCCGTGGCCGGTCATAAGCCTCTCGAAGGAGCATTTCTCTCGAAGCCTCATCCTTTTGAAGCAAAAACGAATTCATGACCTGCTGTCCATTCATTAATTTAGACTTGGGGGAGGTTTGCAGGTCTTCCAGATCCAGCCATCTCCTCCACAAAGATGGGTGATTGCGACGAAGATGGTCCCGGGCTCCTGATGTGTATATTGTACTCCAACTCTTCTTCTTATTGTCCCAACAGGCGATACAGTAGTGCAGTCGTTTATTTGAGGACTTCCCACTTCGATCAAATCTCTCCTTTGGCCTGAATTCGGGCTCTGAACCTCTGGCATATCGAAAGAAGGTCCAGATTGACGGTTTCTCGGCGGGAATCGAGGCAATACTCGGAGGAGCACTGGAAGCAACACTAGGCGCCGGCATGGGGACGGTCAGCGTGGAGGGCGTTGTAGGGACGGGAAGGGATAATGAATCCTGTGAGAATGACATGGTTAAAGATCTATATAAGAAAGATTGCGTCAGACGCGGAAAGTTTTGGAGCCACATAAAATCGAGTCTAGTTGTGCAAAGGCAATGAAAGAAATGAATGAATACGGCTATTTATCTTAAAGCAGCTTCGCCAAAGCGGCGAAGCTGTAACAGAGAACCATGTCTGAGACAATCCCAAGACGAGGAGTCGTTTCATACCGATGCCGCAACGCAGCATTATAAAAAGCAATGTTAAGTAAGGTAATGAAGCCGCGATGGTTGATAGATTGAGTATCAAACAACATCTTATTGTGGGTGCCGGTAGTAGCAGCATGTTCGGTGGCATCTGAACTCACTTGAGAGGTCACCACAGTATATATATTGAGCAGAATCAATAAAACTAGACGACTCTCCAAGGACTTCAGCATCCATAATCGTGCAATCTTATCAAATGACAAGATCTAATTAACCAATCAGGGGTGGGTAGAGTGGGTAGCCCTACCCACTTCTACTCTACTCTACCTGGGTAGAGTAGAGGACATGCCTCCTCTGCCCTACCCGGGTAGAGTGGGTAGAGGGAGCTCTACAATGCCCAAGTATGGTCCAAAGGTCAAAGGAGAAGTGAATCTTGCTGACTGACCGTGCCAGGACTCCCTTTAGGTGTTCCTTCCGCTTGTTGAACGCCTCCAAAACTAGGGCTCGTAATGTATTCCCACAGCCCGCTAGCAACTTGTCAATCGATGGGTAAACTATGCGAAGAAAGCCTAAGAATAGCTCGTCCGCGACGAGTCTCAGCGCTATCTGGCAGACTACAAAAAAGGCAATTAAGCTTCCTGTTAGATTCTCAGTGACTACAAAATATGAAGGCTGGCCAACCACCTGAATTTATTCAGGTGGTTGGGGAGTAAAGATAAAAAGACCTCAATTCTTCAAGTTAAACAAGAAGAGCACAGGCAACAATACATCACAATATTTTA
>NW_011942171.1:537415-541249 GCF_000187425.2 Metarhizium robertsii ARSEF 23 | reverse complement strand
CTTTGTCGAGGCAGGCTAACGTCCTTACCCCCAACGAGGCAGAGGCAGGCTGACAACAAAAATTTGCTGCCGAGGCAGGCTAGACAACTAGATTTCGCTGTCGAGGCACGGCTGGGCACAGGCTTTCTATCCATACACCATATACCATATGGAACCAAACTTGTATGGATTACGGATTTTGCTTCGTATGGAAACTTATTCCATACGTATGGAATACAAAAGATGACGTCATATGGGACCGCACTTTCCCTATTAGGAAGGTGGTAAGTACAGCGCCTCGCACTCTCTTTTCATCCACTACCCTATGGCTGGCACCGATCCAACAATATCGCGATGCACTATGCACCAGAAAAGACATGCACTCGCTCGGCGGGCGCTAGAGGTACGGAATGAGTATTAATGCTTATCTTGGAGAGACATGGTACTATTTCTGCAGTTCTTGACATAGCGATATGTCAGATTGTATTGCCGACAGAGAGTAGCGACTCGTCTGTCGCAAAGAAGAACAAAGGGATCAACATTCTTCCGCTGTATTTCCATACGTATGGAATAGAAGCATATCATATGGAATACGATTAGTCCATATGGAACGTTCCATATGGATTAACTTATTCCATACGTTTATGGATAGAAAGCCTGGCTGGGCAAGGCTGGGCAGGGGCAGGCTCAGGCAACGGCGGGGCGCTTGAATTCACTGAGGCCATGATCTTCCGTGACGAACTGAACTGTAAATCCTATTACGCCCAAACAATTTGGCGACGTCCAATTGTCGGGAACTATATGGATCGAGGAAAGAGCATTTTGCAAGACTCGCTTTACCAACTCTTTCTTGTTGTCATGGCCCCATTGGAGGTCATTTTTAACAGTATCACCGGATCTTGGGAGGAAATCATCTGCCGCGGGACAAATATACCGGATAAAGTCACGAAAGGCAGGGTGTTCAACATGAGCAAAGGAGAGACTGCAGGCGACTGTAACGGGCTAGGCCCGAGAATGGCTCGGCTGCGCTCTCGCCTCCTATCGACAAGCTGCAAATGGCGGGACCCGACAACAAGCGAGATTAGCAGCGGGGAGCTCAGGAGCTCAAGAGCTCCTCGACCTCTCCTTTTCTTGTTCCTTCTTCAGCTTTGGATATTCGTTAGAATCATCTAGTCAGTTGTCAATATACTCGCTAGACCGTTACAGCGACCGTGTAGCGGCAGTACAACTCGCGCAAAGTATCCTGGTCCAGAGCATCTGCCCTTGTCGTGGCTTTTCGTTTCTTGGAAGAAGGTAGAGTTCCCTCAGGAACGAAGTGATGTCTCCCAGACAATTTTGCGTCACTTCCCGCATGGCTTCTTGTCTCAAAGAAATTATGATGTTGTGCTCCCTGCGGAGATGATGGACAATGGTGGAAGATCCACCGGAACAGTTATATTTCTTCTCTCTCTTCTTGTCAAAATATGGCCGGCAATGCCACCATTTTGTTCCGTTGTGTCCGACCCAGGCTGCTGGCAGGCTCTTGCCATCTTCTATTCGACAATGCTTCCAGATTGGGGATGTCCTTCTGCGGGAGACGCTAGGAGTTAACGGAGATGACGGCATCAGCGAACAGTTGTCCGCTATAGTGTCAGAACCATCCAGGTGGCTGGCACTGCCAACAACACTAGCAGTGTCAGACAAATCGACGATGGAAGACATGATCCACAGAACGGCAGGTAGACAGTAGGAGTGGCGATGGTCGAGTGTGTTGAGGGGAGAATTGTCTCTTCCCTTCAATCGTGGGCAGAGTTCACCCTTACGTAGTACACAACGTTCTTGTCTGCCTTCGAGATGCTTGAGAGTGGACAAGTACCAATACCTGGATATCGTTTTTCCATGGTCATTTGGTCCATGGAGAAAGGTGCGCAACCGACTACTTCCAATCATTTGAATCCTCCAACTATTGTTCACCACAGCTGTGATCACTCCATCTGGAATGCAGCGTGAAACTGCCCAGTATCTGGGACCCACCACCGACTTCCCAGTTTGGCACTTTCTTCTGTTTGCTGGCCAATGGCTGGCCCGCTGAGTACCAGTTTCAAACGAAAACGCTGGTCGTGCCGCCAGCGTGGACGCGCAACCGGCAAGATAGTCGGCCTCGTCAGCATTGACTATTGAGCTTGTCATTCAACCTGCGCATGTGGGACCGAACGGCTGGGCCGCCCTTACAGTCCAGTCTTTGGCGCCTGTGCTTTGCCACTATAACGCATGGCCGGCAACGTGGACGGAAATTCTCGAGGCACAAACAGCTTCTAACAGGATTGGGCTTGGCTTAATCTGGGATTTAGGTCAGGATGTCATCTCGCACATTTGAAAGGAACGACAGAGACCACAATATAGTCTCATGTATATAGCATTCTCTCCTTAAATCGATGACTTGGATGAATATCTCTGGCCTTGATGGAACTAATCTCAGACGGAAGCCCTTAGAAGGGTGAAATTAGTAGTAGCCTATACTGTATAGACTGGTATACTGATCGGCGGATCATTCAAGATAACATTACACGACGGAGCCGTCTACCCTACATACCGTCGTGAGTGATAAGGGACACCGTGACTTCTGCCTAAATTGCAATGGTGAAGTTGGTATCTCTTAACAAACAGAGACTTGTATTCCGCCATGAAATAACATTAGCTTCATTGGGTTTGACGTTGCAAATTGTTCCATTTCGGGACCAGATAGTCAGCTCTATCAAAATTATTTGCTGTTGAACGGGCAAAAGAATATGCTTCTGGGATTCTTGCCTCTAGGCTGGTTTTAGTTGGAAGATACCTGGAGAAACCATACATGTAGACATACTGTGATAGCTGTATCCACTAACATGCATTCGCCCCATTACAGATTTTTCCTCTTAACGCGTGCTACGCGCGAGACGCGTTGGATCGCGTAACTGCTGAAGTGGCAGATGATGGATTTGACGCGAAGCAACCAGGGTTTTGGACAGACTATTGGTTACACTGTTAGTCTGCGACTCTCGGACTGGACTACCAGTCGGCTTGGCAAAAGTCAGACTGGACTATTAGGAGCGCTGCTATGACGGTACAAGGGCACGAGCAAGGTCGAGTGCGACTTGGATAAAGCGATTGTTCACAAGGAGAGTCAGAGCTTCCGAAGGAAGCTCTGACTCGAGCTATCTAAGCTAAAATGGGGCCGTTCCCTTACAGCCACCGTATTTCTGACAGTATGCTGGCAATTGTAAAGGAGAAGGCCTCCAGTTTCGATCCTTCTTGCGCCGAATGTGGCAGCTGCATTGCTCCTCCAACACCGACCACTAAATTGCGGGCCGAGCTATGTACTGCAGCGTGCACACTCCACCCCGCAGTGGCCTGTTCATGTGGTGTTTTCTCGGCCACTATCTCGACTGTCGAATCTCATTGTGGAGTCGGGCATAGACCGGGGTGGGGCCACCAAGTGGCAGGCGACTTTCCGTTTCCGTCAAAACTACCCGAAAAGGAAAATTAGCCGCTACCCCCAAGTTCCGATTGGTCCAGTGTCGTCGAGGATACCGGGTTCCGTTTATTGAGACGAGCACTCTTAGCTGCTCCCACTTTGATTGGACTTCGCTACATCCCACACGGAGAAATGCCGAATGCCGCAGCCACAAGCCGCTACATGTGAAGGCTTGGCAGTCTCCTGTCATGAATAGTCACCGATGAAACGCCTGGGCGCCCTCTTGTAATAAATAGTCACCGCCGGCATCACTGAGCCTCTGTACAGTTTAAGCAATAGGTCAGCCATGCAGGGGTGCTGAAATTACGACTGATCGTGCGCACCCCACTTTTGTGTTAGGGGAATTTGGGCAATTTACGCTC
>NW_011942171.1:529129-537315 GCF_000187425.2 Metarhizium robertsii ARSEF 23 | reverse complement strand
GCGGCGTCCCTATCAATTGCCAAGAAGAAATACGACAAGGTTTCTGAGCGTATCGATATCACAGTGTGTCAGGAGTTTAAGCAGCACTACCTCGGAATTTATGACGTCCGCGGCAAACTCATCGCCTTAGCTGACAGCATCCAGCCCACGGCAAAGGATCAGAAACAAAACGTTAGATCCGAGTTTGAAATGCTCAAGAAAGGGCCAGGCAACACTAGCGTCGATAAATGGCTCAGCCGCTGGCCGACCGTCGTCAGCAACGCGAAGCGTTACAAGATCGAGAACCTTAGCGAGTCGCAGATCTGTGATGCATTTATCGAGGCATCTCGTGAAATCAACTCTCCATTTTACAATTACATGAAGTCCAAGGAGGCTCAGGTTGAAAATGAAAGGAGACTCATCAAGGAAACTGCGAAGACTATGGAGAGGATCTCAAATGCGCTCCTTACCGCGCTCAACGAGATTAATCCAGATCATGCCAGTAGCGCTTCCATCACAGTCGCAACCTCAACTGAGTCTGAAGAGGACGACCCCGACGAAGATGTCGACATCACCATTGTCCAGAAAGCTCAAAACACAGTCAATAGAGCCATTAAGACCTTTCGCAAGCTCAATCCAAATCTTTCCGATCAGAAGATCACGATCGGATTCTGTATTAAACAGTTTAGGACAATGGCACCGCCAAAGGAGAAAGCCACGAGAGGGCGAGCAGCTCATGCCACTCTTCAGGGCAAAAAGCATAACCACGATTCAGACTCGCAGAACGAGGAGGATCAGCCTCAACAGAAGAGACAGCGAGCAGAGCCTTCATCGCCGAACACAAGTATTCGAAATTGCGTCTGTGGTATGTCCCACAAATATGCCGAATGCTACTACCTCAATCCTTCAAAAGCACCGGAGGGATGGGTACCAATCGTTCAAGTACAGTCAAAAGTCATTACCGCTCTCAAAGGCAGCAGGCGCATTCGAACAAACATCGAAAGGAGCTTCAAAAGAAGCAGCATAGACTTGCCCCAATTCTGGCCGTCTAGTACTATGCAGGATCAACCTAAAAGGCCTGCAGAAGACGACACATCGCATGTCTCTGCAAAGCAGGGTAAATCAAGAGCTGCATTTGCAACACACAAGTTCGCGTTCAGCACAAGCACAAATGACGAGTATCAAGATTATTTCCGACTCGATAATTGTGCAGATACACACGTCTGTAACGACTTGTCTCGCTTTACTAAATACAAGCCTCTGTATGACGAGACCATACAGTTCGGCAACTCAGGCACGTACATAACAGGCACGGGCAGCGTAAGCGTACATGTCCACACTCTATCAGGCCCGAGTCTAATTCAACTCGAGAACGTCGCTCACGTTCCTGGATTCCACTGGAATCTCATTAATACACATTAATACACACTCTCTCGAGCAACAAGGGCTTTACTTCAACACCAGAACTTGTTGGATGGAGTATTCTGATGGATCAAATGCTTTTAAAGTAACCAAACACGGTGCTTTTCGAGTGGTCGAACCTCATATCATGGCTTCGGTGTTCAAGGCCGAATCTCATGAAACTGCAGCGCAATCCTTTGCAATGGCTACCAAATCTAGAATGCCTCAAGTAGCCATAGCTTCTATGGATATTTGGCATGCACGACTAGGCCACATCAGAAAAGAAACCCTTAAACATATTCCTCAAGCAGTCCATGGTGTCGCACTTGGCACTCGCAACTTTGAACGAGAATCAGAACTCTGTCCTGAGTGTCAGCTCGGACAAGCGCGTCAGCAAATCTCACGCGTACCAACATGGAGGGGAACTTATCCTTTCGAAAAAATACATCTTGATCTTATCGACTTAGATGAAGCATTCAACGCTGACTCTTGGGTCGCTCACTTCTACTGCGATTATTCTGCCTACCATGTACCATTCAATCTTCCAAATAAAACTCAAGAAGAGATCCTTTCCGTGACACAGGAGTTCCTTGCCATCACAAATGACAACTGGGGATTCACTACGCGATATATACAATCAGACGGCGAGAAGGGTTTGGGAAAGAAGTGGAAGGACTTCATCATAATGAAGGGAATCACTTTCAATCCATCACCGCCGGATACGCCAGATCAGAACGGTCTTGCTGAACGTTCTGGGGGGGTGATCATGACTATCGCTCGCAAGCTTCGAATACAGGGCAATCTACCACAGAACCTTTGGCCGTACATCGTTGCTCACGCCACTCGCCTCCTCAATCGCATCCCAGTCCAAAGAAAACACTGGCAAACTCCATTCGAGATGGTTCACGGTCGAAAACCGAACCTCTCTCACCTTAAAATAATCGGTTCCCTAGCTTATGTCTTGATCAAAAGCAAGAAGATCCGTCCGGCCAGAGCGAAGCTGCAAGAAAATGCTCTCATGGGATGGCTTGTCGGATTGGAAGCAACCAACATCTATAAGATTTGGATCCCACAACTTGATCGTGTAATTGCATCTCGGGATGTCCAAATAGACGAGAAAGTCATGTATAAACCAGAGATTGCCACAGCCCTTCCCGATTCGAGACAATCTCTTTCAACAACGATCAATGAAATTGATCTCGACGAAGAGGACATGGAAGCATTGCCTGTCATGGGGGACATCACAGCTTCTGTTCCAGTTTCAATACAACCAGAAACAGAACTACCTCCAGCAGGATTACCTCTTACTCCACAAATATCGCCTGAACCGGCAACAACAGGGGAGATACAGGTCGTAGCGCATGTGGGTAAATCGCCAGGAATGCCGCGACCTCCGAGTCCTATATCTCTTCATCACGCATCACCACGGCCTCAAACAGATGTACCAAACCCAAACACATCCAGAAAGGAAAGGATAACGGATGCTTCAGTGCTCCAGAACCTTCGAACAGCTTCTGGGAGAAACATCAAACTGTCACAGAAAGGCCAAGATGCAATCGAAACACTCAAAACAAGCTACACGCAGCCACAAATCCACAAACGTGTGCGACGGCATGCTCACGCTTTGCAACTAGAACGTGCTGAGCTGGGACAACAACTCACCCACGCTTTCTCATCAGCACGATCAATCAGAACTCATCGAAAACATTTATTGCCTCCACCTGACTTTTGGCATCAACTAAGGCGACATCCTGAAAAAGAAGGTTTCAGACGTGCCGCAGATGCAGAGATCAAGTCACTCGAGGAAAAAGGAACTTTCAAATTAGTGGATTACCCGGAAGACAAACAAGTCCTCCCGCTCAAATGGGTCTTTACCTACAAACTAGATGATGCAGGCTATCTAATTCGCCACAAAGCGCGCATTTGTGTCAGGGGTGATCTTCAACATCATACGGGTGATGATATCTACGCAGCAACTGGCGCATATAGGAGTTTTCGGATCCTGATGGCCCTCGTCTGCGCGTTCGGGCTTATATGTCATCAAATTGACTTCAAAAATGCCTTCATCAACGCCCACATGGACGAGGAAGTCTACACCACGTGTCCACCAGGATATGGTAAATCAGGAAAGGTCTGGAAACTAAGAAGGGCGCTGTACGGTCTGCGTAAGTCACCAAAGCTATGGTTCAACGAGTTGGTCACGTTTCTTCAAGGCCTGGGATTTGAATATTGCCCAGACGAACCGTGTATCCTCATCAACAATGAGACCCATCTCATTCTATTTCTTTACGTCGATGATCTCCTCGTCATCGCGCACCAAGAATATCTTCATATCGTCAATGAGTTCAAAACAGCAGTACACAGAAAATACGGGATTAAGGATCTGGGTGAAGCAATCTCCTTCCTCAACATCAGAATCCTTCGAGACATTAAAGCCAAAAAGCTCTGGATCTCCCAGGATAGTTACATCGACAAACTCAAAATCAAGTTCGGGATTGACCAGTCGATGAGAACGGCAACGCCTCTCATTTCCTCATATCATCCCCAACCTTTCGAAGGACAGGCCACTATACAACAGATTACTGAGATGCAAGAAAAGGTAGGGTCAATTCTCTATGCAGCAGTCGTGTCAAGACCAGATGTCTCTTTTGCAGCCAGCCAGTTAAGCCAGTTTACCTTGAACCCTTCGCCAGAGCACCTGCGGTATGCAAATCGAGTTCTCTCATATCTCCAGACCACACAGTACTATGCCATCGAGTTCTCAGGCTCTATAGATAAGGCTATAGAGGGAGAGATGGGCGATGATGAAGTGCTACAGCTGTCAAGCGACGCATCGTTCGCGGATGATCCCGAGACTCGAAAATCGACCCAGGGTTACCTAATGAAGTTATTCAACGGGGCTATCATGTGGCAGTCCTCGAAACAGAAGACTGTAACCACGTCAACAACTGAAGCTGAGCTCTTATCGCTGTCTCACACAGCGAGGGAGACAATATCTCTATACCGGCTGTTCCAACAGATAGAGTTCAATCCTGAACTGCAACCTCGCATCCTCTGCGACAATCAACAGACAGTGGGCCTGATCCAGAAAGAGAGACCACAACTTACCTCAAAGCTAAAACACGTCGACATCCACAACTTCTGGCTAAGACAGATCCATAGAGATGGCAACATCACAGTTCAGTGGGTACCAACTACAGACATGCCCGCAGACGGCTTCACAAAACCTCTTTCAGCAGAAAAACATTCTCACTTTATAAAGCAATTGGGTCTGGTTGATATCTCATTTCGGATTGATCCAGAGGACGCTTCACAGGAGAATATTGATGATGATATTCAGATGTCATCTGACACAGAGTGAAATCTGGGGGGGTGTGTCGCAAATAATGCATGATCTTTGATGAGCCACATGAAACTACATGTTAATAATCCACCTGTGTACTTAAAACATCTGCGGGATAGGACCCCGCACCTAACTTCAATCAAGAACACAACTTTTTCTCACCCATTTTTAAGCACGTAAAAAGTGCGATATGAGGATATTGAGAAACAGTCGATTAGTAACGGTCGGAGCACCCCGCCCGTCTCAGTTTGAAGGCCCTATTACCACAAACTCGTGTCTGAGAGCGCATCCTCAAAGCCCTGGGATGCACAACTTGCCATGCTACCGCCCCATCTCGTACCTGATTCGCCTTCCGCTTCCTGTCCACCTCGCTCTCCTGGTAAGGCTATGTTGAGCTGATCAAGCCACCCATTCTTCAGCCAATGTTTCAAGCGTTCCATCTGTTCGACTGTCCCTGATCCCAAATTCGCTCTGCTCCAAGGTATTTGGCGTCTAGCCCCCGAGAAAACGCGCTCCGCTTCTGCCGACATTGCTGGCACCGACAGGATGTCAATTGCCATAAGAGAGAGGCGCGGGTACCGTGCTCTTTGTTGCTTTTGACACCACCACTCCAACGCGGTCTTTGTGGAGATCTCAGTAGGATCAGCTTCAATAAAGGATGCCCAATTATCAGCCGAGGTTTGTACTACGTCAAGATCTTGCTCAAGAATATCATACTCATCTGGCTCCTGAGTTGGCTCCGACGAGTCGGAAATATGATCCGCTTCAGCCGTCGCATACCTTTCCTCCCAGAGTCCTTGAAGCTTTGGGAGCACTGCTGTTACCCAAGCCTTGTTCCAGTTTACACCAATATAGCGCTTTCGCCTCGAGGGATGAAGGAGCAAAGCGGCTGCATAAGCTGGCACTTCATCAGTGAGGAGATAATACTTATCAAAGGCGTGCCACGCCATCAAAATTGCATTCTGAAACTCTATGTTGTTCGAATGCTTGTTCTTTTGCTTCTCAAAATGTTTAACAAGGATGTCCATAAAGTTGCCAGCGTCTTCTCAATGCAGTCAAGATCACCTTGCGTTCTACTTGTGACCTTTTCAAACGGCTTGAGGAAGGTGTTGATCTCACGTATAGTATCCCAATCGTCAGGCGTAAGCGCGTAAAGTGGGGTGCCAAAAGTCTGCGAACAAAACCGCGGCACGCGTGCGCGTCGCGACACACCTTCAACACAACCACTACCTTCAATTACAGATATCTTTGCAACGCAATGCCTGAAAAGCGTGCCTTTGGCACGGAGTTATCGGTAAACCGACCTAAACATCATGAATTTTCCCCGGTTCAAAAAGCGGCAATGGTGGGCGAGTTATCTGCAGGCAAAACCCACCGCGCGGTGGCGGCTCTGTTTAACACCACACCTTCAACTACTGTCGCGATGTAAATCGCTTACGGGCTCAAGCCTAGTTGCCCCTAACAACACCTTCCCCTGTAAAGGTGCACGTGACTAAGATTACAGCACCTCCTTTCCTATTGATAGCTTCAAGCTCTAGATAGAAACAACAAGAACAAGAAGAACAATGATCATATGACTACTGCAGTAGCTAGTGATTACCGCCTGCGAACCGACAACTACCTACAAGATCTTCAAACGCTGGAAAACCACCCAATCAATAGAAAATAAGAAAAGAAGTGGTAGACCGCCAAAGCTTACAATGGCAGAGAAGCGATACATTATTATTATGCTTAAAAAAAAACCGTAAGATTACATATGATGCCCTAGTTGGCGCAATGGGCGGTCGCGTGTCAAAGTCAACTATACGGCGATGCCTTCGTAAGGATTGGGCACGCAAATAAAAAGCAATGGAAAGGATTCCATTAACAAAAGAAACAGCAGCCCAGCGCCTTGAATTTGCACGTTATTGGATGCCAATCATTGACGAATTGATGGAGGTACGTGGCTTTAAACTTGGTAACCTATTAGGCACTAACACGCTAAAGTAGGTCATCTTCTCTGATGAGACCTCTATTCAAAATCTACCAAATAATACACGATATTGGCTCTTCCGGAAGCCTCATGAGAAGTTTAAGAAGCCTCTGGTTAATCTTAAAGTACATGGAAAGCCTAAATTATCATTGATGGCTTGGGGAGCAATCTATCGGACTGGAAAAAGTGACCTTGTCATTATGGAAAGGGACCAAGATGCACCACGTAAGGGATATACAGCTAAGAGCTATCAAAAGGCATTAGCAAAGGGACTTCTTCCAATTTATAACGGCACACGGCAATTCCAGCAAGATAATGCAAGGATACACAACTTTGGAGGCACGCCGCAGTGGCTGCAGCAGCACTGCATTCAGTGGATTGAGTGGCCTGCACATAGCCCTGATTTAAATCCGATTGAACACTGTTGGAAGGCTCTAAAGCAGAATTTAACTACTTTATTCCCTCATATTGAAGACCTAAAAAATAACATCGCAGACAGAGCTAAATTGGAAGAGTGCATGCATGCGGCGTGGGCAGCAGTGCCCCAAGCGCTCATAACGAGGCTAATTGAGTCACTCCCCCGCCGTTTACGCGCTGTTATTCGTGCAAGAGGTTGGTATACAAAATATTAAACGCTAATTACAGGGGATTCTAGTCATATAGGCCTTATTAAATTCCAAGCATAATTGGCCAAGTTGTGGCCATTTGAAGTGGTGTGCAATTATCACGTTGATGGTGGTGGGGTGTTTTGTTCGCAGACTTTTGAGACCCTACTTTACTTCCCGATCTCTTTGCGGTGGGCTTTAACAAAGGCATCAACGTGGCCCTCAAGCTCACAAGCCACTGCACCCATTGTGTACCAACTATTCCATCGAGTGTCATTGTCCATGAGTATCATACGGCCGGCAGCGTCGAAAAATTCGTTATAGAGAAGCTCCGAGGCCCTCATGTGAGCAACGATCATATGAAGTTTGCCCAGCGGCCCGATATCCTTCCAACTGCGTCTCTTCTTCTTTCTCGACACCGCAACAAGCCGACTTTCCTCGTCTTCCCTTTCATCCTCTTCATCGCGGTCATCATCCACATTGGTCTCATCTCCACCTCGGCCAGCGCTGGACCCACGCCTCACCTCATCCACCACCGCATCAATAGTCTCTTTATCGGGCGCAAAGATGAACGCCTGACTAGCCAAATTTATGACATAGCCATGGCATCGAATTCGACGAGCCTTGGGCTGCCAGTCAACTTGGTATTGCTCTCGAAAGTGGCATGATATGAAGCGGCAGCACTTGTCATTCGATCCGTGGTTGTCACCTATGTAATAGCCCAGCTTATGCGCAATCCCATACCAATCGATTATCCTATTGAGATGCTCGGCTTGGTGTTGGCCACCGTGGCTGCCTCGCAGGCGTGGGAGGCCTAGCAGCGCCTTGCGGCTCTTGCCTCCGGCATCAACAAAGTGCGCAACCAGTGATGGATAGCCACGCGTGT
>NW_011942171.1:527004-529029 GCF_000187425.2 Metarhizium robertsii ARSEF 23 | reverse complement strand
GCCAGGCTCCTTGCGGTTCGCAACATCGCACACACATTCATCGAGTACCCCGAATTTCATGCTGTCATATTGTCCTGTAACTATATGGCCCGGGACGTCCTCCTACGCAGCCGTAGAGCGGTCCCAAAGCTTCTCGAAAAGACTTTCGCTCAACACAAACAAGGCCTTGTCGAGAAGCTTCGTAATTCTCTCTCATCTATGGTTCACTTCACCATTGACATGTGGACCTCATCGGAACAGAAAGCGGCATACCAGGCAATCGTGGCCCATTTCGTAGATGCGGAGACGAGAGAAGTCGCCCAAGCGTTATTGTCGCTGCGTGAGTTCAAAGGAAGCCACAGCGGGGAATTGCAAGCCAAGGTTTTCCTCGAAGTTGTCGAGGAGTACGACCTCAGCGAGAAAGTTGGCTACTTCACGATGGATAGCCACGATGCTAACGATACCATGCTTGACGATATCGCAAAAGAGATTGAGGGGGTGGATCCAGTTGCCAGGCGACTACGCTGCAGCGGCCACATCATGAACCTCATCGTTCAAGCTTTCCTCTCTCGAAGCAAGGCAAAGAAGATCCAGAAGGATGAGCAGGAGGGGATTGATGAGGCTTATGAACGGCTGTGTAGGCAGTCTGACAAAGACGGAGACAGAATTGCGAAGGCACAAGCTACCGATGAGTGGCGGGAGTTTAGTGTTCTGGGCAAACTCCACAACCTGTGCATATATTCAAAAAGCTCTACCAGCATTTACAACGACTTCAAGGCCAAGGTTGGCAGGTCTTTGCCGAGGGACAATGATACACGTTGGAACTCATGGTTTCGACTCATTGACGTGGCTATTGAGAGGCGGGCAAAGCTCATGGACTGGATTCAAGAAAATCGCGCCAAAATCGAGAAAGATGCACTGGACCACAACGACTGGAATGAACTCAGTGATATTCATGCATTCTTACAGGTATTTCAACAAATCTCCATACGCCAAGGCCGGGAGAACACACTTGATGAAGTTCTCTCGCACATGGACTTCCTGCATGAACACTTCACCCAGACTAAAAATCGGGCTTTCAGTAACCCGCGCTTCTACGCGCGTTTTCATGTGGCTTGGCTCAAATTCGAGAAGTATTACCAGCTTACCGAACAAGCTCCCGTGTACGTGGCTGGTCTTCTCCTCCACCCAACACTCCGAAAGAGCTATTTGAGTGAGCAGTGGAAGAGAAATCCGGCGTGGGTTACCAACGCCGTGAAGGCCGTAAGGAAGATTTGGTCTACCGAGTACAAGGGCTACCAGCTACCAGACAAACAACAGGAGCAAGAGCAAGAACTCGATGAGTTTGATCGCTGGAGGCAGAAGGTGTACAGCAGAGCGAATGAGGTGAAGGATGAATTTGACCGCTTCATATGTGTAAGTACTGAAGCTTTCTAGCGGCCGGAATCTGACAATACTTCGTAGGGCTCACAAGTCGGGATCGGGCAACAAACAGCCTTACAATGGTGGCTTGAACCGACTCAGCGACAAAATTTCCCCCTCCTCAGCCGCATGGCTATTGACGTATTCTGTATCCCCCCAATGTCTACGGAGGCAGAGCGAATCTTCTCAGGTACAAGACGGCAGGTTACGTGGGATAGAAGTAACATGTCTGCCAGGATGGTGGAGGCATGTGAATGCATTAAAAGCTGGATAAGTGTTCCAAAAGGAAAGAGCAGGCCTCTTCTTGCTGGAGTGTTTAAGAGAGCGGAGGATGTTGACGCAGCTGTAAGGATACTCCAAGAAGAAATAGAAATAGGTGAGGGGGCAGAAAGAGATGGCGAGCCTGGGGAATTGGTAGTGTAGGTAGTAGACAATGCCAAACATCCCGGGATAAGGTGTAAATATGTCGGCGCCGACGTTTGTCAAAGATTTGGACTGTACCTGGATATTGTTTCATATGAAACCGAAACCGTTTCATATGAAACTGAAACTGAATAGGCGTCCGGCTTCATGAAACTGAAACTCACCCCAGTTTCAGTTTCATAGCGTGGCTATCCATCACTG
>NW_011942171.1:521483-526904 GCF_000187425.2 Metarhizium robertsii ARSEF 23 | reverse complement strand
ATATCCTCTTTCAGAGCTGGCTTCCCGGTGACATCCTTGCCGCCTGGCGCGTGTCCGCCTCTGCCGTAGAAAAGCCTACCCTGGCTCTCCTGGCTGTGAAGGACGCCGAGTTAGACAGGCAAGCCGAAGCCATCTGTGCCGCCGAGCTACAACGCCTCACCAGTGCGTCGTTGTCTTCGCCGCTCCAGCTATCCGCACGACCAAGCCCTCGTACGGCCAGGGAGCCGCTGTCGCCCATCCTCGTGAGCAACTGGATGCGCCGGACAGGATGGGAGGCTCTCTTCGCGAATGTAGACCGGCGCCTCCTCATTGCGCTACACCAAACGCCGACGAAGGTGGATGGGCCATACTATCTTGGAACGTACGACGGGAAACCGATTGAAAGCCCAGCTAGCGACGAGGCCAGGCTGCGTGCTATCGTACACGCGCTGGACAGGCTGTTTGATCGGTGCGCGGATACAGTCACCCACACTGACACCGCAATACGACGATGGGTGCGCGGGAGATTTGTCGATCGGCCGTACAAGGCGCCCTTCCAGCTTGTTGCGCACGAGCGCTCAGAGCGCCAGTATCGACGGCTGTTGAAGCGATGCCTCTGCATGTGGCTACGGCTTTGGCGGATTCCGCGTTCGACCGCCAAGGCTTTGACGAAGCGGACCATCACATACGAGCAGGGTCAGGCTTTACGGAAGCTTTGGGACGACCCGGTATGGTCAGAGACCGCCGCCACCACCACCCAACACAGCACGGCGAAGAGCCTCAACAAGGCGGAGAAGGACCGAGAGGCCGCTACTTTTGACCAAGACAGCAATGTAAAAGACGTGGAAGACAGCCGCACTGGGGGCTCGGGTGGAGAGCTTGACGGCATGCTTAACAGCCTTGGCTCTGAGTACGAGGACAATTCGGACAGCGACATTAGCAGGGAGGAGGACTCTGATTGCCAAGATGACAGCGATTACGACAATGACGACGATGGGATCATCACACCGCCCTCCTCCTACTCCGACTCAGAACCAGGTCAAGCGAGTCAGACGGGCGGCACTGACGATGATAGCGATGATGATGAGAAAGCTACTTCTAGGCCAGGACAGGATCAGCAACTCGATGTTGTACTCCGATTCTGTCTCTTTATGGCAATGGAGGACTTTGACGATGGGCAAGCCAGCGCTACGTTGCTTGTCTACTTTAGTGCCGTATGCGGGCTTTCTGGCGAGAATGGGACGGAGTTCGCACGTCCGGCCACCTATACGACGCATCTCTCCGGGCTCATTTACTGCACGCGCCTTATACTCTTGGAAGGAACGCTGCCTCGCGTGGCCCACGAGTACATACAGCATCCGGCGCGGCCAAGGCGCGGCCAGCTCGAGGTACTTCGTCAAGTGCGACAGGATAAGATGTGCGACGGCACACTCTCGCCTCTTGGAGAGTTTGTCAGCCTCGTGGCATACGGCATAAGTTTGAGCCGTGCAGACGGACCAGCGTTTCTCTTCGAGTGGAGCGAAGACGGAAGGGAGATCTCATGGGACGGCAAGCACCACTTGACCATGGATGGTTTCCGCAGTCTCCTCGCAACAGCGGCCGAGCAGGTTGCACAGCAGTGCAAGTATATGCTCTTCGGCTGGCAACCACCTCGACCGCAATTCCGAGAGCTTCGCGACCGCTTATCTGACAAGACGGCTGGCTACTCCTTCGTGACAGATCCCGCCAATGGACTTTCTGATGCCTATCTCCAGCTTGTAAAGAGAGCCTGCATCGCGCCCATGGACGGTCTCCTGCGAAGGGACCGCGAGGGGGGCGGTGGAAGGCGCTGGGACATGCAAGCTGTTGTAAAGTATATCGAAAAGCACGATGAGCTTCTGAAGGATCTAATGATCGCCGTACATGGATATGGAGGCCAGGGCAGCCGTATATCTGAACTTCTTACGCTCAGGCATGTGAATACGTCTTCTCAGCTTCGTGGCGTGGTTCTATATGCAGGGTCCATTTGCTGCATTACTCGACATGTGAAGAACCGGTTAAGCACGAACAAAGAGTTCCAAGTGGCGAGATTTCTTCCAGATAAGCTGGGTAGGCTCATGTACCACTATCTTGTATATATTCGACCAACAGTCTCTATGCTACGGCGTGTCTGTCTCGAGAAAGACGAGGAAAAGGCCCTTCTTTTTACCCCTGCTGCCACGGATCGTATCTGGAAGACATCAACATTTTCAAAGCATCTTAAACAGCATAGTCAAAGAGTACCTACAGTGCCGGTAGGAATAGGCGCGCAGCTCTATCGACAGCTCTCTATAGCTATTGCTGAGAAGCATGTGGTTGGTGCCGCCGCCTTTGATCGGTACGATGAGGCCTCTGTTGGGTATAATGACAGCATTGCATTCGCGTGGCAGAGCGGGCATCGGCCATTGCAAAGGCACTCGACGTATGGCTTGGATGGTGCGTACCCTGATAAGCTACAGCCAGGGCTTCTGCAGACATATCGCAATGTTTCAAATCAGTGGCACACATTCTTGTTGGCCGAGAGCGCCAGCAGAGATCCTCTGTCCCCACAAATCACCATGCCATCGCCAGTTATTCCCCAGAAGCGCCCAGCAGAGAGTATGTTAGAGCTAAGTATCAACGCGAAACATAACAGACACCTGCGCCAGCAGCATATCGACCAACAGGGTATAGAGCAGAGCGAAAACCTGGATCAACCGAACACACCATCAAAAAGCATGACCTGTTTTTCTTCGCCCACCACAAACCAGAGCAACCCAACTACAATTAAGACAAGGATACCTACATCACCAGAGCGGCATGCCCTTGGCCCATTCCGCATTTTACCAGAATTAAGGGTGCTTGTATGCAATACATGCCGATTCGCTGTACTTGCAGATGAAGTCATCACACACCTTCGGAACTCCAACCATGCGAAGCAATATAGCCCAAAGCAACGTCGCCAGTTACAAATGCAGATCAAGGAAACAACTGATGTGATAAGGTCACTAGACGAACTGAAATGTTTCCAATATCCACCTCCAGAAACACCGGCTTTACCATACATACCCCCCCCTCAAAATGATGGGATACGGTGCGATCAATGTAGTTATGTTGTGCGCGGGATTGGAAGTATGCAACGTCATTGTAGGGAAGAACATAACTGGGTCAATGATTGGGAACGAGGGGGCAATATCCGTCAGAAATTGCTTAGGCAACGCTCCTTGCCATGGACTACAGGCGTATATTGTCAACGGCTGTTTGCTAGCCGTGCTGGTAGTCGCTGGTTTGAAGTATGTCGAGGTGACGTGCCTATCATAGCTTCATAGGAACGTTTAGTAGATTCCATCGAAGGTTGCCATATTAATCAATGACCTGCTATCATAGCTGCTTGGCAAACCATTTAAGCGATGTAAAACACAATATAGTTGATACACAAATTAACTACCACCGGAAAATAATTTAACAAGAAATCAAGAATCAGGAAGAGTTGAGAAAATATCCATTATTATACCAGTTGGTAGAGCCGCAATTCCATATATCGACGACCCGAAGACCGATGGTTTACAATGTAGGGTTTGTGGTCATGTTATCCGTCAAATTGGCCACATGCAATTGCATTGCAAAACAGAGCATGGTTGGGTTAATGATTGGAAAAAAGGCGGCAACATCAAGGCAAAATTACAGGAACCACGCCAATTACCATGGATTAGCGGAGTTTGGTGCCAGAAGTTATTTCCCAGCCGCGCAGCCAGCAGTTGGTTTGAAGTGAAGAGCGCAGCCGACATTGGATTTAGTATTGTCGAGAACAGACCAACAGCCAACAAAGAAGATGAGAACGAGGACAACAGCCAAGCCGCCGTATTATTAGCCGCATTAGACGAATGGGACAACATACAAGAGCAGCGATACACAGACGGTCAGGCGATGCGGCGCGTGGAAGCATTAGACCCAAAGAACGAGGCCAATTCATGGTTGCAGCGGGTTGGTTGGACCAGGCATTTGGAAGGGTTAGAAGTGGAAGAATTGCAACAATTCATTAAAACCCCAGCCGAGGATGAGACGTTATTGCAATATATGAGCGAGCAATGCCATAATTTGTTGGACGAGGCATACAAAACATGTCGGTCATACCGAATCGGGTTGCCGGCCATGTTCGAGATCAACCGACGCGAGGTGTCCGTACAGGCCAAGCGGCCGTTCGAACCACGGATGGAGGCGGATTCGTGGGCGCGGTACAAGAGCGTGATGTGCAAGATCATTTGGGTTATTTACCGGACCAAACAACGGCCACAAGAGGAAAGGCCGCCATACGCCATGACAAGCACCCAAACCCGATATTGGAAAGGGTTTATCAAGGCATGCCGCCAATACCAGGCCACACGGGAATACCAAGCCACGTTGGCAGCCAAAGAGGATCGCGAAGAGTGGGGTGTGAGCAGTGCCAGCGATAGCGACGGCAGCAGGACCAGCGAGGATATCAACAAACAGATCAAGGAAAGCCAGGATTCGTGCCGTGGCATGTGTTTACGGTTTATCATAGCCATGTTGGATCATTCATTGGGCGACCACCAATACGACAGCGTATTGATCGGCGCATTGGCCGTGATGGGCGTCCGGGACGATGGTGGATGGCAGAACGCGTTGGATTACACGCCCGTGTTGTCGGCCGTCATCAAGGTAGCACGAATTGTTGTGTTGTATCATGTATATACCGAGCGGCAGGCCGAGATTCGTACGATCATGGAAGAAAAGGGTATAAACGAGGCCGACGCCCGGCAATTCGGCACATCCATGTTCGCGCGCACACGACAATGCATCCATACATTCATGACACGGACCGGAAAAGAAGCCGACGAGTCCCCATCGCCGATGGATTGGATGTTGGAGACCCGCACGTATGGAATGAAGATCCGGTTCACAACCACGGCCGGAGGTGTAATCGATTGGATCGGCGACCAGGTTATATTCCGACGGATTCGATTTACGATGGCCGAGTTGAGCGGGTTTATGCACGCCGTATTGCAAGAGGCACGCAATATCATGGCCGAGTTAACAATGTGTGGCAGCGAGGGTATACATGCGTTGCCAGCCATTGTGTGGGATGATGTATATGATGACAACAGTAACGATGCCGTTGGATATACATTTATTAAAGACGACCAAAACACGCCATGGGTTGAGAAAGGGAAAGGGTATATCAAAAGGCAGTTGGTTCAGTGCAAACAGCGGCGGAAGGCATGGTTGCACAGGCCAGACGCCGACAACCAACAAACCAGCCAACCAACGAGGCATCCATACAGAAAAAAAACAGCCAGAGAATACGGCCGGTTATTAGATCGGTTCCGGGAGAAGTTATTGATATTAATGCACATGGTATCCGGCCAGCCGGCGCGCGCCACGGAGATATTGACGGTACGGACCCAGTGTAGTAAATAATATAAA
>NW_011942171.1:516343-521383 GCF_000187425.2 Metarhizium robertsii ARSEF 23 | reverse complement strand
TATCGGTCGCGTGCCTTGCTGCGGAGCTGGACCTCGTCGGCGCAGACTGAGATCCTAAGTCCGATGTACCAGATGCGGATTGTATCTTCAGCGTTGCAACATGTCGTCCAGAGGTGGTCACTGATGGACTCCTCGACCCATGTGCGAAGTTTACTTATAGATGTCTGTTTTTCTTTGATGTCTCGGACCTCTTGTGTCCGGATCCTAACTTCCAAGTCATAGGTTGACCTGTCTGCTGGGAGAAGGTCTTGCACACCGCGTGCCATAAGGGTAGGATGTGGTCGTTCAAATGACTGTGGGAAGTATTGATGCTGGGACGAGGATTCGAGGGTCTGTGACTGATCCCCTTCCGTTACTCTCCTGCTCCGTCCCGCGCCTTGATTACCTGAGTCAATAATTTGTCGTCTCGGGTATTTACCAACATCTGGCATTGGCGGTTCGTCCTCAAGTTCATCATCAGTGTCTGGATTGACGTATTTCCAGATATTATCGCTAATGGCTCGAGCTTTAAATTTTTCACTCCAAGATTCCCACTCGTCTGGGCCTTGGAGGATCATTTTACATGATTTTTCTGTGGGTACCATCGTATCTCATCGGGGTTGCGCGAATAGCTTGAGATCGCAAATGAGACTCTTAATTGTTAGAAATACGGCGGCACAAAATCACGGAGAGAGTTTTATCTTCAAAATGTAATTAAGTTGATTATCCTTCTTCTTCTCTTTCGAAGAGTACAGTAGAATGATGCAATCATAAATACTTCTGTTATACTGCTGCCTTCCAGGCAGCAGCATTCTGATTGAATCTTGCGAAAGGTGGCGGCTGCACACAGTGCGGTTCATCACTGGCAGCGCAACAATCTGACAAGTGTTCGTCTCAAGAAACTGGTCCGGCGCCGAAGTTCCGGCGGAGCCCGGGTCCACAGCTAGCCCGGGATAATACGTGGGGGCGAAGACATTGGGAAGAGTGAAGCGGGGAATGCGGCTCCATATTTTAAGCTCTTTGTGGAGTCAGGACATGCACCCGTGAGACGGAGTGCCAGGCGACCTTTCCGTTTCTGTCAAAACTACCCGAAAGGGAGAATTGGTCGCTATCCCCCAGTTCCGATTGGCCAATCGTCGTCGCCATCGGCGATGCCGTTCCAAAGGGGTAGATTATTGTTCCACGAAGTGTTAGGTGGCTTCTCCGGTTTTGTCAAGACTACCCGAAAGGGAAAGTTAGGTGTCATCTCCAAGCTCCGATTGGGCAATTGTCGGCCGTCGAGAATGCCGGTTTCCGTTTCTTGATACGAGTACTCGTGCCACGCCCCACTTTAATTAGACTACGTCCCATACAGAGAAACGCCGAAGGCCGTGCTACAAGACGCCACACGCATAAGCTTGGCAGCCTTCTATCATGAATATTACCGCCTGCATCACAGCTTTTATAGAGTTTAAGCAACAAGTCAGCCATGAAGGGGTGCTGGAATTACGACTGCTCGGAGCCGGCCCACCGATTTGTTAGGGAATTTGGCCTTCACAGTCGCATAAACGACTATCATGATATTTCGCTTGGACGACAGCACTTAGTACTCCAGTTGAGGACCTCGTTACATTTATGCATTCACGCTGTATACCAGACTCACGACCTCAGACCCATGACCCGAGACTCTAAACTTGGTTTGCTTGCCAAATCCCGCACTCATTCCAAGGCTGTGTTGTCGGATAATGGTGCTTTTGTTAATTGAACACGCAATCGTTTTGCCGCCTAGGCCCTGGGTGGCAACAGTAATCGTAATACGGGAATACTGCTTCCAGCAGGCAGCAGTAATTTCGAAGTATTAAATATCTTGAGTGTTTGCTTCGTAAAGAAAAATAAGACAGTAACCGTACTATAATACTTCTTTAAGCATGCACTGTGCTTTAGGTATTTACCTTCCTAGCTTTAATATTGTTGACAATGATTGTGGAGTTGACGACTTGATTTGACATGACAGTGGGAGAAGCCCTACTAAATACACTAACCAGTATACATTGTACAGTGTGGCTGCGTACATTGAGTCACTAACATTCCAACAAATATTACCTTTGCAAGGCCCGCATAGTAACTGCCTGTAATTTTACCCCTCGCTTGGCCTTGTTCGTTGCCTCGACCGCTGTCTCAGGTCATCCATTGTAGCCTTCTTATTAACATCAGGCCATTGCGGACGCCAAGTCAAGCACTGCATCATGCATTATTCAAGTACAAATGCATGAAAACTAGGATTGTTGCCGAAAGACTTGCAGGCACTACCAGGCATGTACGATTGACAACCAAGTCTTGAACTATAACGGTCCAAGCTGAGTATATTGACAGCTGGCTAAGCGACTACTACGATTATCTAACGTTAAAGAAGAAAGAGAAAACAGAACAGGAAAATGAGAGTTTGAGGAGCTCTTGAGCTCAACGCGTGTTCGCATGTATTGCGGGACGCGGCCGGCAAGCCGAAGCAGAAGGCGAGAGTACAAACCGAACCACACCGGGCTCAGCCCGTTACAGCCCGGTCTTTGACACGACAGTGGCGTCATATGTACGGGTCCTGTGGTGGATCAGCATGTTTGGCAGCTGCAAGAAAGCATCCTCTTTGCTTGAGTGCGTGACATGCTTCTTCCGACTGATTCAGTCGCCATCAATATGTATACCAAGGCGCAGCCCGCCGCCTAAGCCATTTTTGTCAGGTGTTGCACAACTAGGCTTTCATAACCCCACTCTCACCGGAGAAGTGCATACAGGGGCGTATCGCTTGGGGCACATTTAAGTGCATCCAAAGAGGAGAGAGGAGGGATAGGATCATAATAGAACAGACATGAGTGAATACACTGGGCTAATGCCTATACACCATTCAATCTTACAGTGACGCCTTATGTGACCGTACTTCTGACAATATCTCATTTTATGCAGTATTAAAACCATGCGCTGTATTGCTAACCAGAGACTAACTAATTCTCTTGGCGCATGCCCACTTTATGCTTAAACCCCCTGCATCTTAGGTACAAGTAAAGATTCTTAGGCTACCAGTGGTAAATCCGGCACACTTTCGGCATTTCCGGTCTCACCTCTTCAGCGTAATGTAACGAGATTGGATTAAAGAGAATAAAGAAGGGCGTGTAATTATATATGCCAGCACCGTTACACGGACCAAAGAGTTGGCCAAAGTATTGGGCGTGGATGCATATAATAGCAAGGCAGGAAGTCGAGAGGAAAAGCGGCGGCGGATGCAGTCGTGGATGACGACCAAGCGGTTGATCGTGGCGACCAATGCATTGGGTTTAGGGATCAACGTGCCAGATGTACGGTTCGTGATCCATGTAGGTATACCGTACCAGGTCCGGGCATTCGCACAGGAAAGTGGACGGTTGGGTCGGGATGGCAGGCAGGGCACATCGACCATAATTTGCAAGGCAATGAAGGGGCAGCAAGGGTTTACACAAGCAGCCCAGAGCGTTCGAGATGAAGAGATGGTGGAATATATACGAGGGACACGGTGCCGACGATTTGTGTTGGACAAGGCAATGGACGGACGCATACGAGAGGGTGGATGCCAGGACGACGAAGAGATGTGCGACGTATGTATTCGAGGCGGGCACGTACAAGAAAGCAACGTTATGGCAATCCGGCAAATGATGGGTCCGGAAAGCATAACCAACGAGGCCACAGACGAGGAAGGGAATGGAACAGAGCATGACCGAGAGCATAAAAGGCGCCGAATAGAGGAAAACAGAGCAGTTCAAGTTGGTGGTGCATTACCAAGGGCACCATCACCCGAGAGGGAGGGTTGGACGTTTGGCGACGACGAGGAAAAGGCACCACAAGAGCAGGTTGCAGAGAGAAGGGAAGGGGCAGAGGTTCAAGAAACCAGCATGGAGATATACATGCAGGAACGAGACCAGGAGTTTGCGATTTGGAAGGAGAGCGAGAGGATCCGAGATAACACATTATTGACGGAGATATTCGAGAGGCAGTTGGCCAGTTGGAGCGAGGGTTGTATATATTGCCGAATGACCAGCGGCGAGGACGACCATGAAGGGTTATGCCCGTTAGAAGCACACGACAAGGGCGTTTTCGAGGGAATTGAGAGAGGTGTGAAGCAAATACAAGAATGGATGGGCCGAAAGGGATCATTCGAAAGGTATTGTGGATGTTGGGAATGTGGATTGCCATATCGAATTTGCAACCGTTGGGAGGACATATATGGAGATGGTGGGAAATTTCGACGGATCGCAGGAGAACAGTGCCAATATCCAGATATCATGGCGAAGGTCATTGGCGCAGGGTTATCAAGGGCAAGGGATGTATTGGAATATATTTTCCGGCAGATAGGCAAAACAGAAGAAGGAAAAGAGGTTGGGGTGGATGATTTGTTACGTATTGGTGGACGCAGACGTAAAGATTGGGGAGGAATGGAGACGAATGACATGTGTGTTGGGATGAGTATGTTGATGGATTGGTTTGATGAGGATTAAGGGGAGATTGATTCAAGGGAGAAGTATATAGTGATTATAGCGATTGTTAGAGTTGGTGTAGCGAACGTAAGGTTAATTGTATAGGGATAAATGCCCGGATAGTAGGGTGGGGATTGGGATTAAGAAAGCAGTAGCGGCGGCAGACAAGAGATTTAAATTAGACCGACAGTAGCCGTTTGCGGCCAGGTAAATTGAAGATGAAGATAATAGGAAGAGAAAGCAGCGGAAATAGAGGCAAGATGGAACGAAGAAGCCAAGCAAAGGGTAAAAGGGTGAGGATACAGCAAATAAGGTAGAACAAGACCAATAATGGCAAATTATATCAGGGAGGTGCATAGACGGACACAATAGATTTTACCATAGGGGTTAGAAGAATAGCAGGCAATAAGACAAGTCAGGGGGTTTGTAGTAAGGTGTTAGTAGATGGCACAGAAAGAGTAGTTTAGGGTGCAATAGAAGCAAAGGAGAAATGGAAAGATGATGAAGTATTATTGCGTTATTAAGAGCGGATCAGGGGTACACACATATCCGTTATGGATCCCCGGGGCTCGCCAAGAAGTGA
>NW_011942171.1:504132-516243 GCF_000187425.2 Metarhizium robertsii ARSEF 23 | reverse complement strand
TGAGGAGGGGATTGAGATGGACCAGATGACGGGCGAAGCGCTCGACGTCCGAGGCAGCTGGAACATCGTATGGGATCTCCAGAGCACGCATAGCACGAAGATGGCACGGCTGCACTACGCCGTACACGTTGGCATGCCCAACGGATTAACGCCGGAGATGATGGAAAACTACCGCGGAATCAGCCGTCTCTGGCACCAATTCTTGATGGAAGGGGATGAATTCCGAGCAGGGTGGAAACGCAAGGCACCAGGAGATGAAAGCATGACGGCACGGAAGAAGAATAAGAAGGAGGACCAGCCAAGTAAGGAGGAGAATGAGCGACACATGATGGACGGGCTGCGGATGCTGATGGGACCGGCGTCAACATGGCGGCCAGGCAAGCAGCGGGAGTGCATGGAGAAGATTCTGGCGCTCCAGGGAGAGGAGTCGGCGATATGCGTGCTGCCGACGGGCGCAGGCAAGAGCTTACTGTTCATGGTCCCGGCGATCATGCGCGGGGGCGGCACCAACGTGGTGGTACCGTTCGCGGCGTTGATGACGGAGATGGTGGATAAGGCTAGGCGGATGGGAGTGGATGTGGTCGAGTTCCGGCCGTCCGTCAACTCGGAGCGTGAAAGCTTGCCAAGGGCGGCGCGTATGGTGGTTGTCGGCGCGGACACGGTGTCGGTGCCAAGCTTGCTCGGGTATCTGGACGGACTGGACGAGGCCGGGCTGCTCCAGCGCATATTCATCGACGAGGCGCACACGGCGATCACGGATGCATCGTACCGAGTGAAGCTCACGCAGCTCAAAGGGCTGGCGCGGTACCAGAAGCCGATGGTGCTGCTAACGGCAACACTGCCGGTCACATTCGAGCGGTGGTTCCGAGAGGAGCTGCTGGCGGCTTCTGCCGAGACGATTCGAGAACGGACGACCAAGGCCAACTGCCGATATGAGGTGGAACAGGTCAAGGCAGGCCGCAGAGGTGTGTCTGTGGACATACGGGTGGTGGAGCTAGTGCGGCAACTGGACTCGACGATGGTAAGCGGACAGAAAGGCGTAGTATACTGCCGGACGAAGACGCAATGCGAGGCGTTAGCCAAGGAGATCGGGTGCTCAGCCCACCACAGCGGAATGGACAAGGCAGCGCAGGACGAGACGCGGGAGTTGTGGGCGTCAGGAGGCGGGCACCGTTGGATCGTGGCGACGACGGGGCTCGGAACGGGCATCGACATCGGAGGCATCGTGGCGGTTCTACACGCAGGGTTCCCGTACGGTCTGGTAGACTTCGTGCAGCAGACAGGGCGAGGAGCACGGCGGGACGGTGAAGAGGTGCGGTCAGTCATTGTGCACGACGGCTCGACACCGTACGAGAGGGTCGGCACGGACAAGATAGAGCGCATCAACCGACACCAGATGGAGATGTTCATCAAGAGTCCCGGGTGTCACCGAGAAGTGCTTTCTTCGTTCATGGACGGGGTGGTGGGCGAGACATGTGCCGACATAGCCGGAGCGATCCCGTGTGGGCGATGTCTTCCCACCATTGAGGAAGAAAGTGATGGAGACGAGGCGAGTAGCGGGGATGGGAATGGGGAAGAGGAAGGACCGGCAGAGACGAGAAAGGAAGCAAGAGAGGGTGTATGGAGAATGTTCAACAAAGTCGAGGGCGAGAAGGTCAATACGCTGGTACGATGGCTGGACGAGGTGCAGGACATGTGCGCCGTATGTCATATCTGGAACTGCAAAGGAACGACGATCGGCGAGGCAATACCGTCGCCAGACAGGCACACGCGACCAGGAGAAGTGTGCGAGCCGGTTCGCGGACAGTCGTATGACAGCATACGGCAGAAGATTCGATTTGCGGATAACTCGTGTTGTTTCCGTTGCAAGCTGCCGTCAGACTGGTGCGACGAGATGCGCGAAAGCGCGGGGGAAGGCAAGGACTGCATGTACACGGATAAGGTGCTGCCGGTGGCGTTGATGGCGATGGGACACGATGCGATGAAACGATGGGTGGTGAACAAGTTCGAGATTGACCCAGACGACACAAAGGAGTGGTTTAAGTGGCTGGCCGGGCGAGTGCAGTTTCACGGGACAAAGGGGACAAACATGCATGTGCTGTGGGAGGCCATTGTACACAAAACATATGGTAAACACAAGCCAAGGTAGACAATAGAGGACGGCCATGTGTTAACAATGAGCATGGTATAACTAGCATGGCATAACCAGGATAAGATACAGCAGCATTGTAGTAGAACTATATAGATAGATATGAACAAAGGCACAGTCTATTCGATGGGATCAGTAGTTATACAAGCGTAGCACTGTGTATGGGGGACGAATTGAACTCATTTACGCCATGTAGGGTAGGTATGAGCAGATTCACTGGCAGGTGCAGGTGGCCGCGCAGATGACAGGCTCGTACATTATGGAGAAAGAGGAAAAAGGCAGGAAACAGCGATTAGAGTCAGATGAGGATCAGTTTGTGTGGATTAAAAGCAAATAGGAAAAGGAGGCCGAACGCCGTTAACAGCGAATTTTTTTCCCATGGGCGTGGGTTGTAGCGAATGTAGCCGATTTTGGAGGAAGATGTGGAGTACTAGGGGAGCAAGTGGGTGAGCTGCTCACTGGGGGGCGGTCCGTCGCATGGCGGTTGGAGAACAAATATCGCAACATGGTCCAGAGCATCAAAGGACAAGATTGAAAGCCGAAACTCGAACGCTAAATACAACACTGCCCCCCCACCAAAAAAAAAAAAAAAAATTAAAATAAAATAAAATCTGAGCTAGACAAGCGTAATGCTAATTAACAGCGTAAACAGCGAGCGCGTAAATTGGTTTCCGTGGCAGAGTCCGCAGACCCAGCAATTCAGATTCAGGAGAGCAAAAGAGCAGAGCAGCACATAAATCGAGAGGATAGACGTTGAGTCAGTGATCCGGCGGTATGAACAATCCATTCATTCCAGAGCCAACGCCGGGTGCCCGTCGCCATGGAGCCGTTTGTCCATTTGCGGGAGTATCCATTCGTGATGTAAGACGTGTAAGTTTGCATGTGTTGCCAAGGAAGTGAACAGCCATTTGAAAGATTGGCACGTATCCATCGAGCCCAAGGAGAGAAAGAAGATTGCGGCGCAGGTTGGTTTAATTCCAGACATTATTCAAGATCAAGCCGGGTTGGCACAGTTCAAGTTCCCGGCGCCAATGACGGAACCGATTCCGTTCATTACGCCGGCGATCGGCGGAGAACGATGGGTTGCGATGTAACATGGAGACATGCCAGTACGTCACCCGTACGGAACGCGGAGTGCGAAAGCATGGCCGGGAACAGCACGGGTGGGTGTTTGAACGCAAGAAGAGGGTGAATATAGCACAGCAAGCCAAACAGGCGCGGGATAACCCGTGGACAACAGGTGTTCAATGCCAGCGGTTTTTTAGGTCGCACGTGGCCAGTGGGTGGTTTGAGGTTGGCCGAGCCAGCCAGAAACCAGAAAGACAACCAACAGAAGCCGAGGACATTGTTGAGCGAATCTAGCGTATTCACCAGGGTCAGGTAGAGCGATTTAAGACCAGAAACGAAGAGTTGATCAAGATTACCAACGACAAGACGGAGCCAAACGCATGGTTAGATCGAGTTGGATGGGCACATCATTTAGGCGAGTTGGACCGAAAGCAATTGCGACAGATATAGGACCCCATCCAAGATGACGAGACCGTGTTACAGCAAATGTGGGAGAGTTTGGAGCGAGTGATAGATAGATAACGCGCGCGCAACCGCCGTGGCGACCAAGGTTGGACCACCGGCATTGTTCGAGGTTCAGCGCAAGGAGATACACGTCAAACCGAACAGGCCATTTGACAACCGTATGGAGGAGGATTCGTGGGCAAGGTATAAAGACGTATGGGGGCAGTTGTTATGTATTTTGCATCGGGCCCAAATGGGCGACGAGGTTGACAGACCACCGTACCGATTAACAAAACGACAGAGTAAGGCATACGACAAATTTGCAGATACGACCGCGATGGTTTTGGAAGACACGGGCCAGAGGAGAGATGCCACGGAAGAACGGATGGATCGTTTGGCGTTGGAGTTGACGGCGGCATTGTTGGACCACCAGTCCAGGCAGAGCCATTACGACAGTGCCATTATCAGCGGGTTGGCCGTCATGGGATTGAGAGACGACACGGGTTGGGTGGAAGCCATAAATTATACGCCCATTTATTCGGCCGTCATCAAGGTGGCCCGCATGTTGGTGGTGTATCAGTCGGTTATACAACGCGAGGATGAAGTAGTGGAGTTGACGAAGAAAATGAACGAGGACGACGCCCATGAAGAAGCAACAGCCATTTTTACCATTGTGCGAGAGAAAGTGCAGCGGTTCATGACGCGCACCACGGACAGTCCCAGCGCGTTGCCGACCCCGATGGATTGGATTTACGAGTGCCGCACGTACGGGATGCATATCCGGTTCAACACGCCAGCCGGGGGCACCATCGATTGGGAGGGAGAACGAATCAAACACAGGGACATCAAGTTCACAATGAACCAGTTGTCACAAATGTTACACACGTCAGTGGACGAGGCACGAGGGTTATTAGCGCAGTTAACGATGGTTGAAAAGGAGGGCGTAGAAGGATTACCGACGATCGAATGGGCCAAGATGGAGGATGACCACGGCGACGACCGCGTGGGGTATTCGTTTTTACAAGACAAGCGCAATGCATGGTTGGATAAGGGCCATGATTGGGTTTTGCGGCGGATTGTAGGTTCCAATGCACAAAAGAAGGCGTGGTTTTCCGAAGGCGTCAGCGACGCCAACCCATACAAGCACAGCGCGGTGCGAAAGTACGGTCGTGCCGTCGAGCAGTTCCGCGAGAGGTTGTGGATGATAGTAAGGTCGACAGAGATTTTAGGGATCCGGTACGTCAACACGATCAACGGCGGAGTACGGAACATTTTGGCGCACAACAAGATGATGTGTTTCGTGACGTCGTACCACAAGAATTTCCGGCAAAGCGGGCAGACGAAGGTGATCCACCGGTATTTGCCGCGCGAGGTTGGTGAGTTGTTGGTGTGGTATTTGTGGTTGGCATTGCCATTTTGGCAGCAGGTGCAAGGCATCGTGAAAGACGCAGACAACCGCAGCCCATTTTTATGGTCCGATGAGGTGGTGAGCCGGGCGGGAGGCGAAGGAGAGACGGAGAGGGGGGAGCGACAGCGGAAGGAGCAAGAAGAAGGAGAGTGGTCCGAGGGGGCAGGGCAAGGGCGAGAGCAAGGCGAAGGAGAGGAGGACATGACAGAGACAGCAGGTTTCAAGGATTGGATCAAAGAGCGCAAGTGGACGTCAGATCGTGCGAGAAGAATCATGCAGCGGCACAGCGAGCGATTGATGGAGACCAAGTTGGGGTTGAGCGCATGGAGGCAAATGGCGATTGCGATTTCGAATCGATATTTGCACAAAGCGTTCAAGGAGGAAGGATTCGGTGACGAGGACGAAGATGAGGTGGAGGATGACCCAGCGGATTTGCAGGCAGGGCACGGGACGCACGTGGCGGGTATGATTTACGCGCGAGAGTTGCAGCAAGGGAATTTTGGCACGGCGACGCGGCGAGAGCAGTTCCGGGCGGTCAGCCGGAGGTGGCATCGATTTTTGGGATTTGGGGCGGAGGATTGGGGCGGGACCGAGTCCGGGATGAAACGACAGCGGGACCCGTTCGAGGCGGCACGGGAAGAGGCACGGTTCCGGCGGTTTTCGCGATTACAGCAAGTGGACATGCGGGGCCAGTTGCGAATGATGATGGGCGAAAAAGCAGAATTCCGGGGGCAACAGGAGATGGTCATACGATCAATTGTACGAGGCGAAAGCCCGGTTGTGCAAATCACGGGGACGGGAGGCGGCAAGAGTTTGTCGTTCATGTTGCCAGCGTATTGTTCGCCAGAAGGCACAGCAATCGTGATTGTGCCGTTGGTGTCGTTGCGGGAAGATTTGCATGACCAGTGCAACAAAAGCATGATCGAATCACACATATGGCGGAGCCGGGGCGGCAATCGGTTGGCAACGATTACATTCGTAACGCCAGAGTCGGCCGTAACAAAGGCATTTCGCGATTACGTCAATTGGTTGCAGTCGCGTCAGGCATTGGACCGCATCGTGGTGGACGAGTGTCACGTATTATTGGACGGCAACGACCAGTTCAGACCGAAGTTGCAGGAGTTGGGGCCGATATTGAAGGATTGGTGTGTGCAAAAGGTGTTTTTGACCGCGACGTTGCCCCCAGGGGAGGATGCCGAATTTTTCCGCGTGGCAGGGTTAGGGTTAACATTGCGTACAGGGTCGAGACAGTCAGCGCAGCGGCAGACCAGCATGAGGAGGAGGAAGACAGGAAAGTATGTCAGATGGTGCGGCGGTGGATGGAGCATCACGCCGACGGAAGGGTTATTGTATACGCCGGGCCGACAGACCGAGTAGAGCGGTTAGCAAACGCATTAGGATGCGGCCATTATCATGCAAAAATGGACACGGTGGAAGGCAAGGCGAGGAGATTAAGGGCATGGAGAGATGACGGCAGGTTGGTCGTTGCAACCAACGCGTTAGGGTTGGGCGTGGACGTGCCGGACGTGCGATTGGTGGTGCATGCCGGGATGCCGAGGCGTTTGCGGGATTACGCGCAGGAGAGTGGACGAGGAGGGCGGGACGGGGGGCGAAGCGAGGCGGCTGTGGTTTGTCGCAAGGCAAGGCAGGCCGCGCAAAGAAACCAGGCCAGAGCGGAAGGACGACCCCAGAGGGCGAACACGGGCCGGGGAAGGCAGGGTCAGAAGAAGAAGGATGGAGAGGAGAATGAGGAAAAGAAACAGCAATGGGAGGAATCAGTGGAAGCATTCGTCGAGGGCAAGTGGTGTCGACGGCAAGTGTTGGACAAGGTGATGGACGGTTGGATGGAGCGGGCAGGGTGCGAGGCAGACGAGGAGGCGTGTGATATATGTACCAGACGACATTGGGAGGCAATGGTTGAGGAAGAGTTGACCATCAAGGAAGAGGAGGAGGAGGAGGAGGCCGGGGACAACAATGCGGCGGTGATGGAGGAGATGGAGAGGAAATTCGAGTCGCAGATGCGACAGTCGAGGTTCGAGAGGTGGAAAGCAGATGGAGAGAAGATGAAGGCGGCGGCCGAGGTGGAAGAGTTCAAGGAGCAGTTGGAAAGGTGGGCAGAGCGTTGCGTGGTGTGTCATTTAGTAGGACAAGGAGAAGTGTTTCATGAGATGGAGGCATGTCCGCGGCATGGAGGGGAAACATGGACAGCGGTGAAGGGAAACAAGGAATTCATGGTGGAGGGGATGTTTACAAAAAGGCGGTTCAGCAAGCATGCGGTTTGTTTTTGGTGCGGATTACCGCAGGCGATTTGCGATCGATGGGAGGCAATTGACAGCGACAACGGGCGATTTAGGTTGGTGAGAGCGAATGGATGCCAGTACGAGGGGGTGGGGATGAACGTGTACGCGGGGGCATACGCGTGGTATTTGGAGTGGTCAAGGGCAGTAATGGAACAGATGATGACAAAGGATGGGTTGGTGATGGAAGATGGGGGTGAAGATGGGTGGTTTGGGTGGTTAGGGCGGAAGGTAAAGTGGGCAGGGATGGAGGCGAATCAATTATGTCGGGGATTTCATCGATTGTGTCGATTGGTAGAGGGCGAGGACAATGAGGAATACAATATTGAGTAGTGTTATATTTAGATGAGCGTAATTCATGGTTGAGCCGGGGCATGGAAGTGCATATATTATTATTTGTATTTAAGCAGGACGTGTATATAGAGATGGAAAGAACAAGGTATGGGGGGCATGAGTTAGCACGGCAAGAGCGCAGGGGAGGATGTTGCCGTGAGCAGGTTAGAGAGATAAGGTGTTGTTGGTTGCGAGGTAAGGTGCAGGGTAGCGGAGGATTGGAGTCGGGTGGTCGGTTTTGGCGTAATGTGTAAGTGAAATTGATAATAAAAAGAGTAAAAGCAGGTTATGAATAAATTAAGAATTTGGCAAAAAAAAAAAAAAAAAGAAAAAACCCGAGAGTGCGAGCAGGTTTGGTGCGGAAATTTGGGTAAAGGGCGATTTTTGGTGGAAGTTGAGTTTGAGGAGTGGTCGTGGTGGAGACGGGGGTGGCGATGAGGGTGTAAAGGTCAGTTTTAGGAGGAATGATTGTAGCCAGATGATAAATTAAGGATTTTTTTAAGCAGGCAGGAAATAGCGTAGAGTGTTTAAACAGGAATTAAGAAAAAGGACGTGAAGCAGCAAATTGAGGTGGGGGGATACATGGGCGATTTAGAAATAGCGATAAAGAAGAATGGCGCGTGCATAATTGTTGTACAATGGATCGTAGTAGTGAGATGGTTATTAGTTTATTTGCGTTATTTGGTGATATATATTTACGGAGTGTAGACGATAAGTAACGATGCAATATTGGGTCATTGACAGGTAAGTTCAGGACCGAGTTGAATGTACAGGGTTAGGGATTGACGATCAAGAGTGTTTAAGGGGTGCACAAACAGTGCAGGGACAAGCAACAGAAACAGGGCGGGAGTTTGTTTGAGGGGCCACGAGAGCAATAGTTTATGTTATTATTATTGTGATTGCGGTGATTATATAAGTGTTTATATATATAGCGAAAGGTTGGCGAATTGCAGTTATGACCGAGTCGGGATAGGGTGAAGGAAGATAGAGGGCGAAAGGTAAAAGGTTAGGGCCAGGAACGCGAGAGCGAATATACGAGGCGTTGAGAAAGCAGTCAGAATTTAAAAGAGATGATATTTCAACGTTTTTGGAGGCGAAAGGGTTCGGGGCGTTTTACGTGATGGTTAGGGGGAGGGGTTTGCGTGATGGTTAGGGGGAGGTGTTTACGTGATGGTTAGAGTTAAAAAATATTGTTTATTGTTTCAAGAGTAGACAGAGTTCAGCGGTTGGGCAGTCAAGCCCAGGACGGACGGGGAGCGGAACGACAAGAAGTGGATGAAGGAGGACGGTGTAAACAATAGCAAGCCGTGCAAAGCCGGAGAAAGGTGTAGAACCAGCGGCAGCGAGAATGGAAGTATGGTATTTAGAATGGTCACAGATGGGAATGAAAAAGATAATGGCAGAGGATGGGTTAGTATTAGGGGATGCAGGAGAGGACAGGTGGTTTGAATGGTTAGGGCGAAATGTAAAGTGGGCAGGAATAGAGACGAATCAGTTATGTCGGGGATTCCATCGATTGTGCCGATCAATTGTAGGCAGGAGGAGGATGAGTATGTTTAGATAATTGTGATGAGAAGTCCATTTCATGTACATGGACAAGATGGTTGTATAATTTTGTTTATTTAATATGCATATGTGGGAACGAGATGCAGGAAGAAAAAAAAGGGGTTGTAAAGCATGGAGGAAAAGAATCCGAGGAAGCCAGTAATTGATCAGGGAGCAGCGGAGTTTCCAGTGAAGGTTAGGTTTGGTAAGGAATGGTGATGGGTAGGGTTATTTAAGTCGTTATTCAGGTTAATTTGGGGTTAAAGTTTAGGTTCAGATGCGTATGTAGAGGGAATAAAATGTACAAGGTAGCGGAGAATGGGAGTTGGGTTGATGGGTTTGGCGTAGTGTATGAGCAAGATCGGCAGTGAAAGAGTAAAAGCACGCAATGGATGAGTCAAGCATTAAAAAAAACACGAGAGTGGAAGCGGATCGGTGTGATTTGCGTAAAGGACGATTTTTGGCGGACATTGAGATGATGAGCGTAGGCGGCGAGTGTGAACAACCCAGTTTAAGAGGAACGGTTGCAATCAGTTCAGAAAAATCAGCGGTTTTGAAAGCGGGAAATGGCGTAGATGGTTTGATCAAGAATTAACAAACAGGGAGAGAAAGCAGCAAATTAAGGTGAGGTAGGGTGGTATGCAGACGGTTCAGGATTGGCGACAAACAGACGTGACATGCGTGTGATTGGTGATTGGTACACAGTGGATCGTAACAGCGATGGTGGCAAGTTCATTTGCGCCGTTCAAACAACACAATTCAGCGAGTGCCGAGAATGATAATGAGGGTTAGTTGTGTCACAGTCAGGTCAGTATAGGGGCGAGTTGATTGTAATGGCCAGAGGGTTTGGCGAGCGAGAGTATTTGCGGAGGGGCATGCATGGCATGGCAGAGGACAAGCACAGAAACAGGCAGCAAATTTTATTTTAAGGTGGATGGCAATAAGATTAGTTTTCAGGAAGGCATGCATAGTTATGTGTTCAGTTTACGTTATTGGCATCATGTCATCATTATCATTTACATGGGTGTTTTGGGTAGTGTAAAAGGTGGTTAATGCGGTCACGACGGAGTCGCAATTGGGTTCGGTGTTTGGGGCGAGTGGCGAAGGTTAGGAGCAGGAACGGCAGTGAAGGTTAGGGTTAGAGGGAGTTTACATGGTTAGGGTGAGTTTTTGGTTAAACGGTTAGGGTGACAGGCAGTAGGAAGCAGGAAACGGGAAGCAGAAGAAACGTTTAAACGAAGGCGAGGTTTTGTGTTGGGCGAGGGACGTAAATGAAATATAACGAGAAAGGACGCATTATTTGAAGACATTGCACGACAGATCAGAAAGACAAAACGGTTACGTAACGAAGACGAAGAACGATAGCGAGAGCATTATATTATGTAGGCGTGGTTGTACCCAGGCTGTGCGCGGTGAAGATAGAGTATGGGATCGGAAATATTCGCAGGGCAAGGCGTCAAAATGGGTTAGTGGTGTTATTATTTAGTTACGGGGCGAGAGGATATAAAGATGGAGGAGGACGAGCAGAGACAAAAGGGCGTATTTAAAAAAAGAATTCATACAAGGGATCATTCAGGTGTTGGGTGCAAGGCAAAGAGAAGAAGCGGCGGCAGTAGTTATTGTTTGGATGTGAAGGAGTTAGGGTGAGTAAAGATGACAAAAAATAAAGTCATGAGGTAAACAGATGCGTGGTGGGGGATACGGCAAAAGGGTAGGGGAGGAGCAGAAGGAGCACGAAAGGTGGTGCAAGTGGTAGCAAAGGAAGACAGGGGAACGAGTTAGTTTTCGACGTTTTAGACGGAAAAGCGGTTTATTTTAATGGAAGAAAGATACAATGAGGACAAGAAGATTAAAGTTGATGATGGAACAGAGCGGAGGGCAGATGGCAGGAGGGAGTAAGGGAAGACGAGAGAGCAAGAATATAGTGGAGCAAACGGAGTTTCACAACAATGGTTCAAAAGGTGAAGAACGGCAGAGCAGCAATGGTGTCGGCGAAGAGTTAAGATTCAGGAGGATTCAGAAGGGTAGGGAGTGGACGTAGGGCCGGGAGTGCAGTTTAGAGTGCAAGTCAGTGCAGTGCAAGGGCACGAGAAGGAAGACAAGCAGGTAGAAGTGGGAGGTTGGGACAGGGATAAGTATGAGTATACAAGGTTAGAGCGCAAGATCAACATGGAATTTCGAAGTAAGGTGAGATGGACATTGCAAAGAGGTAGGGAAGATGAACAACGGTTGCAACAAAAGCAGCAGGTGTAAGCAACAATAGGGCAGTAAGGGCAGATAAGCGTTGGAATGGGTTTGGCGTTTGGTTCACGGGTGGCGGACGGAGAGCAGGGTTAAACAAGGGTTGTTGTGTACAGCAGGGTGTTGTGTATTATTATTTTAGAGGCAGAGTGACAGGTGATAGTTAGGGGCAGGGTTACGCAATATAAGTTACAATGTGTTTTAGATAGTTGTTGAGTGTAAGCAGAGAGGTTATTAAAGGGTTGGAGGGTTGGAAGGGTAAGGTTAGGGAGAGTAGGAGTGGGTTGGAAGGGGTTTTTAGGCGTGTAGAGTTGAGGTTGAGATAAATTTTATGGTGAGTTTTTGACGTGATGGTTGGGGGTTGGAAGGTAGTAGTTGCAAAAAGAAGAGTTGTGAGTTGTTTAGAGGGAGTTGCAAATAGTTGGAGAGGAGAAAAAGAAGTTGAGAAGTGTAGGTTGGGTTGGAAGTGAAGGTTTGAGTTGGGGTGTGAGTAAGCAGTTGGTTGTGTGGTTGAAGAGGAGAGTGGAAGGTAGCAAGGGTTGTTTAGGTGAGAGCAGTTGAGTTGAAGATTTGTTAGTAAGCAAGAGGAAGTTTGAAGGAGTGTTTAAAAGTTGAGAGCGGTTGTG
>NW_011942171.1:502805-504032 GCF_000187425.2 Metarhizium robertsii ARSEF 23 | reverse complement strand
GGAATCGGTACCTGTTCCCCCGGGGCTCACAGAATATTTTCCCTTCTACACCAACCGCATTTGCGAAGTGGCTGAGGAGGATGACCAGGCAAATTGTAAAGAACAAATTAAAAAGTGCTGGGTCGAGGCAGAGCAGTTGAAACCTGGTGACGAATGGAAAAATGGGATGGATTCTTGCCTCAGAAAGACGTATCTGGATTTACCCCCTTTCTTGCAATTCGCAACGAGGTTTTGCCTCTCTCTTGTTAACGATTGGGATTGCGAAGACCGTGTTCGTACGTGCCGTCAAGAGGCAGCAAACGGGCCAGCTGCCGAACGTGACAGCCAAATATATTCTTGCCTCCAGAAGTATTATCCGAATGAGACACAGGAACAAACAGACGGTGAGGGTGCCCTTCCGTTTTCAGACGTGAATGCGACTGCCACACAGTCAGGCCAACCCCAGAATTCCGGAGACTTTGAAGAAGCACAAGCAGAATCAAGTTCGAATGCCCAACATTCAGGCAAGACAGAGAGGCCAACTGACTGTCCGGCGGTTGCAGACCCTACGGCGCAAAACGAAGGCCCCAGCGATTTTCCCTCGCCCGCGGTGTCGGACGTGGTCGATGTACCTGGACACGACAGAGTTACTGCACTTCCCGTCGATAAACCCGACGTCGATGCATCTGACGACACTACGATTCCCGCACCCGATAAACAGCCCGGACAGGCCGGACAACCCGCCCATCCAATCGAGGAGGTGGACAGACAGCTCAACGAACATTGTGGCCGCCTCGGAGTCAACACGCAAGACTGCATGTCCGCCGCGTTTCGCTGCACTGGCCAAGTGAAAATCGACGCAACCATGGAGGAATTCCTCAAGTGCGTTGACAGAACGCGGCTCGAGAAGTCAAGGTGAAGCTGGACCGATATGTAGTCGACGCAAATGCCTGCCATGCGCAGGGGCCCAGGATCTTCTTGGGGTCCCCATTTTATGTTCTCTTCAACTTTGGATAGTTATTTGTTAGGATCTGGTCAATATAGTGCACTCGCCAAATCCTTACAATTTATGCCACAATCCATAGTCCATGAGCGGTGTACCGCCTGGTCAGAGGTGATATGTCCAGACTTGCCTATCGTACTGTTGTGTCTACTATCGTAATATTATTTTCCAAGTATCTCCTTTGTTACCAAAGTACGGTGAGATATTAGTACTCCAAATGCAAGTGTCACAGCACCATCACGACT
>NW_011942171.1:499933-502705 GCF_000187425.2 Metarhizium robertsii ARSEF 23 | reverse complement strand
ATGAGTCTCATAACGTGACAGCTTGCCTGCAACATCTGCAAGGATTGCGACGCGATGACAGTTGCAGTGGTCTTATCGATCCTCCCAACTTTTGCGTCAATGAGAAAACTGCTATACATCTGCCATTGCCCCCTTCACTGGCTAGCGGAGGATGTGCACAAAAAGGGCGTCATGTGAGGGCATTATAGGCGCTAGGAAATTTCGAATGTTCTGTTGGGAGATGACCTTGATGTAATAGTGCTTTGGGGTCATGGGCCTCGGAAGAATGTAACGTGTGCCTCAGTGGTTGCACCAGCAAAAGGCTTCTACCTACTCTGATGCTGGCACCGCTGCATATGCATGGGGACCCACATAGCTCTCGAACCAATGTCTCGGATTCACAGTAGTTTCGTATTCCGAAGGGAGACCTTCAAATTTCAATTTGACAGCTCCCTGAGGTAGCAAGTCATGGCTAGGTTCGGACTGGTAGGAGCACTGACTTGGAGTCAAAACCTATGCCTGAAACGGCTAGGTTTACTGGTTATCACAGAAGGTGCAGTCACTTTCATGCCCTTTGTGAATTGCATCATTCTTCAGAAGTGTTAGAGTTGGCTGAGTAGCGGATGGTCATTTGTCACAGCGCATTGTGGAGTCGGAGTCGGGATATGGACCGGGGTAGATTGCTGTTGCGTCAAGTGACAGGGACCTTTCCGTTTTTGTCAAAACTACCCGAAAGGGAGTATTTGGTGTCATCCTAAAGGTCCAGGATGCCACATTAGATGTTGCGCACCCGGTATCCGGAAGGCTAAGACAAGCGCAGCAACCACCCAACAACACGCAGCCAAACCCTGCAGAGGCATAGCCGACTCCTCCGAACAGCGGCATGGGCGAAGGGAGGTCGAACGACCAAGGCTTAAGGGATTTTACGGTGATGCGCCGGATCCACTGATGCGCCGGATTTTAACCAGCCTACGCATTGGACTTCATTGTAGCAAGGTTCTGGACCTGTGCAAAGGCAACTTCTGATAACAAGGTCTTTCTCTCTAATTGCAGAGCCTAATATCTCATTGCATCGTCCTGCATCTCAACGACCCTGGCCAATTTCTCTCTTCCCTCAAGAAGCAGTGCTCTTTTGGTTCCTTTGACGGGAGAGTGGGACAGTGATCGGAATGGTCTGGTCTTTTTTGGTCCCGGTCTGGTCTAGACCGCCAAGACTTGGTCTGGTTGAGTACTCGTCTCGAGAAACGGAAACCGGCATGCTCGGCGGGCCGGCGATTGACCAATGGGAGCTTGGAGATAACGACTAATATTCCCTTTCGGGTAGTCTTGACAAAAACGGAAAGGCCATCTGCGTCTGGTACCTTAAGCCCTTGTATCCAAATTTGGAAGCGATGCGTGAGACTCCATGACATGCTTTTTCAGCCAACCAGAGCGCGCATGTATGTCAACTTATTGGCGCTATACCTCATTCGGCAACTTGTCGAGTAAAGCCGAGTTAATGGAAGCAGGTTGCTTTGCTTGGCTGACCGGGAGTCCTTACTTTGCTTGGTTGACAAGTATCGAGCAATCACAACCAACCAAGTCAAGTTACTTGGTTGTTGGACACACTGCACGTAAATGTGACCCTTCTATCCGATGACGGCCAGCAATAACACATCGCAGCTGATTCTGGCTGCAACTGCACAAAGGATGCATCGTGACAGGGCGCAGAGAGGTAAGTCGGTGGCCCTTCGAATGCAATAATGCCAAGCCCTATCTCGTCTCATAACTCTCACCTCCCATGACTCGTAACATGGCAGACTGAGTAAACCTTAGTGAAGAGAACAATATTGGGAACCTAGACATTACTAGTCATGTGGACCGCTGTATGCATGACTCTTGAGTCTTTTGCATAAACTAACATGGATTACGAATCAGAGTGCAGTCGTATTCATGGGCGGTGCTTGGCGTCGTATACGTACAATAAGTAGGGAACCGCAGTCTATGTGGCTCATTTCTATAACGCTTCCGTTTTAATTTTCCAGCTTAATCTTATTGGGCCCGAAATTGCACGATGCAATTTGCATGATTTAATGCTAATGACTCAATATCAGGTGGACCCTTTCTTCATATCTATATACACGATGCAATTTGCATGATTTAATGCTAATGACTCAATATCAGGTGGACCCTTTCTTCATATCTATATAACTCGCTGCGTGATACACCAGGTTGGTTTACCAAGTGAAAAGGATAACACGAAGACATTGTTATATTTAACGTAGTACCAAGTCCACGTGGAATGTCCATTTGGGTCGTACGATAGATCATCGAGAATGAAGTCCGCCTTTGGGGTTATTTTTACTGCGGCATTGGGCACTGCCCTGCCACACGTTGGTTGGTCAACTCCGGCTGCCGGCTCCAGCAATATCAATGCGACCAATGAATCGAAGTTGCCGTGGGTCAATGTCGATTCTATCGATTCTAACGATTTCGACAAGTGTATGGAGACCTCGAGGCGTATGTCTGAGGCGTCTCCTCCATCGGGCGAAACTGTCAATAGAGTCTGCGGAACGGAGAACTTCTGTGGGGAGTTTAACCCGGCTTTTTGGTCAAAGCAAGAGGACGAATTTAAGAAATTAACAGAAAATTACGGCTTCGCAAACACTCAAGCATGCTTTGATGCCCACGAACAGAAGCCCGCGGTCTCCCAGTAAACGTGGAGTCAATGCCCATAACCCAATCGCCTGTCATAATGCCAGAGTTGCAATCCACTCCACTGAATCCACGAGTGGATCCACTGAGTGGATCCAC
>NW_011942171.1:488916-499833 GCF_000187425.2 Metarhizium robertsii ARSEF 23 | reverse complement strand
CATAATGGTCAACCCTTGGTTTTGTCCGGTCAGAATTCTCTCGTCCCCTCTGCCAAAGCTTTCAAAGCTTTATATCCATCCTCGCTTGCTCCAAGGAAAAGAACCGGCCGAGGGGCGGCGGCAGGGAAAAACCCTTCGAAGGAATCAGAGGCTGTCGAGCAGCTTGCCTTCAGGGAGAAAAAACCCCGCGACCAGCCACCGTTGTTTAGAAGAGCTGGCCTTCCAATACCCATAGCTCCTTGGTTCCGAAAGAGACTATGAGGTCCGAGTGGACGTGATTGTCAGGACCGGCTTTGCAGAAGATGGTGAACTCTCGTAAGGTCATTTTCTGGGCTGTTAGTGCCACGATGGGCGCTCGCAGCGGAAAGCACGGTCGAGTAGCCTGCAAATCCTCGCCCCACGACCAAAATGTGACCCCACTATCGAGCTGCTAACAGCTTGAAAAAGTGAAGAATTTTTACAGGGGAGAGTTGGTAGATCATGCTGTGACAGCTTGCCCGCGGCTGTAGGGTAGCCATTCACGAACCCCATGGCTGGCTGACAATTACTGGAACGGTGCCTGCAAGTTGCATTTATCTAAAGTGGGAGAATAAAACCGACCAGTTCCATGTACAGTACGTACGTGACGCACGACACAGAGAAAGGCTGACGCACTATTTGTAATATACGGCGAGGTATGCTTGCCGTTTAAAATATGTTTTCCAACGACGGTGCGGCAGGGGATTGCTTATCGGACGGGACACACATCCGTGTAGCTATTGCTGAACCCGCTAACCCGCTAGAGCTTTCTGTGCGGCCGGCGTTGTTTAATCGCTGCCACTAAATGAGACACGTTCCCTTCAACCCGAACGACTCTGGCTACCCATTCAATGTGTGGTACGGTGAAGCGGCGGAGGCATCAACGCCGTAAGACTTTCCAGTGCAAGCCTAACCAGGTACGGATCGCAATGTATCGCAAAGCAATGGAAGTGAGGCAGCTCCATTATGCCAATGATGACATTGAGTTACGAATTACACACGAGCTGAACGTCGCCTTGGACATATATCTACCTGTACGCACGCTTCTTTTGCAGTGTTGGGCCCGCTTCTTCTTCGTTTCCTACAACTAATTCACACACACAATATATATATGTATTAATAATAATATATTTTTGACTTGCCACTGTGCAACTACTCTAGCAATGCGGAATCGCACAAGCTCCTGCGGCTTATCCAAACTAACTGGAAAGGAATGGACACGCAGAAAGTGCCCATATCTGGCCGCGCTTCACATATCCTTAACTTCCGTGTCACGCTTATATCTCTGCAGGTTCTCACGGTATACAAGGCTGTCCCATCTAATACAACAAAGATGGAGCATGTTGTTGTTTGGTTCGTCAGTTTGCTGCTACTGTATCGCTCCAGTTCCATTCTAATATGGCTTTTATTTTGCAAAGTTTTTCAGCCATGACCTGGATCGGGATTCTGACAATTAGGAAGACTAATATCTCGCTTGGCTATGCTGTACGCTAATGTGCCCACTCTTTGACCACCATAGATTTGCATTAAAGAATTTTGTCACTTAGGCGTGTCTTTGTACTGTCATAGGCCTAGACCTGTGTTGGGCCTATTGATATGATGTTAGCTCGGAGGCTGGGTGTGTGCCCAGGGCAGTCCTCTTACTGTGCGGTGAGGATCATGCTCAAATTGACACAAAAATGACATCCAAGATAGTGCTATTCTCCTCTCATGTCTGCGTCGCCTGATCCGTTGTCGTTCGTGACAATGGTAGTGAAGCACTTGAGTTGAGGATGAGCAAGAAGAGGTGCGAATATGAACCTCTCGCACCTCATGGTGTTGAAGGTGCAGTTGTTGCAGATTGCGGAAGGCTTTCGGTCGACGAATTCTGAGAAGCACCTCCACTGGAAGATTTTCGGTATCCCGTTTCCAGAGAAAGGTCCGTCAGTGAAGGCAGCGAAATAACGGTATCATTAGCAGGCCAAGCTGTGAGAAAGGCGCCGCTCTGCGCAGCCTTGGCTGCGTCAAGAGAAGTGTATGCGCTGGGCGTGGTTGTAGGAGATATTTTGGCTAGAAGTGCGTTTCAATGACCGTGTATTGTGTGTATGGTGTGTATGGTGTGCAAGGTTGTAGAGTGCCAGCCAAGTTGTGAAAACGTGTACCCAACATGCCGTCTTTGATTTGACAGCCCAGAGGGATTGGTTTTGGAAAGATTCGAGGGTGCAATGGTTGCACCCTCGTGGCTCGTTGCTTGACACCGGATATCCATCCACCTCGATCCACATCAACCACTTACTCTGAGTAATGCGTGTACGGCCCGTGGTTGGTGCAGGAGCTTTTCCCACCGGCCTTGTAGCCGCTGTCATTCTCACGTGGGGCTGGTCCGGGTGGCGTTTGAATCCATGCAACACGCTCTCTTATGCCGAGTACCCTATGGATGGCGCCAATCCAGGCCCCCAAGCCAACGCCTTCAAGGACTATTGCGCCTCCCTTGCTAACCTGAACTCAAGCGGCTGGGCCTATTACATAGAGATCTAGCGTATGCAACGATCTCTCAGCCAGGCAATACCTTATGGGGGTCGTAGAGCTGTGGCTTCTCAACTTCCGTTGTGTCCTTCATGTCGCCCAACTTGGATGCGCTGCAGCCTCACTATGGGAAGGTCGGCTAATTCTACGCTTGAACAACTTTCTACGCGCGCCGAGCATACAAGAGAGCAAGAGTTCGTCAAAACAAATGACATTACCACACATACAGGAAATGCTATTGCGGTACTTCCGTTATGTGAGAGCTCTTATACTCTTGATGCAATGTGTTGAGAATTATCCCGAGGCCCTCGTGGCGCGGCTCACCGAAGTTGGTCACATTATTTGACACGCACGCTATTGAAGCATAAACTGCGTCGGGATGACCGAAACGTGTTGCAATGGCTTGCTCTGTCGTCCTGGCAAATCTTCTTAACATGGGTGTACACGGCCTCGCGTTGCTATGTGATGTGAAGATGATTGCTCCCTCGGCACGTTTGGCATGGTAGGACAATCCGGGCACAATGGCCCGAGCTCGTAAGTAAAAATTAACAATGAATGAATGAATGAATGAATATTTATTACGTAATAAATATTATTAATAGGTCAGTATGAATGTGAATATCACTTATTGGAGTTTCGTCAACTTCATTTAAGACGCTGGGTCCTCGTGCGCTGTTCACAATGACACCGATTGGTGTTGAGCCGCGCACTAGCTGGTTGACGGTGATTGCAACTTGCGTGGGGGTAAGCCAAATTGCGATGTAGGGACGGTTGGGTGAGTGTATAGAGAATTGTCTTCTTGCGGGACAGTTACACACCCTTTGTTCCGAGGGAGTCCCCGGGACCACCTTCAGTGCGGTCATTACCATTTAGGGTTGTGTGTTTGGATACTAAACTTTGTCTTTCGATCCTCTCACCCCTGCAAAAGATCATTTTCCTCAATACGGGTTATTATTGGGCAGAGGACGATCAAGACCGAAGGCGCCCCACCCCGGCGACTCCAGGGCTGTCACAACGATCTGGAATTGCAAGTAGTGTGAGCGCGTTGAAAGACGATGCGTACGAGAAGACGGCTTCTAGACGCCAGCAACAAGCTGGTTTTTGGTATGAAGTATTTATTAGTTATCTATTTACTAACTAGCTTTCTTTCTTTTTTATTTTTTTTCGGTTTGCAACCACGGCTCTGTCTTTCAACTTGTCATTACTCCTCGACCCAGTCGTGATTGGTTCGGGGTCTACCTCACAGCTCGAGGTGACTGGCGCTAAGCCCTGAGCTGCAACAAAACCGGGCACCTGTCGTTCTCGGGGATCGTTTACATCCGGGCTCTTCCCGCCACCCTCTGCCCCGCAGTCTTTACCTGCAATCGTCTAGCTCCAGGGACGACAGCCCAGCCTCAACGCCTGGCAGGCAGAATCGCTGAACAAATGTGCCAGCACGTTCCGCCTGCCTTGGGCCACACTTTTCCTTTCTCTACAGAGCTACTGGAAACCGTTTCCTGCAGTCCACTTGTCCCGTAATTCTACACTCGCTGCTCGGTTATGAACTGCCTCTTTAGTGACTCATCCATCGCTAGTTACTAGGTTACGTGGCTGCATGGCTTGTGGGCAGCCCACGACACACAACGCAGGCTCGCAGCTTCCATGTTTTTCTTGATGAGAGATTGACACAGAGTGTGACAGGAAAAAAAAGAAAGGGCTGCGCATGTTCTTGGATACGATTTATGTCGCAACGAGGTACTTACTTTCTGTACTTTATTGTTTATTGTTATGATTCACGTTACAATGGCTCCAATCACTACGTGGGCCAAAGCTGGGTAACCCACTTCACCTTTTGAGCATAGAGTGGTCACAAAAAGAACGCGCTATTATACCACCTTATATTCCGTTGACAAGTGATGTGACAACCCTTTGTGATACAACTGTATCATAGCGTTAGAACACATTACTGGATTCTCCGTTCAAACGCCATGGAACACAGGCTCCACTCTCGCGAAACGTCCTTGTCACAGCTCATGTGGACGACTTGGACGTTGCGTGGAAGCGGCGAATGATTTGGTCAGGCCTGACGAAAGGGGCGCGTGCCTAGCTTGACCGCACTGCTGTGTGATGCACAGGGTAGTCTGCCAAGATCGGGAGATCCGAATGGTACCAGAAGACGACAACGGTAAGTACGCGCCAGGTTGACTAGGACACAAAATCATCTGAAAGCGAGATGTCCTTTCCTGAGAATATTCCCTGTGATAAGAGATTGTAAGTAATCCACCGTCAAATCTCTGTACTTCGGGCGATGGGACCCGCCCATTCACCTTCGTGGCGTAAATTCCTTGGTGGCTTTTCTGCAGATTCAGGCGGAGGGGATCGGACAAGGATCGAGATCGGCACGGGCATGGTCGCGGCTCTTATGTTTCCTTCAACAAATGGAAGCAGGGACAAATCCCCTTTGTACATGCCTCGAAATACCGCTGTTGGCGAGGCTCCCGTCTGGGCCATGCGAAGCTGGCTTGTCACTGCGGGCTCTAGACGTCACCTCCATCCGAGAATAGGGAAGTACGCGAATTTTTCTATGTGGCAGGAGCTGGACAAAGGTGGATTTGTATGTGCAGCTTGTGTGCAGCTTGTGTGCAGCTTGGGGGTGTAGGCTTGGGCTTGGTGGTGCGCGTCGATTCGTTCTCGTGCATGGAAGGATGGGTGAAAAGAAAAGGGCACCCCAACAAGCCACATGAAATGTCGATGACTCTTAGCTGCGTAGAACTGCCAATCGGCTTGTCTCTGGAACAATCGGGCGGGGATCCCTTGGGTTGTTCTACACCAAATGGACTGACTGAATGGTGATCTAGAGTCTGCCGAATTTCTGTTTGCCCCCAGCCCCCCAAGATGACGGCGCTTTTAACACGCCGCATGGCGCATCGACGGGCCACAATTGAGCGTTCACACTAGCCAGGCTTGGAGACGGTGGAAGCACAATCACAAGTAAATTGTGGGCTGATGGGCGTTTGGTAGCATCCAGGTTGATCACTTGTCCCAAGTATAACACGGTGCGCTGGGCGCTGAGCGTTGAAGGAATCCTTGACGTGCAGCTAGGTTCGTTGAGCCCCGGCGTGGTGATAAATGCAGAAGCAAACCATGCAGGATAGATAGACTGCATCACTACATCACCCCAGGTGACACTAGACAACGCTAAACCATGAACGATCTGGTAAATATGTCGTGTCTGGCTCGCTTGCATTGTTGGAGCAGGGTCAGTCGAAACGAGATAGTAATATGGGCCAACACAAAGATTTAGCGTCCAGCCTTGCTGATTACGGAAGTTACAAGCCGAATTGTTGAGGCGCATCGTGAAGCCACTGGAGTTATAGTAAGTAACCTTGTTTCGCAACGGGCCGCACCACCCGTCCTACCCTCTTTGCCCGCTCTACCCGAGTATACACGACCGAGCGCAGTCCGTGTATGGGAAACAATGACAGCGTTAGGAAGAAAACTCCACGCTGAAGTGTGACCAAATTACTTGACGGTGCCATCGCCTCCACGGGGTCTCAGGCGACAACGGACATATCGGGAGACATTCAGACATGTGGCTTTGAGTGAAGGTGCTGCTTCTGCCTACAACAATACCGTAACCGAGGGACCTCCCTTTTGATTGTGGCCGACCTCACCACACAGTTGAGCTGGGCAATTGGCTTCCGCGCCGCACATCGGTATTCAAGCGCACAACGTCAACAGCCACAGCCGACACGCCAGAGATGCAACGATGTAGCTTGTGCTCGATGCAGCACGGTTACGGCTATGACCACATCTTGGCAGAACCATTATCTCAGCCGTTGGCGGCTGGACGCGCGAGGGGGAGAAACTCGTAACACATCGTTGCCGTCGCATCTCAGATGTCAACTGGTCTTGATAGATTGTCAAACCGGCAGGTGTTCGAGAAGTTTCCTCCCCCTCTCCCCCTTTTCATTTTTATTTTATTTTATTTTATTTTTTGGTCGTGTTGGTGCGCTTTTATGTTTGGTCTGGCTTCTTGTAGCATTTACTATCCAGACGCCTTTTCCGTTGCCTGCAATAAGACCCGTGAGGGAGTCATTCCTCAGCTGAGCCACGTTGTGACGTGATTTTTTGGATTCAGCTCCAATGGAAAGGGCAAAAACGGGGACAACAGACCGGCCATGACGAGCACAGATAAGAAGAGGAGTTACATCTCATCTACGGTATTTGAACCTGGACCAAAGTTGCAATCTCGACAAGTTAGCCTCTTAGATGAACAGCTGTGACAGACAGCTGCAAGGTCTGGAATGGTAGAGCAGGTAGACGGCAAGTTCTTTGCTGGTTTTAGGTCTTGACTGACGAAAAAACTATTACCATTCCACCTTTTCGGCCACCGCCCGGATGCCACTGTTTGACGTGTTCAGGGTTCTTTGGCAAGGGGGGTCACTTGAAGGCACCTTGACGTAGAACAGGGAAATCACCGAATCCACCCCGAGATGTCCGGTCCGATTCCTGCCGCATGTCCCCGAGTAGCGGGCTAACAGCGGTGCTGGCTTCGCATCTGAAATGAAATGCGTACCAGCAAAGGAGGCTTTTCTAGAGACACACAATAAGATGGTTATTAATACTGTACCGGGTGATCCTTTGGGTTCTATTTTGGGTTTCATCGGCTCCATCCTTCGTCTTGTCACCACTTGGCACAGATGTAAGTGGTTGAAGCATGGAGCGCCTCCGTAGCCGCAAAAGGCTAGAACAAACTTCGCGGGGATAAGTCTCATCCTGGGGTCAGGGCTGTGTGAGCTAGAGGTGGCTGCTGAGTATGTATGAGTGTGCAACAGGCAGGCTTTGATGATTCATCAAAACAGAGCTACTAATTGGAGTGTGCGGATTTGCGCATTGCGTCGGAGCTAGTATCCCCCTTCCCCCTGTTTTTTTCGCAACTTTGTTCGAAAATGAGGACCAAAAGAGTCGCTATTTGGTGGACGTTTCGTCCAGAACCTTCGTCATGTTGAATGTTGACCGTACCAACTGTTTACTAGGACAAAATTGGAAAGTACAACCAATTAAACAGCTCCGTTGCCTGCCGCTCAGTTGCTAAAATTGCAAGCCCGTAACTGCAGGCCCGGAAGACGACAGACACTTGGAAGAGTTCGCAGACGGTTCCGAGTTTGTCGAATCAAGCCGAGTCATGGTTTGAAAGCGTCCCAGCCGAGGTTTGGCGAGTGGTTTGACGAGAACCAGCGAACCGCTGCTCTCAAAAAAGCCTGGCCGACCCAGCTTCCACGAACTATTTTACCAGTCTCACACGGCACTTTCAGAATATCACAGCTACCTACCCTGCGTTCCTTCTCTGCCGGAATCACAATCAATGCCTGCCAGATCGAAGCCTGGTGACGCTCAGGATCAAGGGGCGCGAGACCCACCTGAGCTGAAATGTGGCAGTCTGTGTTGGGGTCCAGATGATGATCGTGAGATTGACGTGCTCCGTTCGGCCGAGCCGAACGGAATCTTGCTGGTGTTGTTACTTGCAACTTGTGGGACAGAAACCCCCCATCCGGGGTGGACCTGAACATGGAGCGCAAGGCGGGCACAGTGTTCAAGTTGCTGCGCAATTTAGTGGCTGTGTTAGGAAAGCCGCATTCAATGGACAGGGGTTTTAGAGACGATATTTGGCACCATGCTTTTGCGGCTCTGAGGTTGCACAGAAGGCGGACAACCTTGGAAACGTAACCGGGCCAATTGCTGCAGATGGGTCTTGGCCTGGCAGAAGGATGGAACAAAGAACTATCCCTGACGGACAGGCACAAATGACGGACCTGTCATGTTAAGGCCACCAGCGAAAAGTTTTCACCTTGTTGATATAGGACGTGATGACCTCCAAACGGCATGGGTTGAACCCCGGCTGCAGGACTAGACGTCGATTGTCCATCCTGGAACCTGGACAGTGGATTCTGGCGGAGCTCGGAGGGTGGGGGGATCCTTTGCTTGTTGCTTCAGGCACTGTCCAGCACCCCCTGGATTACATCTGTCCAACTATCCTGCTGGCAGTCAGGGTTGTGGCAGGACGATCCTTGCACGTTTCGTTCATCCGTCAGTCAAGCCTTGTGGCAAGGTGATCCCTGCCAGTTTGCTTCACCCATGTCCCAATCAAGCAACCAAGTCGTTCTATGAATGGTCCGTTAAAGCAAATCTAGCCCAAGACCAACCCAATAGGCTTCCTTTTCTCCTGACAGGCAGTCTTTAACACCAAATGCTCTGATATTATATTAATAATACTTGACTAGCTTGGCAGTTTTTATTTTATTTTATTTTATTTTTTAAGTTGAACGTAAAAGCCCTGTCCAAGTAAGAAGCGAGGTAGCTACCTAGCATAAATCCCAAGGTCAAGGTTGATTTCCAAAAGTGGTGGACGAAGACCGAGGAATTCCTCCATGGCAAGTCACAGCAAGTGACCGAACTGCTCAAGTCACTAGAGCCCAACCCACCATCCGTAGGCATTACCCCTTTTTAAGCTGTCAAGGTCCCAACCGTTGCCGGTGTTATTGTCTTTCCGTCAATTGAATGATGGGAGCCAACTCGGTGGCATACGGACTGGTGGCTGTCTGATACCGGGTAGATTGCCTTTACTGCCGTCGACAGCGGCTCGCATAAAAGTGGCCGTCATCGTATTGGCAACCTGACAAAGTGTGGTTACGCCGCGGGTGTCGCGACTGCAGCCTAGTCCTTAACCAGGATCTGGAACGCCAACGCGAGGCACGCGTGAAGTGCCTGCCAAGACGACACGGACCCACGAGTGTAGCCAGACGATCGAATTTTCTGCATCCTTTTCCGAACCCTCGCCTACGCCCCCCCTGCCCTGAATTACAGTGGACGCAAAATGGAGTAAAGCACGGTCGCATGCTCTACGGTGGAAGAAGCCAGCACTAGGTAGTGGAGATGTCCTGTGCGGTTCCCTGGAAAAGATCAGGCCAGGCAACATCAGGGCTGTCCCTGCCAAAGCACGGACAATCACCTTCATGACCAGGCCGGCTCCATAACGTCTCATACCGGGTTCTCCTAAACAGGGGCAGCTTTACTTGTGTTCGACGACGCTGCCGACGAGGCAAGTCGGCTACTATCACTCGTTATTTCCTCTCTTCATCTGCAGCAAGCAAATCTAATAAATTGATGGTTGGTAGGCCGTATTAGGTAGGTTTTTGGCACGTTTCTACTTACCACCTGTTCTCTGATCAGATCCAGTCACTGCCGTTTCCGTACTGTGTCCTCCAGGCTCCAGGCTACGGCTCCGCAATCTAGCTTGCCAAACCGACATCCGAGACTAATTCCGAGTCGCCCGACTTGGTCAGTCATGGCTGCCTAGTTCCAGGTGAATCGCAATCTGGCACCGAATGGTCCAGATTGAGCCCCGCGGGGCGAGCCAACAATGCAGTCATCTCCCGGAACCTTGCGGAATGGCTACCCTCTTTGATGCTCCACGCGCCCCCAGTCCACGTTGTGGTGGGAGAGACCCTTCAAAGGCCTGTCAGACGTCCTTGTTCAGCGTCGGCTGTCACGGCGGCGGGCCCCGGCAAGGCAGCATTTTGCATGCACGGCGCACGGCAATGCAAAGCCTGAGCCAGCAGCCGAGCTAGCCGCGCTTACGAATAGCAATTCATGCATCAAAAGAAAATCTTCAATACATGCAGCAAACAGGAAAGCGAGGCGATACCGTATCGCTACGGCTGCCTGTCAGGAAGTTCTTGCTTGCCACTCTTTGCACAGCCTCTTCTTTTTTCGCCTTTTAACAGGGCTAGCATTAGCATTAGCGCCTTACGCCTCCTGCGTCTGTGCAAGCCAGGAAACATGGTGTGCATCGTAAGCCATCTCTGCCGGGTGTGAGCTCGGAGCTGTGACGCCACTCGACGAGGCGCACTTCGCCCCTGGACACGATTGTACGGCTAGCAAAATTGACGAATGGGCAACTAGACTAGGGACGTTCTGCGGAGGCTTTCTTGTGCCTCGCGTGTGTAAGAAGAGACTGAGCCATCATCTCAACGGCTCGACGGCCAGTGCGTAAGTATGACCAGCGTGCTGCAGGGGGCGCTGGCAACAAGTTCATAGTACCAAGCTGACGAACCCAAAACTGACTGTGTCGTCGAGTGATGTAAACCGTTACACTATGCCGGATTCGATCCAAATGATTATCGCAGCTGGCGGATCGGGGTCATTAGGTCATCCTTGTTCCAACATCTCTCTGTCGACATGCCTTGTCTTGTCTACCAGCTGTTAGATGGACTTTGTGCTTTGGAATGTCGACGTCTATCTGTACGAAACACACTTCCGGCGAGCTAGTAACTCGAAGACGAAGAAGCATGGGCGGGCACGCGGCCAGCGCAACTCCGACGTTTGCTCCGGAGTGATGTACCGCCGCCTTCC
>NW_011942171.1:487387-488816 GCF_000187425.2 Metarhizium robertsii ARSEF 23 | reverse complement strand
GTCTGCCTTTACGGCTGAAGTCTTGTCGCCAAGCGCTTTAAGTACCTCATTCGCCTTGTCAATGTTTTGACGGGCGTCAAGAGCGGGAGCAGCAATGGCCAGTCCAGAGAAGACGGAAAGAAGGATACATGAGGCTTTCATATTGTCAAAGAGTTTTGGAAGTCTGCGAAGAAGATGATTTTGTCTCCTTCGAGATGTTATAATGTAGTTGTTGACGATGGGTTAGTATGTTGAGTGGTTCGGGAGAGAGATTTTGAGAGAAGGTTCGGCATCGCACAAATATATACACATTTCGTTGGGAATGCAATACAAATACGGCAAACATAAGAAAAACATGGTATGCAGTGCGAAAAGCCTCAGTTTTCTTGCCTCTGAAACAGAAACTTGACTCGATGAAACTCTAGTTTCTATATTCGCCAAGTTATGCGGCGGCTCCGGTTCTGTGGTCGTGAACTATGCGGCATTATGGATCGCAGAGTCCGAGTGTATTAGCTGGCATTCCTCAGTAGATTACACACCATGATGTTGCAATATGTATCACTCGGGGCCAGCTAGGTATCACCTGACTCAGGCGAAGTAACATCGATCTCCGTGTTAGAAATCACACCATAGCTAAAGCCGTCATTACGTGCTATACTTACCCTTACATGTCATCGATTCTATTCCAAGAGACCAAGTGTGTCAAAAAAAATTGAAAAATAATTACGAATGGGAGCGAAATTTTGAATGCTACTGCTTATTCAAACGCAATAGCTTACTTGTTATGGCGCAACTCCGCTCAGATGTCAGCTTATTCTGTGGGTTTAAGGAGTGGGATGTACATGCAAAGAGAATCTATCCACTTGTGCTTGGGCCCTCATGTTGCAGTCCCTATTGTAAGTCGCCGTGCCCGAGCAGGGTAAAGAAGGCATTGTGGCGCCGACTTCCAGCTGTAAGGGGCTGAGCCCGATGGTGGTGTGACGGTACAAGGGCATGGACAAGGTCTAGTGCGACTTGAATAAGACGATTGTTCACAAGAAGAAAAAGAGAATTCCTAAGGAGAACTCTGGAGTTATTTACACAGTAACGTGAGACATTGATTATACAATGAGGACACATGATTCCCTCACAGTAACGCCTGTTGTGATACTATTCACACAGTGTTTATGACAATGCAGCACGTTTGGGAGAGGCCGAGCCAGTGCTCGTTGAACGTATGTGTGCCCGTACAATTGTCTATATAAGGATGAAAGGAGGAGAGCAAGCTCCAGGCTCGCCTCGAGCTTGTGACTACATCGGGGCTGCGTGGCAATTTGGACGAAATGAATATAATATACACACAGGGGACGGGTCCACGGCCTCGGGCGTAGCGCGTGACAACCGCGCGCAAAATGCCAGAGTCATTTTACTTAGAGTTTTGCACCTAAATGTGGATGAAACTGGACTTCCC
>NW_011942171.1:474677-487287 GCF_000187425.2 Metarhizium robertsii ARSEF 23 | reverse complement strand
GAGTTGATCGCCACCCTGCCCCGGGCCTTTTATCACGCATATGGCTTTTTGTCTCACTTAGACAACATTAAGTCTATCCATTTCTTCCTCTTCAGTTGGCCGTTCTATTCTCGTCCCACACTTTCTCTCTCACTCTCAGTGGTAAAGGCATCTCATTCACGGCAAAGGGGGATTTGGCCATTCCCTACCCCCTCCAATAAAATGAAAGCATCGGTCTATCAGGTTGCTATACCTCATGTACTTTTCTTCCTACAGGCCGCAGCCACGCTACAAGGAGGCCCTCCCACCGTGGTGCGGACGAGCTCAGCAGGCGCATTAGAAACGCTAGACACAGAAGGCAACAAGGAACTCGAAGAATGGCTGGCAGCAAACATCAGAACTCCCCCTTCTATGCTCAAACCGTGTCCGCTGCCCTGCAGCGAGGCACCAGATAGCATTAATGGAGGTGGATGGTTTTTGGTACCCGATGCTACCAGTTTCGCTCAATGTAACAAGACATTGCTGCTGGATCTCGTCGTCAAAAGTGACGATCCACCAGCCCTCAGGGCATGCACGGCTGATTATGGCTCCAATTATCAACTTTCCAAAATTCATAGTCCTGATGATGGAAATGCAGCCCTTTGCTCTACACCTAACCACGAAATGGTGAAGACTTCTATCCGCTTGTTGGAAGTCTCGACTCCCACTCAGAACAATGACACGTTTGCAACTCAACATCTGGTGTCAGCAAGTCGTCAGGTTATGCATTACTTGGCTTCTCAGAAACCTTCTTGTTCGAAAAATGCCTTAGCATTCGGCTATAGCCAAACTTCTGTCGTTGGCGTCTTTGCTGGCGCTGAGGTTCACCAGCATGGACTGGCCATCGACATTATCAACAGCCTCCTCTCATATGCGACGGAAAGGTCCATTTCCCAGACCACAGTTCTTCAACTGTGTCAGGAACATGGCCTTGGGGCAGATTATTCATTTGGATTAGTTGCAACTAACGCAAACAACTTGAAGTTTGCTCAGGAAGCCGTCCGCCGGTGGGCAAGCGGCAAATGCGTCGGTCCGGACGGGGGGCGAGATTGGAAGGAAGTTACAATCCGTGTGCCCTCTATTGTGAGGCCAACCAATACGACGGCCTCTTCAAACATGACTGGTTCACGTCTCGGCTCTAGGTCTTTCTGGCAGGATCTTGCTCGGGTCCATTGCAAAACGCTCACCGTCAGGAGCGGAGACGGTTGCTGGGCTTTGGCCAAGATATGCGGAGTTAGCCAGTCCGACCTGACCAAATATAATCGCCGTGCAAATTTCTGCGATACTTTGGTCGTTGGTGAAAAAGCTTGCTGTACTCGGGGCATCCTCCCTTCAAGCATTCCTGATTCCAAGTCCGACGGCACATGTGTAACCAAGGAAGTCAAGAGCGGCGATAGCTGCGGCTCTCTAGCCTCAAAATGTGGCCTTAGTGCAAGCGACTTTATGAGGTTGAATACTAAAGAGGATCTATGCTCTACCCTAGCTGAAGGCCAGCAAGTCTGTTGCTCGCGCGGGAAGCTGCAAGACCGGCGTCCAAAACCCGAGTCGGACGGGACTTGCGCTTCTGTCAAGACGAATCGAGGCGACAGTTGTGCCAGCATAGCCGCTTCTCGGGACCTTACGGTTAGGGATATTGAAAGTTTCAACGAGGACACCTGGGGCTGGAATGGTTGCAAAGTGCTCTGGGTTGGCTTCAGACTCTGCGTTAGTGAAGGGAAACCGCCCATGCCGGAACCGGTATCTAATGCCGTCTGCGGTCCAACAGTTCCCGGTACAAAGGCGCCAGCTAAAGGCTTCGACTTGTCGAGGCTTAACCCCTGTCCTCTCAAAGCTTGTTGTAATGTTTGGGGTCAGTGCGGGCTTTCAGACGACTTTTGCATTGAATCCAAATCTGAGACTGGTGCCCCAGGAACTTCTGGCGTCAGGAACGGATGTGAGTAGGAGACTGACCAGTGGAATTTTTATTTCCCTTCAACATGACCTACATATTGACGACATTTGTAGGCATTAGCAATTGCGGAAGAGCTATTATTAGAAGTTCGCCCCCTCCGAGTGTTATCAAAATTGCGTATTTTGAAGCGTGGAATCATAAACGGTCCTGTTTATGGATGGATATTGACGATATTGATACCACGAAATACTCTCATATCCACTTCGCCTTCGGTGAAGTGACGAAAGACTTCAGAATCGATATCAGCAAAGTTCAGACCCAGTTTTACAAGCTTAAAGCTATGGTGGGTGTTAAAAGGATCATCTCACTTGGAGGCTGGGACTTCAGCGCCTTGCCGGGGACGTATAATATCCTTCGCGAAGCTGTCCAGCCAAGGAACCGCGACAAATTTATCACGAATATTGTGGATTTCCTGATCCAGCATGATCTTGACGGAGTGGACCTTGACTGGGAGTATCCTGGGGCAAGTATTTGAGCCTTGACACGGTCGTGATTGAATACATACTACTTGAGGAGCTATAGCTAACACGTATATATATAAGCATATAGGCTCCCGATATTCCTGATATCCCAGCTGATGACCATCAAAACGGCTTGAACTATTTTAAACTCGTTGACGAATTAAAATATAGACTATCTAATGCTAAGTCTGTCTCCTTTGCAGCTCCATCATCATATTGGTATCTAAAGGCGTTTCCTATCTCACTCATGGCCATGTCACTTGATTACATTGTTTTCATGACATACGATCTCCACGGGCAGTGGGATTATGGCAACAAGTGGACATCTCCTGGCTGCCCAACAGGTAATTGTCTGAGATCCCACGTTAATATGACTGAAACTAAGGATGCCCTTGTCATGATCACTAAGGCTGGCGTTCCATCTAACAAGGTCGTGGTGGGCGTCGCCAGCTATGGGCGCTCTTTCAAGATGGCTGAAGCTGGCTGTTACGGGCCACTTTGCAAATTTACTGGAACCCCCCGCATATCTCACGCTGCCAAGGGCCGTTGTACAGACACGTCCGGATACATAGCCAATGCAGAGATTGAAGAAATCCTTGCCAGTGGCAAGGTCACCAAGCAGTGGCGAGAAGCTGGCTCTAATATTCTGGTCTACGACGACACTGAGTGGGTGGCGTACATGGACGACAAACTTAAGGATATTCGAACTCAGTTTTATCTCATGAATAACTTTGCTGGAACGACGGACTGGGCTGTTGACCTGCAGAAGTTTTTACCGTGAGTCGTTCTGCCCTAAACTTCTGTGGATTCTTTCATGTTCTCGGAATTATATTTGAATCTCCAACCGATCTAACACTGCACCATCAGTGGCGACGGTATTCCTGACGACGATTTTGAGGACGAATATGAGCCATACATTGATCCTGATTTTTATTCGGACTGTAGTGGTAAATACAGCACGTTGGGCGATGTTGAAAAACATCTAACTACGATGCCCACCCACTGCACAGAGAAGTACATTGCTCAAGCAGAGTCGGCTATGATTAAGGAAGCCTTGACAAAGCACCTCGAGCTTCTGCAAGATGATTACGACAGCAAATTCAAAACCTATGAACGGTTTGTAAAACAGCAAGTCCCTGTGCAGATTAATAACTTTATGGCGAGCGACAAAGTACATCAATACTTTAAATGCTCAGAGTATAAGAAGGTTATCTGTTGCAGTGACTGTACATATGCTACATGTCTCGAGACTTGCGCCAATTTTGCCGGCTGCAAGAGCGGATATCAAACGCTAGATATTAAATGTCCACAGCAGAAGGATGAGCTCGAAATGATTTCTATGGAAACCACTCCTAACGCCACGTTCCGCCTTGAGGACGAGGAGGGGTTTTGGAAAGAAATCGGGAGCCAATATGGTATTGAAGAGGCTTGGGTGGCATTTGGAAGAAGACATATGAGGACAGCTAACGGCTGCCAGTACGCTGGCAAAGCCATTCATGAATGCCAAAACCAGAATGACCGTTGGTGGTACAACTACCCGATCGCCGCTGACGACAAGATCAAGGTATACAACCCAAAGAAGATTTTCGGTGACTCCACAGACACCATTGCAAGCCTGGCCGAGAATTTGGACATTATCAAGGACCTGAATATCTACGACACTTTGATGCTGTGGTCAGACGTCGTGGACGCGGCGTCGCTGCCAGCACTTACCCTGCAGGCAGCAGTCGAAAATATGAAAAGCATTATTGACAAGGCTGAGGAAATTGAGAAGAAGCAGAAAGAAGAGTTCATTCTGAACATGGTGATGGGAATATTATTCTTTATCCCCGTCGTTGGGGAGGCGGCCGGCTCGGCGGCCGGCTCGGCTGGTTTGACAGCCGCTCGATCTATGCTACGCCTAATAGGTGCGGCAGGGGATGCGGGCATGACTGTATACGATATCGTCAAGGACCCTAGCAATGCATTCATGGCGGCTTTTGGATATGTTCTCGGTGCTGGCGTGGGACGATCTGGGTTTCGGGACGCCGCAAATTCTAGGCGAGCAGTGCGGCCTAGAGAACTTGCTGCAGTCGGCTCATTGAAAACTGATCTCCGGAGAATTCAAGTATCCCGTAAGAACATCTGCTATCTCTAGAAATTGGGGAGGAAAGAGAAATAAAGGAAAAATATAGGAGTTGCTGTGTCCCAAGACCCTTCCTTGCGGCAGTGCTCTTTTATCGAGAGTTTAACTCCAGCCCCCTTTGTATTTTAGCTGAGCTAAACGTTATTGAGAACAAAGCTGAGTTCACTACAGCTAGCCACGTGCAAAAACCCATTGACGTTAGCTGCGTGGTACTATTTGTATGCCAATGCCTGTTGCCTTGCTATCTTTTGTAAAAGCTTCTCCCTGTTGGTCGCATCGCACCGAGGGTTTTGAAATTTGATTTGCCGAGCTCTGAGCTCGTCAAGAAGGACAAGAGCATTCGGGTTGTTTTTCGGACCGGAGCGGGAAAGCAGGATAAGGGATCTCGCTCCCGACTGACCATCCAGCGGGCTATAGCCCGTCCCAAACCACCCAAGCCGCCAGCGATGAGGAAAGTGCCTGTGGAATCCAAATCTGGGGTGGCCTGACGTATAAATGGACGTTGGTCTTGTGTTAACCGGGAGATTGGAAAGACTATTGTGATGAGAGCTTACCTGCACAGTATCCATATTGTCAAACTTCACATGAAGATGTTCCGTTTTCTTCAGACGATGCAGGTGATCGAAGATGCCGCGCAGATCTGATGCAGGGAAGTAGGTGACATGGGACTGGGAAGGCGAAGAGAATTTCTTCTGGGTCGACAATGACGATAGGACTTCCATGGAAGGACTCATCGCTGACTTTGGAATTGTCTCTACTTTGACGGCTTCGTCATTCGATAGCTGATCCATATACACCGTAGAGAATCGTATGTTGGGGTGTGTAGCGCCGATGGTCGAGCGAGATGTTCCAAGCGATAAACTTGAGCTGGAAGATACGCCGAAAGTAATGTACCGACTGGAATCTTTAATAACTCTACACAGCAACTATTTAGGCCCAGGAAGTCTGCTTGTATAACCAGGTCAAATCTTCTCGCCATATGAGACACCAGCATGGCCCGCTTGCTGAACCAGATCTTGGGGATGATGCGCTCCCGAGGCACACCGAGCACGCCACAGATCCAATCGCTTTCTATTTTGTCGGTGACTGTGACCCAAAATTCCGAAAGAGCCTTCAACTGAGACTGGTAAACTCCCGGTTGACTTACGCAGACACGGTCGCCCAAGCTGAATGACGACGAGGGGTTTGCGCTCATGTCCGTCACCACTCCAGCACAGAATGTGCCCAAGCCTTGCTAAGTATTCTCTCCTTCTCGGCTGGACAAATTACTCGAGGAGACGGCAGCGTCTGCAGAGTCAAGTACCATCTCACGCACCATGATGGTCAACTCTTCGTCTTCCTGCCCATCGCTTACATTCGTACCCTCTCCACCATCACCCTTTCTTGGGTATACGCTTTGTATATTCACAGCCTCAACGTACTGCCGAGTGTCTCTTAGCTCTTCGCTGAAAATTGCTACGGTCAAGGGGGGTTGCCGCCACAGGACATCTGTTGATAGTTCATTAAGAACTACAAGGTTATTCACCATCGCCTTCAGACTCCTGCCTTCGGCAAGTCATCAGGTGTGCAGTATAGCGTCCATCTCAACGTACTCCTGTTCATACTGGCGTGGCCCACCAGATGTGGTCGAGTTCAAGTCCACGATTTGTTGAATGATCTTAGTCAACCAGTCCATGCTCTCCGGGGTTTCAAGGGACAAGGTGAAGAGGTGCAAGCCGTATTGCTTGGATCGGAGTGTCCGCGCGAAACCCTCCATCATGGCTGTATCGGGATGTGGCATGACGCTACCTCCTATTGAGACCCAGAGCTGGCAGCGGGCCAGTACCACCAGAGTTTGCAACCGTGGCCACAAGACTTCGCTCATGTTGGACCTCAGGAAAGAGGGATTATAGCCGAGCAAGGAAATTGTCACTGCATCATTGGATAAGTTGCCCTCGGAGAGAACAGCGGCTGCGGCAGTCAGATCCAGAACATCATGAGGTTACCCTATAAGCCCCTCAAGAATTTTTCTCGCGTCTTGGGGGCCAAATCCTTCTGCTTCTCGCATTGAGGGTCAACAATAATCGGGCCCTGCTTCGTCGGCCCATCAACTGCTGACTGTTATACGACAAGGCTTTCGCCCTTCTGTCTGGATGCCACAATCCAGCCACTATTCTGATCAGTCAAGAGTGAGTTCTCATCGCATAGGCAGGTATCATAACCATCAAAAACAGCCGCCTGGAAGAGAAAGTTCCATTGCTCGAGAGTGATACTTGGGCCCAAGATGCGGTTGAGTCCGTCTTGTCCGTCAACTCCGACCCACCAAGCCAACAGTCCATCCAGTAGGCTCAAATATCTCATGCATCATCAACCTGCCGCCAGACTTGAGTGTTTCGCGTGCCTCCGCCTGTACCGCCGTGAATCTAATTCAGGTTGAATTGGCTTGCAACACGTCTCGGCGAAGCCATAATACGGTTCCACGTCCCGACGAAAGCCAGCGCGTTCGGGCCATGATGGATGCAGAGCCCCGAGATACTCGTCGAGCTTCTGGGAAGTCATTGTTGTCATCTCATATTTGTAACTGACCGTCATGTGCTACTATCGCGGATTTGGCAAGGTTGCAGGCTCCGGCGATTCGGCCTTGATTGTTCTCAGCTCGAAGCTTTCAAACCACAGTCTCGGCTGGCCTTGCGCAGCGCTGTCGTTGCTGGTGGCGAGACCAGACACCGTGAAGCCTTGGTTGGTATCCTACAGGACGGACAAATAAGCAGTAATTATATTATTTTTTAGTCTATTAAAACTCTTATTATTAATCAAGTATTTATATACTAGTAGGAATCTTTAAGTTAGTTGCTTGTGCACCCTCGACACTTGGTGTAGTTATATGTAGGCCACGGTGGAAAATGGAGTCCAGAGAGGCAGGGTGGATTATAATCCCCGGACAGTTCTTGGAGCGGAGGAGAACCAGCCAAAGTCAACATGACGGATATATTGTACCCCCGGAAGCCGGACCTAAGCGAACGGGCAGAATGTTCCAAAACTCTCCGTCTTACCCACCCTCGCTTCGTCCCGCGCTGGACTAGGCCAAATCCGGGCATTGCGGGGCTAAGGCGTCCAGACTGCAAGAGTAGAATTCGCATCCTGGTGGGCTTATTATGACAGTGGCGCGGCGCATGCCAGCGCCCACGAAAACCAGCATCCATTATTGGACTTGGCTGGTAGCATGGAAAGGATTGGTGTTACGTACTCTGTACCACCACCGACTTTGCTTGTGTTCAGCCCCAGCCCAATTGCTTTGCCGACCGTTCAGCTCTTTCGATACATATGTATGCTGTCTGCTATTTGCCACTGTTGCTGGAGGAAGAAGGCTCGATGCCTCCTGCATTGCCTTGCCGGAAATGCGACCTTGTTGTAGACCATTCTGCGGTGGCATCTACCAGACATGACCTGAACGGTTCCAAGGACGGCTCACAGTGATGCTGATTTGCATCGAGCGCTGGTCTCTTCATCAGATCTTCACCGGCCGTAAAATTGGAAGAGTGTGCCGCCTTTGCATTGCATGGCCACTCTCCCACTTGATGGTCGTCCGATCCTGCAAAAACCCTCTCTTTTAAACTTTGCATCTCCAGTCTTTTCTGTCGAGATGACAGTCGAGCGCAGAGCCTGAGCCTAGACCAACACGCCATAAAACAGCCTGACAGGCAGCTCAGAATATCCCCTTCGTCCCACACGAGGCAGGAGACAAAAATGGCTCAATACCGCGACAGCATAGTCGCCTGCACCGTCATCCTCCTCATCGCCAACACCGTTGCCGTGGCGGCCCGCGTGTACTCGCGGCTGCGCATAACAGAATCGTTTGGCGCCGACGATGCGATGCTGTGTTTGACCTATGTATGTGAGGTTTCACGATCCCCAGTCTGGCGAGCTAGTGCCAGGACCTCCGCCTTGTTTGCTCGGGAGCCACCATTCTTCCGACATGACGTTGTGCTGACATCCGACCTCGTGATTAGGTGGGCTACATCCTGCTGTGCGCCATGAGCTTCACGGCCTTGCACTACGGCTATGCCGCCGAGGACGACACACCGTACTCGACACTGCAGCCATACTATAATCCTGAAAAGGCAAAGCAGGTACGCAGCTCTCGTCGTCATGTTTTCCTGTACATGTCTCTCCCATGTCAGACGTGCCGTTAGAAGTCGTGGCAGAATTTGCACTGCTGGGGCATCAGACTAATCCGTCAATTGTACACAGTTCTACTTTGCCAACCAACTAGTCATCTACATCGATTCCGGTCTTATTAAGCTCGCCGTGGCGCTTGTACTCATGCGCATCGCCACCACAAAGGCTATGCGATGGCTTCTCATCGGATCCATGGGCGTCGTCGTTGTTTGGACCACCGTCATGACCATCTACTCGTCCTACCTCTGTGCCAAGGCCGGCACCAGCAATTACGCCGGGTCCAGAACGTGCAATATTGTTGGGTATTTTCGTACAACTACCAATATCCTGATTGACTATTTTTATGCCCTGCTACCGATCTATATCCTTTGGAATGTCAAGATGCGGTTGCTCTTGAAGTTGAGCGTTGTGTTTCTGCTAGGATTGGGCATTTTGTAAGTTGCATTGATGTCACCGTGTACTGGCCAGGTTGGGCATGTATAGCAGAGCCAACTCTCTTTAATGTTGGCTCAAGGTTCTTGAAGCCGCCCATCAGCTAACATGGCATCGCCGCTCAGTGCCAGCGCCTCCACCATTGTCAAGCTCATCATCATTATCCGCCTCAACCACGCCCGTGGCGATGAAGCCGAACACCTGCATTACCAGCTCCTCCTCTGGGCCGACGCCGAGACGGGGCTGGCCATCCTGGCCGCCTCGCTGGCCGCCGTGCGCCCGCTGCTGGCCAAGCTTCGCATCCCCGGCCTGACCAAACACAGCACGAACCGGTCGTCGTTGGCCCGCAACCCTCAAGTCAACGACAGCGATGCGATGGGGCCATACAGGGAGATTCACGATGGGAACCCATTAGTGGAGAGCGGAAAGAATGCGAGCAAGAGCCATGTCCATCACCACGAGGTGACTGACATTGAGAGTCATGAGATGCGGCCGTGGGAGTCGGGGACCCTTGGGGTCGGGCAGCATGGGAGTAGGGGCGAAGCATGACGGTAAAAGTATCGACGTTGGTCAATCGTCGTCCCACGTGCATCAATTACACCAGGCACTCGGCTTAGTTATGTATAAATTGAACTCTCTAGTGTGCTGATGTAGTCTTTCATCAGCAGCGGAAAAGAAACGAAATTCTGTCGTGGGTAAGCTCGAGAAGAAAGAAAGAGTTGCATCTCAGAGGGACTATTGATCATGTCAAGTCGCAAAAGCACATGCGATTCTATGTACGACGCAGCACGATTCATCTCAACCTCTCCACCTCCAACGCCGCCAAAATAAAAGCCGACTCCCCCAATAAACTATTCGGCACAATCGGCCGCGTGGTGTAATACTCAAACGAGGCCGTCGAGTTTAAGCTACATACAGAAACCGTCTGATTAAACCCAATCGTGCCGTTGCCTGTATCCGTAATAAATTCGCGCAAAGTATACTCGTACGCCTTCAACGCAGCACTTTTATAATCCGTCTGGTGTCCGGAAAGAAGCCCGATGCGTAGCGCTTTAAGCAAGGAAAAGGTAAAGAGAGCCGTGCTCGAGCTCTCGAGATAGTTTCCCCTTTTACCAGGCAGCGTAACGATTTGCCACCACGCGCCGGTTTCGGGGTCAGCGTACTGGACAAGAGAACGGGATAGCTGGACGGTAATGTCCTTGGTCAGGTTGCATAGCGTGAGGAGTTCGCCTCGTTGGACGCTCTGGCAGGACAGCTTGTCCCATGTTTGGACGAGAGATGCGAGGAACCAGCCGAGGGAGCGCCCCCAGACGTATGGGCTTGCGCCAGTTCTCGGGTCTGCCCAGATGGCACGACGGGAGTAATCGTAGCCGTGGAAGAGAAGGGATGTGTTTTTTTGGGTGCAGTGGTCGCGGAGCAGGCTGACTTGGAGAACCATGTCTGTCAGGTTTGTGTGCGCGGGGGCATACGTTGACATGAATGGCAAGAGGGAGAACATGCCGTCGAGGTAGCTCCATTCCGGGTAGACGTAATACCATAGCCCTCCATCGGCGTTTCTAGTCTGTAGTGCCAAGGAGGCATTGATTGCTTGGTAGGCGTTTTGGGATTGTGCAGTGACGGGCGCGACTTTTGATGTGAGGGCGGTGTGGATGGCTGTTGCGAGGGAGAATCGATCCAGTGGTTTCGTGGCAGCGATGGTAGCATTGGTTAAAGGCGCAGAGGCAATGTCTAAAACCGAGGAGAGGTAACGGTTGTATTGGCATTTAGTCTTTGGGTATAACGCAATGATGTCTTCGATTGCTTGGGCGAGGATCCCGCTCTCAAGAGTGCTGCTTGCTGCGCCCGAGTCGACGACGCCTTGTTTGCGAGCGACAATGCTATCGAGCATGTGGGTTGACATGCGCTGCGATGTGCGCGCAGCGGCTGTCATGGCGAGGAGCCATGCTGTGCGAAGGAGATGCATTGGGCTGGATGGTTCGAATTTCGGTTGTGCGGGGATTGGCAAGGCAAAGCCGATTCATCAGCTGATGCTGGTGTGACTGTACGAATCTGCAAGCTTTTATACTTTTGACGTGAGAATTCGTGGGCTCCCCTTTGTTTATTAAGTAGCACGGACCAACCAGACTTCACCCTGAGGACATATGTACATGTAGACATGGAACTGTCCAGCTGGTCAATGCTTCTGTCAATAGTGCATGTCAACTAGTAAAGTGTGTCGGACCGTAGAGGGACGGTCCAGGGGGTGCTGGCACGGTGCCAAGGCTCTAACGGTGCAGGAAGCTGAACTCGACGGTACGGGCACAGTTCAACACACGTAAAGGGTCTGGTCGAGTTTATATAAAAAAAATTGCATGATATTTTATGTGAATATATAATATGCTATAGTGGCACAAGACCCTGATGCCAACGAACGAGTTGTCCTGGGGGTAAGCAAAGCGGGCGAGAATAACCTGTCAATTGACATTGATTTGATGAAGACCAGACCTTTAAATTACAGTTGATCCTTTGGGGGCCTTTCGGGGACCTGCCAAGGGCCGCCTGCGACGAGCTCTGGCCTGCGGCTGGCTTTAGCTTGCAGATTGGCTTACATACGGCCGCAATACCAAATTACAAGGTTCGCGATATTACACACGTGAGTCTGGTGTAAATTAATTGAATACTTAAAAATACTCGGCTAGTGTGCCTGACGCATCGCGATACGTTTATGGTGTGTCGCTTGGTCCGTTACGGTTCTCTGGGCTAGGTTAGGTACAGCCAAAATACGGTCTGGTCGAACTGGCCTGGGTGCACAATGGCCAGTTGAATGGGTTGGCCTGTCATTTTACTTACTGTTGTGTCGACGACTTCGCTGGTGTCTTGCGCTAGCTGGAACATGGCATTTATCTTGGTATCCGGCACGAAACGCGCCATGTGCACAGTCCCGTCATTCTCGACCTACTCCAAATCGGATCCGGTCATCTGCGACGACGTCAGAATCTGCAGCAGGTTTTGCGCTGTGTGCTGTCACTCAAACTCATCGTAGATTATGTATGGCAGCGTTGAATTTTACGGTTAGTATACGATTTCGAGGCAAGTTACGACACGTATGCATTGTATACATGAGGAATGCCAAATAAATGTACAGTGTCCTGTGTACTTGGATTCTCTTGCATAGTGTCGGACAATCACTCAATTCCAAATATAGCTAACTACAAGTAGTTAAGCTTGGATAACTCGGCAGACATTTAACCAGACCGGCTGGCAGCGATGAACTCGGCCCGGCCGACCGAACTCTTATGTCAGCCGACAGACAAGATCCGGCCTCAGTGAACGTCGCGCCCATACACATGTTTGTTACTAGGGGTAATCTCTCTAGGTTTTATTTTTTCGTAGTGTATTGCATGGCCTTGGCTTAGTAGGAAATATTATATTAGCCGCTACGCTTTATCCTATAGATAAAATAATTGGCAATTGATAGGGACGCCG